>NW_018127992.1:1396566-1407849 GCF_001952655.1 Monopterus albus
GCTCTTCCTCGCCCTTTCCTTCTAGACTATTTGCCTTGCGATAGACATGCAGTACAAAAATAGGTGAATTATAGAAATAGACATAACCTTCCAAAAATAAAAAAACATATTTGGAGGAGACAACAGGGCAACAAAGCTACATGTGCATACAAAAAGATCTTCATGGTTCCTCTTGCATCTTCTTTAAACAGACTTATTTTCTTACACTACAAATTAAACTATTCTCTTAAAAATACATTTCTAAATACTCAGAGCAGGTGAATCCTTAAGTATTTTGTAGAGTCAGCCACATTTAATCTGTTCAAAGTTGTAAAACATGAAAACTTCTTGTTACTACAGATTTCACAGTTTCATGCCAGCTTCTTTTTTTCCCTCCTCTTGACATCCAAATTTCAATTCCAGACACTTCAACTGCATTTGTAGAATTACATTAGAAAATAAATATGAACCGCTGCTGCAGCTCTGAGCACGAACATGAGCGGTGGTCTCCTCGCTGCACTCTGTCCGACTATGCTGTAAACATGCCCCCAGGTTGTCAGCAAGTATTTTTCCAGCCCCTTGCCAGCCAAGCATAGCTGCTTCTAAAGATCACCCGCCGGAGATGTTGTTGATCTCATCATAGCGCTATTTGGCTGTATAAGCTTTTTGAGAGACGGAGGTGCCAAGTTATTTAAAAGCCTTTTCACTGCACTTAATGTCTCCAAAACAAATGCATATTATAAGTTTATTTTCTGTTATGTAGACCTCAATTTGACGGTTTGTGAGGAGAAGGAAAAAGGGGATGATGACCTCTTTTAAACTTGCATTTGCAGTCAATATGCGCTGACAGAAAAATACTCCTGATGTGACGTTTTCACATTTTTGTCTCATCAAATGACATGTTACAAGGAGTATCTCTCATCTTTAACATGAGTCCACTGACATCCAGCCCTGTGAATTTATGGAAAGTGGCAGAGAAAAACTGTTGAAACCATATCCTCTGGGTGATGGTACTGGTGCCAGACAGATGATCTGGTTTTGGATGAGGAGAGAGTCTGGGGCACATTAGAGACCTCAGGGGCCTCTCTCAGATGAGCATCCATTAATCAAAGTGGTTGTAATGGACTGATGTTTAATTAGTCATATAATGTGACAAAGAAAAGAACAAGTGCATGTCATGGGAATGTTAAACAACCTCCCCCTTTTTCTTCTAGCCTTGTGTGTTTCACCCACCCCCAACCCTGAACCCCTGCACGCCTACGCTCACTCGTCATGAATTCTTCAGTAAACTCAGTGCTCTACTTCTTCCCGGAAACCGCTAATAGCTTTTATAATCCCCGTCTTCCCCTCTGACACACACACCGTATAAAAGCTAGACCTAATTAATCACCATATCAGTTTATAAGTCCTGGTTTTTATCAGTGCGTTCAGGTTCCTGTGGGGCATGTCTCGACATGTCAGGAATGGGTAGCTGAGGAATTCTGTACCCTAGGAATGTGGCACGATGGCACTACGGTCACAACCACTCGTCACTGCACGCTTCACAGAGTTTCCCCTTTGTCCTCAACAAGTGGAGCCACTTTTTAGTGTGTCTTCTGTTTTGGAGGCCGGGAGAGGAGCAGTGTGTCCGAGTGCCGCGGCCTCCTCGCAGGCCCCTCGGAGCTGTGTGGTCCCCGAGGGAAGCTTCATATTTCCGTCATTGGTTAATTGAACTGGATGACGAGGCCGGAGAGGCTCTCAGCCCCGTCCCCTCCTAAGGATTTGGTTTATGCAGCCCTGCTGACTTTGCTGTTAGTGTCAAACGCTTGTTAGGGCATCATCAATCTCCCAGCAGTTAGGAATATTCCCCAAACAGAGCGAAGGGGGCAGGTGATAGATGGGCAGGGAGACGGAAGAGCACAGGGAAAGTATGTCTTGAAGGTACATAATGATGAGAAATTGATAGGAACAACAATAACCCAGAAGTGGAAAGAACTTTCTTTGCTTTCAGGGAATGCGCTTCTGGGTTTTGTGCGAGGTAAAAACAATAAATCAGCTCTGGAGAAAGGAATAACCCACATGCCAAAATTAACACTCTCGGGTATAAAATCTTGACAGAAGAATAAATTATCTCATCACCGGCTGTAAGAGAGGAAGGGATTTGTTCTCACTGCAGACGTACACAAGTCCGTGTTTGTCTTGACCACGGAAGTATCCATGTCGGGGCTCAAGTCGAACACACATTTTGATCTATAAATCATTTCTTACTATCCCTAACACCGATCTCCAAATCCTCTCCTTCCCTCCCTGCTTTTCTTTTTGCCTGTTTTCTCATGCCCTCTTTTCAGCTTTAACACTTCACAGCGCTCACACTCAGCCCCCTCGCTCACCTGCAGTACTGACCAAAGATAAAGTGATTTGAAAAAGGAGAGCCATAAATGTGATGGATGTCATCCAGCTCACGGTTTAGCCCCAGCTGTCGGGCATGTTTTTTGTCATTTCAGACAGACTTGCTAACCCTAACTCTTCTTCGCCCGCACTCATCCACTCTTTTTTTTTTAAAGAGCTGGGGGAAGTTTTAAGACAGATTTGTTCTACAAGGCTTTAAAAGTCAAACTGGTGGCATACACTCCTGTAAAAACTGGAGATTACATTTTTATGGGATGAGGTCTTTATTTGCATTTACCAAAAGCCAATGAGGTGCAATTGATGCAATGCACTGAGCTGGTATCATGTGTTTTCAATAAGGTGCAGGTGGTTGTTCTTAGATTTTTTTGGTTCATATAAATCAGTTTGTTTTTTTCTTCTATGATCTAGTTCCCATGATCTTCTCTTAAATTTGTTTTTCATCCACAGGCTCGATGACATGATGTTCCTGCCCTTTTCCCCTCCCCCCTCCACCTCTCTTTTCCCTGTTGTCCTTCTATTCCTCCTTTTCCTCCCCCCATCCATTGTATCCTCTTCCCTTTCCTATGCCCCTTTGAGCTGGACTTCCCCTCATGACCCCTGCTACCACTTAGATGGCCGCCCACGACACTGCCTGTCAGAGTTCATCAATGCCGCCTATGGGGTCCCGGTCAATGCTAACCAGTCACTACAAGGCCCTGATTATGACACCAACATCACCACCTTGACGGATCTCCACAACCCTCATAACCTGACCTGCTGGATCGCTTACAGAGGTCCTGACACTGGTGAATGGATCCTAACCCTTCCGCTAGGCCGTCGCTTTGAGATCACCTACATAAGTTTGCAGTTCTGCCAGCAGGGGGAGCCATCGGACCCCATCTCCATCTCCATCCTCAAGTCGATGGACTACGGTCGCACCTGGAGGCCAATGCAGCACTACTCCAGTGACTGCCTTGGGACCTTCGGACTGCCCTCCCAGATTGTTGCTCAGACTAGGCATCAAGAGACGGAGCCTCTCTGCTCAGACCCTCGCCCCTTGCAAAAGCAGAGGGGTGGCATGGTATTGGCCTTCTCTACTCTGGACGGACGACCATCCTCTCCTGATTTTGACTACAGCCCCACACTCCAAGACTGGGTGACAGCCACAGACATCCGTGTGGTCTTCCATCAGGTGTCCAAAAACACCAAGTTGGGAAACTCAGATAAAAAGGAAGAAACACAATGGCGTGATGTTGCCAAAGAAGACAGAAGGACTGGTCTTTTGAGGTGGAGATCGGGCTACAAGGGCCGCACTGGAGATCAGGTCGACAAGTTAAACACAGATAACATGCTGACCTTTTTTGACAGGGACACCAAAATCTCAGAGGTCAGAGTTAGGAATAAAGGGGAGAAAGTGGACAAACATGGCAGGAAGGGTCATCATAAAGGAAGAGGTCAAGAAGAAGATGGACACAATGTGACCAGCAAAGAAGGGGGAGATAGTTTTGACACAGACATGCCTGCTTTTTCAAAGAAAGGTGGAAAAGGCAGAGGGCGTGGCCCCAGGAAGGAGAACAATCAATGGCTGCCTTGCCCAAATGGTGGCTGTAATTGGACAGTTGAGGGGCGGAGTAGGAATAACAAAGGGCGAGAACTGAGGAAGAGGAGGAACAACAACCTCAACAAAGGACAAATTGCCAGGAATCTGCAAGTGGCTTCGCCCTCTCCTGCCCGAGCCGCTCTGGCGCTCTCGGACCTACAGGTTGGTGGCAGGTGTAAATGTAATGGACACGCCTCCAGGTGTCGCCGTGATGACACAGGACGGGCCATGTGCGTGTGCGAGCATCACACGGCGGGGCCAGACTGTGACGTGTGTGAGGATTTCTACTTTGACAGACCATGGCATCGAGCTACACCCACACACCCAAACCCCTGCGTTGGTGAGTCCTGAAACAATCAAATATAACACAGACGCATCGAGATCCGCCATTTGTAAATAAACACAGCAACACAACGAAATCTGACTACAACAAACAAAAGGTGTGATACTGAAAAATTCTAGCAAAGGTTTTTTGTTTTATTTGTGTTTCCCCCAGAGCAGAAGAGAATCAAACCTAACAATAAAACACATATTATACTGTACTATAACAATCTGATTCAATCCTAATTCTGACCACAGTATATACAGCCTTAACATATTTTTCCCTATAAACACTAAACCCAGTGACAGTCAACGTTTTTGAATTTTTTTTTTTCAGTCCTGAACACACGAAACAAAGTGAAGTGTTACATACAGTATGTACTATATTTGTCTCTTGTCAAGCCTGTGAGTGTAACGGCCATTCAAACAAGTGTCGCTTCAGCATGGAGGTCTTTCAGCAATCGGGCCGGCGCAGCGGAGGCGTATGTCAGAAGTGTCGCCACCACACAGCCGGACGCCACTGCCAGTACTGCCAGAACGGATACACACGTGACCACAGCAAACCGCTGAACCACCGACAGGCCTGCCAACGTTAGTCACAATGTGTGTGTGTGTGTGTGTGTGTGTGTGTTTACTGTACGTGTGTTTAGGACACGAGAAAAGAAGTTGTACTGTTGTTTGTGAGGGCAAAAGTGTTGGTACCCGTCTACGTAAGAAAGAAAATTTGTACTTTTCTCTGAAACAAGTTCAAACTGAGGGCAATAATCCACTCCACTATTCTCTTTTCCATATTTAATAGGAGAGACATGTTGCTTTGATTTCCAATCTAAGATATTATTTTAAATAGAGCAAATAAAAATGGCATGGGCAAATATATTGGGAAACGTCACCTAATATTTTGTAGCAATCACTGTTAACAAGTAGTTTCTAATGAAACCGATACGTTTCTCACCTGGTAGTTTGGATTCACTTTTCTTAAACTGCTCCGTCCCTCTCAGGTTTGATGGGTGTGCTCCCCCAGCCACAGGTTTCAGCTCTTTCCACAGATGTTCGGTTGGATTAATCTCAGCGGCCACTTCAGAACAGTTCAGGGTTTTCTACTCCTTCCATCTTGGTGCTTTTAGATGGATATTGAGGGTCATTATTCTGCTGGAGAAGCCATGAGACAGAGCTGCATTTTTATCTCCAGCGTGATAATCTTGTGATTTCGTCATGCCCTGGACAGATTCACACCATCCTGTGCCAGACGCAGCAGAGCAACCCCTCCACTGTGTTTCACAGCGGGGTGCTGTTCTTTTTACTGTCAGCTTCAGCTTTTGTTTCATGTGAAAATGAAACTGATGTAAGTGACCAAAAAGTTCTCATTTAGTATCGTCTGTCCAGAGGACATTCTCCCAGAAGCATTGCAACTTTTTTAAAATTCTTTTTAAAAAGTGGGCTCTTCCTGCGTCTTCCTCCGTGGAGCCCACCTTCATTCAGAAAGCCACATATGCTGCACCTGGACACAGTTGCGTCTTGATCTTGGAGCTCAGCTTGTATCCGTTTTCCTTTGTTGTTTTTCCACCCTTCAAACGCTCCTTCTGTTCAATCTGGGGTCAGTTTTCCTCTTGTGACTACTTCCAGGGATGTTAGCCAGACTTCTTAATAACATTAGCAGCTGTGGTCACAGGAGCGTCAGGCTGCTTTAGGATGGTCCTGTAGCCTTTACCTTGACCAAGCCTGGCAAATATTTTCTTCCTTTCAGACAGCTCTCTTCTTTGCTTTCTCGTGTCCATGCTCAGTGTGCTGTTTGGTGTCACTGTGTGCAGCACACTGAGCACTTTCTCCATTAAATAGGCTGAATGAGATTGTAGACACCTGTGAAGCTAATTGAAGACTGCATTCCACTTATCACCACTCCTAAAGTGAACCAGTATTTTTGCCTCAAAGTAAAGGCATGCAGCTGTGCTCAGGGACAGCATTGTTTCAGTGAGGTGTAAGGGTACGACATCTGGATGTATGGCTGCATGACATGGGGCTTTAAAAACTAACTGCATTCCTGGAAGATGAAAAACAAATCACAGCATGAGAGACTGTGTCTGACAGTGTGAATGCAGGTCTGTGGGTGTGTGTTTACATGTCCACTCTGTCTCTGTCCCAGTGTTTATGGCCTGGGCACACTGTGAGCGTGGACGGCTATTCCTGTTAGTGATACACACACACACCGCCTAGCTGCCACCTGTATCCCTGTCGTTACTACCAGATGGTATCTGCCTTGACCTCTGACCTTTGACTGATCACATGTCCTAAGTGACTGTGACCCTCTGGCACACTGCTGTGGAAGCCTGACCTAATATATCTAAAGTTAATAAGCCCTCTGAGCTTGACACCCAGGCATGAGTTACTGTACATCATTTCTACGCATGAAACAGAAGCCACCTGCGAATTCAATCGTTCACTGCACAGTCTTACATCTCAGCTTTAATCTATTGCTATATCTCACCAATCAGAGACCAGTGGTGGTATAATTACTCATTTTGTCCAGTCAGGTTGTTTGGACTCATTGTAAGGACTTGTGTAAACATAACTAGAGTGTGAGTAGAGCTGCTGAAGTGTCTATCTGTCTTCTCTCATTGTGAACATGGTCGTAAATAAAAAGGCTTGTAGATTAAACCATGGCAAATCCAGACAGTAATCATTATACAGCATCACAACAGAGCACAACTGAGAGAAAAAAGAGAAAAGTAATTAGTTTAGACTGTTTTTCTGGGTAGGGACAGGATGTTACTTTTAATAAATTGCCTGCCTTTAAGGGTGAATTATCTGGGTGTTGTCTTTCAACCCAAAGCTTGGTATATTGTAAATATATTAAAGTGGAGGCATCAAAACAGACCAAACTATCTTGACCATGATGGGATCCTCTGTTGATGGAGGAATTTGTTTTTGTTGACCCTTCAGGACAGCTACAGAATCCCTGGTGTCAGTAAAAGCCTTGTGCCTCAGTCAAGGACACTTCCTCCTGACAGATGCCTGCCATCATGTAGGATTAAACCTGGGTTCTGTCATTGATGGATGATGGTCTTAATCCTGCCTATCACACAGTCTGGGTTTTGTTCACAGTCACAGATCGACACACTCTTGCTTAATATATCTTGAACTCACTTCCTTGTTGTCCACAACTCAAAGCACCTCCTTCTCAGAGCCACATAACTCAGCTGAAGATGCTTGTTCAGTTGCCAGCTGTTTTTCAGCAAAGCAGTTCTAAAAACCCACTGCACACAATATGCTCAGCACTAATCTGCACACAAGCAATGTTAGTGACCCAATTATTATGAACACTGTGGACCACTTTGAGCGGATCTCCCTCAGGAGATAGAGGAGACCAATCACAGTTAAAAGGAGAGTGTTCCTTGTTCCTCTGCCCCCAAGTGTCCAGATAAAATACTTTGCTTTAGGTGCTTTAGGTTGTAGGCTATGCATAAATAACACAACGGTTGTCTTTTCCAGCTTGTCTGTGCCATCCTTTGGGAGCAGTGGGTCGCTGGTGTAACCAGACATCAGGTCAGTGTTTGTGTCGAGAAGGGGTGACAGGCCTCAGGTGTAACCGCTGTGCTCCGGGATACACACAGGGCAAGTCCCCACTGCGGCCCTGCATACGTAAGTTTAAGAAAAATGTCAGTTAGTTACTCCCTTAAAAATGCATCTCCAAGCAGTTTCCTAAACCTAATCGAACCTTTGTTGTGAAGGGGTCAGGTTAGAAAACAGTCTTATAAATCTTTTTTTTTTTTAAATAGTATTGGAAAGCACTGACAAACTGATAGGGGATCAAGTCACAAAATGTATGATGCATGCTACCTTTCTCAAATAAATCTTTTAATAGTTTGTAGTTATTCATGACAGCACGACCTCTTTAATTTCTCCTTCAACCTCATTTGCTTGTGGTCTAAATGGATTAAACCTTCTATCAGTACTTCTAAGCTCTTGTCAAACAGTAGCTCAGTATAAAAGGGGCCGCTGCTGTCCAGACTAATTTGGCCCAATCTCCCAGTGTGTCCCCTATTCATCATCTGTGGAGACAGTTTCCATAGCAGCGTGAACACGAGCTGACCACTACAGGGAAACCTCATCTCCAGTAGATCAGGGTCAGATCAAGTGGATAGCTGCTACTCATATCTCTGTGCCAGGCCAACACCGGACCTCTGCCATGTGCGCTAATCCATGTGCACTTCCCTGGCTAATCACACAAGTCCTGACAACTACACATTCACTGACACTGTCTAAGCCCCAAGTCAGGTGACATAGAGAGCCAGCAGTGGCGAGCTTCACCTGTCGTGCAGCTCAAAGCGCCCCCAGCGCAGGGCCCACACTCATAACTCTCCCAGTGAAAGGAGTGAGTGAAAGAAAACCTTGTTTGTTTTTACTGCCAGACCATGTCAGGCTATGTATAGCATCTCTTACCCCCACCACTACCTCAACCGTCTCACCTCCACCTCATTCAGACAGACCAAAAGGTACTTACCAGTCGGGGTAAACGTAAAGTTAGCCACTCAAATGTTCATCCATATGTTGAGCAGCTTAGGAAGTTCACATAAATAAGTATATGCTTCTAGTGTCCTACCCTATAAAGAGTACTACCTCCCCCCTGACACAAAAAAATCAATTACACAGCTAAAAGAAACGAGCTTTACCAAGGGAAGACTAGCTGGTTATATTAGCCACAGCTAGCCTAAGCTAAAGCTAAAGACTCACAATCTGTAAATGAAAAATATAAATGTTAATGAACTTACATCTTGGTAACACAGTTACTTATTTTATATAATAAAATGAGCAGTAGGTAAAATGAGGATAAAAAAAAAACTTGCCATACTCCTGCTTAATAATGTAATAATGTTATTTTACCAGCTAACTTAAACTACATATTTATATAAATTAGATTCTAAGTTAGTTTATTAAATTAGTTTCAATGTAGATATGAATAACAGATAACTTGTATGCAGTCATACAGCATTTAACTTATGAACTACATAAATAATAAAAATAAGGTTTACAGTATTTTATTTAAGAAAAACTTGTTATAATGGACAAGAAAGCTGAAAACATATTGTTATTAAAAACTGCATTTTCTCCTAGCACTCTGGAGGATATCCAGTGTTTTTTAGGTACTATGTAGTGATGATCAGGTTTGTAGTCATTTTATTTGTTCATTTTATGATCAGATATTTTTGGGGTTTTACTGTGTTTTGTTTGTGAACAGGCAAAGTGCATTTAAGCAGCATTTAATACGTGAGACCTTTGGTTTCTTTTGTTAAATAAAAACATCCTCACAGATATCACGAGTACAGATATGATATCAGTACGTTGGCATCCTGTTGGAACTAGCATAAAAAAAGTCATTTCAAACGAGACCCTGGCTCTGCTCACACGGGTGCTGCGCTCTGACCTCTCACATACAGTATACAGTATGTACATCCACAAACGCACACCACCTTCGTGTATTTTAAAAGTGGGGGACAGCCAGCTGGGTGGGGTGTAGGGTGTCACTGGCCCCAGGACATGAGCGGGGGAACAAACTGTGAGCTTGGTAATAAATGGCTGCACACACACTTTTACAGGAGGCCTGGATAAAGTATGTTCATTTTCCATCCATGCATTCAGAGAGTAAACTTTATTGGACTCTGTTTAATGTTTGAGACAAAACCGTACAGCGAGTGAAGTTTTGACCTTATTAAAATGCAAAGTTTTATCTGTGTGTGTTCAAGTGAGCATCGGAGTGTGTTTCTCACCCATAAAAGGACCACACACACATAGAGTCAGACTGACCCTTGCTTATCTTCCACACAGGCAGATGCAGTCAAACATAACACACACAAAACACACATAACCGCAACAACCTGACAGCTCACGTAGGTGCAGAAGGCTACAGCTCGTCTGTGTATCTGCTCCTGTCACCTGTCTGAAACTTTGTTTATGCCTGCAGGAATTCAGGAGGTTGCACCGACCCCAGTGTACCAGCCTCAGTACAGCATAGGTAGGTGAAACACTGTTTTATTTTAATCTGTCCAATAAATACATTTAATATGCATGGTTTGCTATAGCCTTTGGTTGCTCAGGGATTTGTACTCTAATATCTCTAACTGTATTTACTAATGGTGTAGCATCGCAGCGACCGGACAGTTTTATGGCATCTATGTGATAAAATAATGTTTTAGACATACAGTTCACTGGATTACACAGTAGTATAAATTCCTGGCTGGTTATTTTATGTATACATCTCTAGAAAATTAACAATGTCACAAAAATATTTACATATACCTAGATGGTTTTATGTGTATTGCCTAGCACCGATATTAATACTCAGTATTCTGGCTATTTTTTGTGGCTTCATCCACTCCTCTGGTCTCACTTGTGCTTTTGTTTTCCACATTAGCAATAAGAGATGAGAGAGTAGGGCTGCAATTATTTTTATTATTTATTAACTTGCTGATTATTTTCTTATTTAATCAATTAAATATTTAAAATAAGAATATACTTTAAAAATGTCAACTACATCTTAGTTTTGTCTTAACTCAAATTGGAATTTGAAAAAGCTGTAACCAAAGAATGTTTTTTTGCTTTAAAAATGACTTAATAATCAATTACCAAAAAATGTTTCATCATTTTAACTAGTTGTTGTACTGTAGGTCTGTGTGAATGACTCAGAAATGAAAATGTTCACTTAAATGAAACAAAATGCACATCTGTTCCAGTGATGCTCACAAGTAAAACACATTTAAAACTTGGATATGATTTTTCTGTTGTATATTATGTGGACCGACATTTCAGCATATTTTGCCATGTCTGAACATACAGTATGTCTGTTTTTACTCTCTAAAAATGCACCCGTTCATCTCTGTACATACAAATCTACGGCGCTTCTGTAGAATCATATATCAGAACAAAAATCTTCTCTGAAGTCTTGCCACGTTTTTAACCGAGGAGTCCTTGAATTGAAGCCGCTCTGGGAGCTGCTGCTGTGACTGTTCCCACAGCAGCTCAAC
>NW_018127992.1:1407860-1408969 GCF_001952655.1 Monopterus albus
GAGCAATGCCCCCCCTGCTGCAGCGGGGGGTCATCTGTTAGTCATAGGATACTGTGATGACAAATAGAAGCAGCCATATTGTAATTAGGGGAAAAGACATGTGCTGATATGCTTGCTATGAAATGATACCCTCTCATTGGGCGCATTCCCCCTCCCCTTCTCTTGACTCTCTGTCCTAGCGGAGGAGTGCGTTTCATACTGCCAACCTTCTCAGGTTAAAGTCAGGATGAACCTGGAGACATATTGTCTCACGGACTACGGTTGGTATCATTTATTACCTTGTCACCTTTCTTTCTTTCTTTCCTCAACTTCTAATTGACTTATGTATGTAGATGCCTCAGTACTCAAGTACTGAGGCATCTATATTTGTCTTTTCATTTTCTGCTACTTTATGCTTTGACTTCACTATATTTGATAACTTCAGTTACCTTTCAGATTCGGATTAATACAACAAAGTATAGCATAGTCATAATAATTTATTCCCTGGTGGAAAATTCACAAGCTGCATATAAGATAGTTAACACTACAGTAGCTGCACCATTAAAGTGATGGACACAATAATGCATCAGTAATTATAATACAACAATATGATATACATTCATGTGAAACATGCCATTCAGCATAATGTGTACTTTTACTTTTGGCATTTTAAATCATTTTGATGCTCATACTTTTACTTAGGTCACATTCTGGGTGCAGGACTTTTACTTGTAACAGAGCATTTTTACACTGTGCTACTTAAGTAAACAATCTGAGTACTTGTTCCATCAGTGCAGGCAATACCAAACAAATAGATGTACATGGAAACAGTACATAAAGTGTAAACAGTAAATGAACCCAAATAAGTCAAATAAAAATAATAGTTTTTAATAGAAAAAATGTATTTATGCCTCTTTATTACCTCTGTCTTTCTCAGTGCTGAAGGTGCAGGTGAAAGGGATGGAGCGTTCAGGTCCCTGGTGGCAGTTTTCCATCTCAGTACAAACCGTTTTCCGCAGCAGGTCCACCTCCCGGGTTCGCAGGGGCCCCCTATCCCTCTGGGTCCCTGACCGTGACCTCAGCTGCGGCTGCCCCCCCCCCCACCGGGGCCAGACTTTCCCCCCCATTGG
>NW_018127992.1:1409011-1433613 GCF_001952655.1 Monopterus albus
GCGCACCGCTCAACACTGGCCCTCCAGTGGCGGGAACACTGGAGCCCCAAACTCAGGGGCTTCCGGGGGCAGGACAAAAGGGGCCGCTGCCCTCCGTTATCATCCCCCAGCAGCCACAAGAAGCAGCACACAGAGCCCCAGTCGGGGTACATCCCCCCTCACCTGCTGATTGAGAAAGACACAGATAGTGCAGTAACACACCCCGTGAACGAGGACGATGCTCAAACCTCATCGGTGCCGCACACACACTCAGACAGCAAGGTTAAATCTACAGAGGCGACCCCTTCGTCCACTACACCTGTTATGGCGTGTTCAACTCCAAATTCCGGGTCCTGAATGAAAAAACAAAACAAGAAGGAGAATCCTAAATGACAGGATGAGGGGTTGTTTTCTTACATTTCTTCTGAAGGTTTCAAGAAAAACAAGGCACACACACACACACACACACACACACACTATAATATGTTCAAATGCTGATCTAAGGTTTTCTCATCGAACTGTTTTTGAAAGGATAACAGTCATTATGGCTCTGCAGCAACACTAAGTGTTAAAGGATGGAATATCAAAATCAGTGCTGTGAAATATTAGTTATAAGAATTTTAATATTTTCTACTAAACTAACTTTCAAAAAAATTAAAGTCTGACTAAACTCTGACTCAAATACCATGTAGTATGTTTGAATCATATTTATTCTTTGTCTATTTTACATAACACACACCCACAAAATATACAGTATGGGAAGATTTAACAAAATGATTGAGTAAATATTCTACCTCACATGCTATACAAAAAATGTAACCAAAGTTTATTCAGAAATGTAATTTTTTTAAATAAAAAAGTGGCCATATTAGGAGTTTTTTAAATATATTTATATCTTTGATTTTGCATTCTTCTCATGTTGAAATTTACAAATTACAATGGAATTAATTTAATGTGACTAAATAAAAGTAGTTTAAAATAAATGTGCAAAGCAAAATGAACAATTTACTCAATGACACTTTAATCCATGTCACATAGTTTGCATTACAGTTGCAGTTCAGTTATGATTCAGTTCAAAAACTGCTTTCTGATTTTAATTATTTTGAGTAAGATTTTTAATTATAATTTTTTATTTATTCACTAATTCTCTAAGCCTAGAAATGTGCCTTTCTGTATTAAAAGCATGTCCACAACTCAAGATTAATAAAAAAAAAAAGAGCCATTCGCTGCTTTTGCCCTCTTCACATGCATTTTCAGTAGGTGAGATAAAAGTAACTGGAGCTCCACCTCGTTAGCACAAGCATGTCACACACACATGTTGCAATATTTGGGGAATTTGACTTTATCTGTGGTCTGCTCTCTAACTGAACAGCTGACACAGAGACCAAACTACCCTCAGGCTAATTTTCTGACCATACTTGAGCCACCACTTCGGCAGTCAGGAGCCCTGATATGGATCTAAAAAGCATCAGGCTGACCTAACGTCATGGCTTCTGTTTCCATTTAGGATAAAGGCGTCATAGCCCAGGGGAAATGGTGTTGATGGTGGTGGTGGTGGGGTGTATATTAAGACAGATGGAAGAGCTCCTATTTGTCAAGCAGCCGTGTTTTTTTTTACTAGTGTCCATGTCGGTGATTGGCTGAGCCACAGCGCCGAAGCCTGGGATTCAAAATAAAAATTGAAAAATAGACTCGCTGACTGATGAGCGCTCAGCGGGACTGAACATACAGTAGACTGAGGAGGAGGAGGAGGAAGCATGTGAGGCAGCTTGTTGTGCTACTTCTACAGTATGAGGTCTTCACAGGGATCCGGAGCTGGCAGCTTCTTGGGGCCAAGAAACACACGGGGGCCCGAACATGCAGAAAATAAGCCCTTTGTTAGGTGTAGCTTTACTTTATGCAAGACAATTCTGGTTTTTGTGCAGGTTTCACTTTACAAATCAAAGTGGAACGATAACTGTATTGAAATTATCGTATGTTTTTCAATCCCCTTAGGGCCACAAAAATGCTTCAGCCAGGCTTCCAAGGAATGGAAATCATCAGGAAAGTATCACATACTGACAGATTAAAACCACAGATTTCAACCGACACGGACAGAGCTTTGTGTCTTTATTTTAATGTTATTCTGTGTCTGCTGGGTGGTCTAAATATGCACCTATTAACTTAAAAGTCTGTCCAGCCATTCTAATGTGGGTTTTAAGGTTTCATTTGTCTGCCAGAACAAAACACTTTCCCATCCTTTCACTATCTCTAAAAGGAATGTAACAGTTAATGAACATTTAAGGTGTATTATGACATTTTTAGGGTGAGGGTAGCCTTGGTTGTATTTTTAGGTTTGTATTACTGTAGGTTAAAAACAATCCAGAAATTGAAGCAACAAAAAACATTAAAGACTCAACATTATTCAGTCTACTGAGATGAAGGGATTTAAAATGATTTTGCACAAGAACACAGTCAAAGCCATTACAACAAGGTTTAGGTTGAACAGTGCTGGGTTACAGCTCACATCTGCACATGTATAATAACAGAAATGTATGTGTCAGAGGGAAAAGGGAGGTCTCGTGGTATAAGTATCTGCTCGTGTGTGTGTGTGTGTGTGTGTGTGTGTGTGTGTGTGTGTGTGTGTGTGTGTGTGTGTGTGTGTGTGTGTGTGTGTGTGTGTGTGTGTGTGTGTGTGTGTGTATGATTGTAAAGCACCTGCTGTGTTGCTGCAGGAAGCACCTGTCAGCAGTTGTCTCCTCAGTGCAGCCTCTGTCGACATGAGGGTTTGATCCTAAAACTCCCCAAACACGCACACTTACACAGACACTAACAGACAACTTAAGCCAGCGGCTCACTGTGCTGCAGGGGGAAGCACATTGTCTGTGGTTTTGTTCATGTTAAACTGACAACACACTCTTGTCAGAGGTACTGGGGACCGGGGCAGGCCTACTGTTTTGGTGGCATATGAAAAATGGGAATCAGCTTGCTTGGCTCTAGCATGAGAACCTGCAGTGTGTGTATGTGTGTATGTGTGTGTGTGTTTACAACCTGTGTGGGGTACTTTTACAAGAGGTGAAACCTCCTGCGCTGCAGCCTGAGCAAAAGTTCAACTAGACACACACACACTTGTACTTCTATGTTTGTGAGGACACCCACTGACATAATGCATTCCTTAGCCCCTTACCCTGACCTTACCCATTAGAACTAAATGCCTAACACCTAACCCTAGCCTAAATTTAATTCTAACCTGAATCCTAAAACCAGGTGTTAACCCTCAGAAAGGTGTTTCAGAAAGTGAGGACTGTAGGCCGAGCATTGGCGGAGCCAGGGGGTGGCCAAGGGTGGGAGCGGCCGCTCCCAGAATCTGATTGGCGGCCCCTGATGGGTAAGACGAATGCATCAAGATGTGATGCTTGTCAGTATTAATGAATGAAAAACAAAAAACAATGACAAGTCACTGTCTTAAATACAAATACTCTTTTTTTTGGTGCTATGTAATAATGTTGATCAAATTGGATTTATTTTATATCATGCATGGAGCATCATATTTGCATTCATTTCTCTGTTTTGTTGTTGTGGGGTTTCTGTAGTTTTTATATGCTTTTCAAATATGCCATCTTCTCTCTGTCTGTTCCACAGCCTGGTCACCCTGTCTAAAAGTTTCTAGATCCACCTAAACAAAATCTTAACCCTCAACCAGTTCTTTGAAGGCATGTCCAAAAGTAAGGACCGGCCAAAATGCTGTCATTTTCCCAGAATGTCCTCACTCCCATGGTCTAAAACTCACACTGGCAGTGGCACTCACTGTGTACAACCATACAAATACCCACACAGGGCTTCTGAGAGGCAGAGGGTCAATCCCCGTTATCCACAGCCTGCATGCCTTTCATACACACACACCACCAACACAGCAACCTGACTCCCAGCTAGATTAGGACTAATCAAGAATGGCACAACATGTGTCTAAATATGAACAATGGCAACTAAACTGCGCTTTCAAAAGGCCCTTAAACTCTGACATAATTTTAAAAATTCTGAAATTGTGGTTTCCTATTTCCATTCCAATCCTTATTATGTAATAAAGATCTACATTTTAATTAATGGTATATTGGTATTTAAGAACAGAAGTTTCAGGCTTCCATGAGATAATATAATTATAATTTGACCAACTATTCATTTGGAATTCATCCTGTTGTGGCTTAGTGGCTCACGACTGTGGACACACATTGTAAATGTGAAAATCCACCGATGTGAGAAATACAGGATAACATAAAACTAAATTCCCTCCCCCAGCAGCTGCATAGTAAGATTATATCCCTGTTATTTGGACAGGCAGATGGACTGGGTGGCATAGGGAGTGATGGGAAGTTGAAATGCGGCATATGTTTATATATGTTGGGTTGAAAGATTGCATGCTTCTCATTAACTCAAGAAACCTGTAGCAACTCCTTGATTTTATATGAAACCCTCTGAAAATTCAAAGTTCACCATCCCTAGGTGGGATGACTTGTTCGTCCATCCTCCCTCAGTTTTGTAGTCTGTAGTCTGAGCCTCATTTTGTCCCTGTAGTCGTCACGTGAAACCTTGTTGTGGCAGCCACCGTGTTACTGAGGACAGGGGATTTATGGATCAGAGGGCAACAGGGTGACCCCATCATGTTTTATGTTTTGGGACTTGTTCTGGATGTTATGGTCTCCGCACACGGTCTCCAGTCTGGTAGTACTGGGAGAGCTGGGCTAGAGATGCAGGATTAGTGATCAAAAGACTGGGGGGGGGGATTGGGGTAAAAGGCTGAGGTAACACTAGCCTGGTCTGCCCAGGTGGTGTGGCTGAAAAGAGACTAACATCTGTGGCGTAGATGGGTCGAACATGGGCCGTATGTGTGTAAGTGTGTGCATGACTTTTTTGGGGTGTACACTTCACGGTGAACTCCGTATAGTTAGATCTGAACCATAACCGATTGGATTTCAGGCTTGGGGAGGCAACCCCTGACCTTTTTACAACATCTGCACCACTGATTTTTTTTTCCTCGACCACATTTCAGCCTCCCATTACTCCCTGTGCCTCCCAGTCCATCTGCCTGCCCAGATAACAGGGGTATATTCTAATGTTTCAACCAGGTTTTTTAAATCTTTTTTTGTCACTTTGTGACCTTCGCTTACTCTACAGCCTATGTGAGAAGTTCACTCAGCTAATCAAAATCAGGAAATAGACAAAAATGAAGCTTTATTCACTATTGTGTTTATGCCATTAAAAAACAAGAAGCCAATACGCAAAAACACAGTTACAGGTTCATATTTACACCAATAAATACCTATGATGTTGTACAGTTCTAAGATATTTTTACACACGCTATTTGAGTTTCCTGCCAACCGTGGTGGTCTCACATGTGGGTGGTCTCATCTTCAGCATCTGTGTCATGCGGCAGAGTGATCTGGGCTTCAGGGAGGTTGCTGCACTGCAGGTACCAGAAAACCACTTGGACCTAAGCCACAAACACACAAAGACACAACATGTGCATTCAGACACTAGCAGACATTTATAAAGTATAGTTCAACCTTTACACTACAGCTAAAGATACGCAATGCTTGTCATATATAAACGGAAGTAAAACTCATTATGCAGTAAACAGTGTTCTGTTATGAAATATCAATTTATTAATAATTTTACTCCACTTTTCAGATTTATAGCTTAAAAAAATACTGTGATTCACCTCCTCTTTGTATGTCAAACTACTTTTCGGGTGAACATAAAGGGATTTAGTTTCATCTCACCAAAATCTTATTCCTGCTAATGTGAATAAGTCAAAGATAAAACATCAAATAATTGTTTAAATGAGACATATATGTTGTCTAACAGCTGGCTTGTTCATGTCTGTTAAAGACAAAACAATACTTGTTTTCTCTCAGTATTCAGCAGTATGTTCCACTTCATACTCACCTGCACCACCACCTCCTGGGAAATATCCACAGCGAATCCATGGTGCCCCAGTCCAACCACAGGGGGGCGTAAGAGGCTGGGCCCAAACACTGTGGCCAGGTTCATCAGAGACATCTTGTTGATGTTTTCCCTCTCAGAGATGCTGGAGAAATTATTATAAAGGAATATGAGGTTCACTTCACGGTTGTGGCTTTAATGGTGGCTCAGTTACCCTCACAGGTTTTTTATATTACTGCAAACATTGCAGATGTTTATGGTGAATGAAACAGCAATTCATTTTGTTGATTCAGCTAAATTTGTTCAGTTGTGGATGTTATTTTCCTGGTAAACAAGCAGCCTGTGGGATTTAAAAAAAAAACATTTTGATAGGAGTGATCCAGACCGTTGGAGGTGGTGCATGAGGTAGAGGAAGGTGTGGTGGTTGGCGTCAGGACAGGAGTGCAGCAGGGACAGCATGGAGGAGAGCCGGGAGTCTAAGTCCTTAATGTCTACAGGGGAACAATTACAAGCTCTTTAGGTGATGCTGCTGAGGGGGATGATTTAGAGGTGTCACTGTTAAAATGTTATGTCAAACAAGCTGCTCTCAACTATGAAAATACCATAAATACATGTGACGTGACAGCAATATGCAACATGAGCGCAACATTCAATTTGTTGGCTGTGTGCTAACACCAATGCATTGACTATATGAACGTGGCTTGTCATGCTGGTGATGTGTTCATCTTACCCAGCACCCTGGTCAAACTCTGAAACAGCTCCGTGGGAATGAGCGGCTCCGGCAGCTCTCTGAAGTACAGCTTGAGAAGCCCAGAGACGGTATTCACCTCTGCACTTCTCAGTCTGGTTACTGCCTCCCGCAGATCTAGGCAGAGCAGTGAGATGATGATCAGTATTACTGTATCTTCATTTTTAGCACACGCTTCTTTACAGCTGCTGTACAAGCACCCGGTCACAGCGCTGAATATGTAAAGCAGCAACAGCTGATAACTTGTGAGTCAGTAGCTTTTTGCGCAGCGGTAATAAGAACAACTTAACATAATGGCTAATGTACCTTAAAGAGGCATTAACTAAAATAAATCCAGTGACAGGACAGGATGTGGTGCCTCTCAGCTATACTACCCCCACGACACTCTGCTTCTGTTATTATTATAACTTCCCTATCCTGTGTTGTCACAGTACGGTTTGTAAACTTGCCCCACCTGTCACCTAGCCAAGGTTATAAGAAACGTTTTTCGCACTGTGACTAGTCGTCTCAAACATCCAGACATGGAGGAGCTCTCAGCAGCTAAAAGTCTGAAACAGCAGCTGCCAGAGTGAAGATGTGATGTCTTTTGCACAGAGATAGAGTGGGGCAAAGAAAGAACAAAAGCCAGGGTTAACATCGACGCAGCTTTTTGAGACAAAGAGTGTTAATAGCAGCCACACGACTCAAGTTTGACTCATAAAGGTGAGTGGTAGATATATACACACTGTAGGTGAAGGAGGCAGAGTAGCAAAATAAAAAACTTCAACACATCTTAAATAGTACACACACCTTTTAACCAAACTTTCATTTTTACCAACATCCACAAAACACACAGATCTGTTTATATCACACACACAACAAATGCTATGAGGAACAATGGAAGGGAAGTGAATTTGATTTCTTGGCATGTGTCAGGTTCTACAATGACAACATCTACAGTAGGATACCAGATTAAAGTTGTAACATCATCGATTGCCATGTAGAGGTTCTTGTAGAAGCAGTAGCAGTTCTTTCTTCTGAATGTGTTAGCCAGTCACCTGAGGTGATGCAGTAGATGTGGATGTTTGTACCAAATTTCATGGCATAATTTAGCCTGGACCAAAATGGTGGGCTGACACCAGGTAAAAATAAAAGTCTCCCATGTTTGGGCCCAGATTTCTGTTGTTTCAAATTGTCGGCACTGTATGAAATAACAACTAGCCTGTGTGAACTAGGACATAACAGCACATGTCAACAGAAAACTAATGTCAGGCTGTGTGTTTCCTTACTACTGTTGAATGCAGCCTTGAGCTTGCTGATTTCACTGCTGGTTCCTGAAACCCTGTAGATTCCCACTTCGTCCATCCCTCTCCTCTCCACCTCCTCCACGCAGCATCGCACCACATGGGGAACCAGCACCCCCTCCTGTCTGGTAGTGAATTAAAAGAACTGAGAATAAAACCCTCCTCAGATGCTCGGCACACTGAGCTACGGAAGAGTATTAGGGCCACTGCATACATTTTTTTTTTAATTCTGACTTTAATTTCAGAATTCTGAGAATAAAGTCAGAATTCTAAAATTAAAGTCAGAATTCTAAAATTAAAGTCAGAATTCTAAAATTAAAGTCAGAATTCTAAAATTAAAGTCAGAATTCTAAAATTAAAGTCAGAATTCTAAAATTAAAGTCAGAATTCTAAAATTAAAGTCAGAATTCTAAAATTAAAGTCAGAATTCTAAAATTAAAGTCAGAATTCTAAAATTAAAGTCAGAATTCTAAAATTAAAGTCAGAATTCTAAAATTAAAGTCAGAATTCTAAAATTAAAGTCAGAATTCTAAAATTAAAGTCAGAATTCTAAAATTAAAGTCAGAATTCTAAAATTAAAGTCAGAATTAAAAAAAAAAGTATGCTGTGGCCCTAATACTCTTCCGTACTGAGCTGTTTCATTTCAGTTCAGAAAATGTGCTTGTCCAACTTCTGCTTTTCTTCAGCCCACCCCACAAACAGTTTCCCTTCTGGAAGGTAGCTGCACAGAGGGGAAATACAAACTGAGACTGAACTGGAGCTTCTAGTTTCAAGTATTTAATAAAAAGAGACACCTCTTTTCTTTTATTCAAAAAGACTGGCTACGACTTACTGAACCACAGTCTCAATGGGGACACAGAAGACAGGCTGCTGTTGAGCTGTGGATCTGGAGCGGATGGGGAGTGTACTTCAGGGACAGAGTCACCTCCACCTGGCCAAGCTGCAGAGTCTGTCTCCTCCATCGCTTATTCAGGGACTTAGATTCCAACTTATGAACACAACAATATGCAAAAATCACTATTACATAAACATCACAACAAAATGCTAAAGTTTCTAAGTGTCGCCATACCTTTAAAGTTGTTTTTCCCAAAACGGTATCATGGTGTTGGTCGGACTGACTCACACAGAGGACCCTCATGTTCTGTGCCCCATCCACCTGGAAAGACAGCTCCTGTTTGAAATAAGGAAGATGATATTAACACTAACACAGACAACAATGCCATAAACAGAACAAGCAGTCATATCTTATCTTTTTTTTTTTTCAAATTTAAAGACAAAATCACATTGAATAATTCTGTTCAAAAGGCACTCAGGTCAAACCTGGTCCCAGTGTGGGTTGAGCGTGTGGACTGACGAGTGGGTCTGGGCCTGTTTATCGTGAAACTCATAGCCATCTACTTCTACACACACATAAACACCTGAAAGACAAAGAGAACCAAAAGTTCAGCTACTTAATCACCTCTAGGTCATCATTAAAATCAACCTTCTTCTCCCCCTTCAGTTAGAGGCAAATTTAAATTTCAGACATCATGGTCTTTAGTATCATTTGAAAATCTAAGATTTTAATAACCTACAGGTTGGTTGCTGCAGGCCAGAGGCAGAGTGAATGGCCACACTCAGAGTCCCACACATCGATTCCTCGTCCTCTACTGTGAGAAACGGAAACAAAAATATCCCAGAGCTCATGGACCCTAAACTAAAGTGAAACTTAAGACAACAGAGGCATAAAGAAAGCTTTTGTGATACAGGAAGTGGTTCTGTGGTGAGGCTGTACCTGTGCTGTCACTGTGTAGTGGTGGCTGCTGGGTCATTCTCAGTTTCACACATGCACTGGTGAGTGTGAGCAGGTCTGGAGGGACTGTTTCTATGTCTGACAAACAACACATGGCAAGCACAGGCACCAATCAGCATTGCATTAGACTTAACTCCGGTGACAATGGTTAGGTTTTTACATTTGCTATCAAGCATTTGTCTGTTAAGATACTTTTTCTAAACTCTTAACACAGCAACACAAATCTTTGCTGCAAGAAAGCTGTGCTGCTTTATCACTCTTATGCCAGTTAGTCTAAATGTCTTGTTAGAGTACAGCATGATGTAAATCTGACTGCAAAGATCTGTGTTGAAATAACCACAGAATGAGTTTTTATAGTAATTAGCCTTCAGACTGGCCAAAAGCCTTAAAACCTACTGTCTGTGGTGAGTTTGTAGATGGCTTCTCTCCATTCTTCGAGTTCATACAAGGAGGAGAAGAGGAGAGAGTGACTCTGCAAAACAAACCAATCATAGTATTAGTCTCTTATTGTCAATGACAACTATTTAATTAGAGTGAAGGTATTAGGATGCGGGGGTGCATGTGGACCTTGCCACTGGGGCTGTGCAGCTCCAGTTTGTAAACAGGGGAGTGTGTGAACAGCATCAGCTCCAACTGATCCAGTTTCTTCCTGCTACGAGCTGCCATGATTATGCTTCTGGATCCCTTCTTCACACACAAACACACGTCTGTATTTCAGTCTTGTGTTATAAACACTGGTCATACCTTTATTTCTATATTTGTGTCTCTTTCACAAAAACATACTGCTTGTTGCTGGAGCTGCTGCTGGAGGAGGTACATCTTGGTCCTGATGGTGTGTAAACGGAGGTGTGTGTCAGATGATTGATCCTCATCTGTAACCAAGCGTAGTTTTAGGCCAGCAAGAGGGAGATACCAGCAGAACCTGTACTGTTCCTGCTTCCTGGAAGAAGCAAATGCATGTTTAGTCAAAGATGTACCTAATGGCAACGTATAACTTCTGTTAGTGAGGTCCTTTAAATCTGTGTCATATGAACTCATGTACTCCTTCATAGGCCCGTCATGTTCCAAATAGGTCATTGTAACTTGTTTTAAACTGGATGTCATTTACCATATGAGTTATACAGGGTGGGCCATGGAAAAGTACAATACACATGCATACATGAAGTGTTGTTACTGACAGTTTCTCAATATGTAGACCACACGTCCCACAAGACTTGGTGCTTGTGGGACGTGCAAACTCTTGCTATGCTCACCCTCTGTTTGCATGTTTTAGTCTGGTGCACAGCAGTAGGTCGGTGTAAAGAAAGAGGTGACGCAGGCTGCGCTCCCCATCACTCGCATCCACCACAAAGCCATCACGCATCAGCTGACGTCTCTGTAATAAACACACACACACACACACACACACAGACACAGACACATCATGTTCAGGGGGGCATTTTGAAGCTTCCGTTACTGCATGTTGTCAGGAGGGGAAGAGTACATGAGAATGGGCGCATTATTAAGCATGTTTCCTACTACATCTTTACCAGATTTTGTACAGTACCATGCCATGACTAAGGGTGACATCCCGTTTACTCCGCGAACTCTCGTTGACACCAGACAGGAAGCTGCGAGACAATCTCAAAGCTTCCTGTAACACTGTATAGTCTCTGTGTTCGGCCGGTGTGGTCTTCAGGAGGTCCTACAAGATCACAAAAAAAAAAACTAAGTTTTATTGTGCAGCAACTAGTCAACAAAGCTTGGAAGTAAATCTAATCAAATGACTATTCTGTGTGCTCTAATTGCTCTGTTACATTGCTGGAAGTATTTGAAATGTAAAAATATCAAGCAAATACTTAAGTTAAAACTTAAATGTTTAGATTTTAAAGCACAGAAATAGCCTTTTATATCACATACCAAGATTAGTATGTAGGTCTTTCACATTTGGCTTACATATAAAGTGGTGAAAACTGGGATTGTCAAAGGGGAAAGATGCAAATTAAAGCAAGAACACAGAAAAACAGTTATGAGAAAATACAAGAAAATGGGAGAAACAAAAAGCAAGACGGCATCAGAAATAAAAAGGCACAGTAAACATTGTTAGAAAATAACAGCTTCCAGAGGTGAAGCCAGAGTTAAGGTGGCAAAAATCATTAAATGAATTATTCAGTTTTCTCACACGCAGCACTAGTGTAGTCCTGGTCACTCTATCTAAAGGCTTGTACAGTAGAGCTGTAAAGAGACAGACAGCAATTACACACTGACAGCTAATAAGTTAATTTGTGTTAAAAAAAAAAACAAATTTAGAATATGTACCTTCAAATGTGTACTTGGTCCGAGCTTTATCTGTGCCATTGTTAGACGTCATGCTCTAAGAAAGCAAGAGATAAAGCGGGACTGGTGAAGACAATCTTGTATTTGTTACAGTATCTGAGTAATGTATTTACTCTTCCTCTGGAGGTCGAGTTACCTCAGCCAGAGTTCGGAAGCGAGGGTCTGACTGGGTGCACTTGCGAACAACTTCAATAGCTTTCTCGTAGTTTTCAATGAAGCCACCATACAGACCAATCTGGTTCACCTGTACAAGCAGAATAATAGATATGTGGAAGGGGAAACCTTTATTCCTAGTAAGATATCTGTCATGTGAGAAGGTTAACAAAGTATTAGAAACTAATTAATTAAATAGTTATGGAACCAATACATTTTAGTCATACAACAGAAAAATATTAACATGTTTGCAGATGATGTCATTCTTTCCTGCAAGATGGACAGTTTTAACAGGGAAACAAACATCAGTCAAACTGGAGAGTCTAGCGTCTTCATACCTGTGGGAATCTTATTTTTTCACAGTTTTTTTTCTGAATTCCTAAAGGACAACACAGAATAAAACCACCTAACAACAGAGAACCTACCATTCTCAGAAACAGGTCCCCCACCATGTGTTCAAAACCCATTTCGTTCATCTCTCTTTCCTCACCCAGGCTGGGATCTGTCTGGCAGTGAGCACTCAGCCGGGCCTTCAGGTCTGAGTAGAAGCTTTGGTGCATGTCTCTGAGCTCTGGCACCTGGTAGAAAACAGTCTGGACCTGTTGGCTGGACAAAACTGGCTGGGAGGTCCCAGCCGAGGCCCACAAAGCCTTCATGGGCTAGAGGGAAAGAAAAAGGTGCATCAGTAAATGTGCAAACAAAGCTGCTAAAGGCTGGCATACTGTATTTTGGTGGGTGAGAAGAAAACGCTGGTGTGTAGAAGATGGTGAGAAAATAGAAAAGAGTAACAAGGGTGTGGTGAACTGAGAAACACAACAATGTGTGACCAGAAACTGAGTGCACACATGAATCCCATCTTTCAGCAGATTAAAGGGGAAGAGTGTTTTAAAATGTAAGATAGGCTTTGGTTTTATGGGGGGTTAGCATTAGCTGTAGCTTCATATTAACTTCACTGTTAATATGAAACAGTCATTTCACTTATCTTGCCATAGAGACCAGAAACCACTAGCCTGTCTACGCCCAAAGGTAACAGGCACCTCAAAAGTTAACTAATTAACATTATAATAATCTTACCATCAGCAGGGCCTCCAGCTCTCTGAGGTAGACCTCCTCGCTCTCCACGATGCCTTTCAGGACCACAAGTCTCCTCTCTAACATTTCTCTCGGGCTGCATGACATCTGAATCACAGCCAGCCAATAAAAATGTCAAAATACAGCAAAGCGAGTCTGAAAAACCGTGTCATCACAACACTACCAACTGTTTCACAACAGTTTCTGAGAATGGTAGTCA
The DNA here is from genome assembly GCF_001952655.1 of Monopterus albus. NCBI lineage: Eukaryota > Metazoa > Chordata > Actinopteri > Synbranchiformes > Synbranchidae > Monopterus > Monopterus albus. The sequence continues at coordinate 1,422,493 of NW_018127992.1, forward strand.
CAGTCTGGTGTCGTTCCCCCCCCCCAGGTGCAGACACTCACAGCAGTCAACCTCCATCAGTCTTCATGTCACTACAGAATTCAGTTTTGCTTTATGTGTGTTGAAAATGCATAACTAACTCAGGAACGTTAGCTACATTTGAAAAAACGAGTTCAGCAAATAATATTAATTTGATATTATATTTAATATTAATTTTCCTTTCACTTTTCTCACCTTAAAGGGGTAATCAGTGGTCCATTCTTTCTCTGAGGACTGACATCAACATTAACCTTTATCATGGTTTACACTGTTTTGATTATTATGAAAAGAAAGAAACAACCTACCATAAATTAATATGTATTTCAGTCACACGGGAAGTTTCCCATCACAACGGTTCTCCAATTTACAAAAAAAACCCCTCTCAAACAGTGCATACTGGGAAGTTTGCTAGTTCTGTTTTTCTGCAACCTTAACGGGTTGAGTGAAGTCTTAGCGGTTCATTCACCCAACTCATTATTTCAAGTTGAATACTTGTCATGCAAAATGTTACTTGCAGTTGAAACTTTGTGTGCCCACCTGACCTTTCTCTATTTCCCCACTGTTACTGTGAAAATAAACATACTAAAAGACTGAACTGGCCAGTAGAGCACACAGAGAACTGCGAAGAACCTGCTGAGTGACGCAGAACATTTGTGATGTAGGTGAAATGTGAACTCACAGGGGTGTCAGGGAAGTCTATGCTCTCAACTTGGAGAGGTGATAGTAAACAGGACTCTGCCTCCTCCTGGAATACATCTTCCTCTAAGACATCAGACTCTGGTTCTAATACAAGTGGTACACAAATACACAAAATAACATAGTATGTGGGAGTAATAAAAACAAGTTCCCTTATTTGCTTCCCCCTTATTAGTGTTGTTGGTCATAAAAAATAAAAGATAGCTTTTCTTTGAATAAGGTGGCTTTTATTCATCAAAATAATGACTAAAAGCTCAATTTAGTGCAGATTATAGTGCATTTTCAACAAACAAAATGAGTAAATGACAACACCTTTTTAAGGATCATTGTGTTGTTCTCCCCAAAAGGAACATATTATGCTTCACAAATTAGCTTTTTCTTTACATAACACAAGACAAAGTCCCTCACCTGGTATGTGCTGTGAGTTCAGGTAGTGCACGGACTCCTGGTAGACGTCCATCAGCCCTCTGAGGTCTTCTCCTCACAGTGCAGGCTGAGCTCTGCAGATGCAGCATGTGAGCACGCATAGCTGGTGAGAGAATACTTCCTCTTTCTTTTAATAATGCGCAAAAGAGGAAAATACAACTTCCTGTATGTGTGCACCCTGCTAAGAACTGGCACACGCCATAAATATATTCCCATAGTTGAACTTCACTTCCTCTAAATGTATGAATTTCAACACATGGGCAGTGGGGGCAGTAGCAGCAGGTTGAGTTTAGTGACAAGCTTTAGAGAGTTATCAGTGACCAAGTCTTATACCAAGTCACAACAGTAGTTGTATAGTCCAAAATCAGATTAACTAGGCCTATGTGATTGATAAGAAATAATGAAATATCCATCTTACCTTCACTGTTCCACACTCCTTTATTATTCCATGGAAGATAAAGGGTTGCCCCTTTTGATAGCTGATGAGCTGCATTTATTAGTCCAACAGCGACCTCTGCAGGAAAAGAGCTCAGCCTCACTGAAACTTCATTTAATGTTTGGTGTTGCATCTGGCTATACAACCCTGCTAGCTCCTGTTTTGTACTCTGTTCATATCTGATGAGTGCAGCACCACAGAGGTTCTCAGATACTTCCTGTAGCAACATGTCAACTGGCGCTAGGACCCTGCCTGTGGTTTGTGGTGTCCTCAAGCCACATCTACTTCATGTCCTGACACTATTTTTAAGAGCAGTGAAAATTGTGTGTAGAACATTGTTTTTGAAGCTTGAAGGCCCGGTATGTCATTTTTGAACACATAAATCTCGCATCTGTTCATATGTTTGAAGACTGAGTTGCAACTAATTTTCAGTTATTGGTTTCTTCATCAATTTTAAATCAAAATACTAGTTTTACTTTTATGTTTACAGACACCACTGACAAGCATCAGAAAACATTCATAGCTCTATTTTAGTTCAGTTTTGTGTTGGGATTTTTTGGGCAGTGGGTCTAGTTTACATACATATTCTCTCATACTCCGTGTTCTTTCTTCAGCATCTCCCAAGGGAGATAAATGCTCCTCTGTGTTCACCAGCTAGTCACTAACTCATCTGCCTGCAGTCTGGTGCTGAGCCAGTGTCTTACAGTAGGTTTAAAAGAACTTTACTGAAGATGGCTTCCTGATAAGAATAGTGAGAGTGAACCAAAGGGTCCGAAACTGAAAACAAAGACGTAAAAATGGCTAAAAGGCTCAGCAGATCTGAGGAACAGGCTTGGACTCTGGAGGCAGCTGCTGCGGACCTGACTCGGGCTGCTGCAACTGGGGGTCCGGATGGGACGGACAAGGGCTGTGCTGCTGCTGCTGCTGCTCGGGATTGGACTCAGGCAGAGGACGCCGTCTACACCTGCAGCCTGTGACCTGAGAAACAGGTGTCAGCTCTTGGATCTCCTGAGGCAGCGAATCCAAAGGCTGCAGCGGTGAACCAGGCTCAGGCTGAGGCTGCAGCGGTGAACCAGGCTTGGGAAACTTAGGTGCTAGTGGGAAAGTGTCTTTATTACAAACATATATGCTGATAAGTCAATGGGTTATGCGTGGTCCAAACCAGGGTTAAGTAGTGGAGGCTGCGAAGACCAGGACGAGCAGGTAAGCAGGTAGGCAAGCAGCAGGAACCAGGAGAGTCAGAAGACCAGGATGGGCAGGTGAGTAGACAGGAGAGCCACAAGAACTAGGAAGATCACCGGAGGTAATCATGATAGGTACCAGGAGGATCACCGGAGGTGATCATGACAGGGAGGATCACAGGAACCAGAGGATCGGCGTCAGGTAAGCAGAGTAGCGAGCGCCAGGTAGTGATGGCCAATCAAGGCTTTGTTGAAGCTTCAAGTGTTCACAAAAATGGTTCATTACTCGAGGCTTCAATGACGCAGTGCTCGAGTATGAAGTACAGCCAAGACGTTTCATTGGTTCATGGATTGTTTGGGATTTGATTCACCATGCACATTCCTGTTCAACTACACTATATGGTTGTATGGTTTCAAGCTGACACAGTAAAATATGACATAAACATGAACTCATGTGGGATGATAGAGAAAGGAGAAGAGAGGCAGGTCACAGACCTGATACTGGGGGGAAGTGCTCAGTTCACCACTGTATTAACTTGAAAATAATGATTAAAGCAGCTTTAATTTGAGATTCACAAGCTTCGTGAATCTTGCAAAAAGGCAACTATCTATAATATATTCTCATTTTCAGAAACTCTTATAACAGAATGTATTTTACATATATTTTTGGCTTTTTTGTTTTGATAAAGATCAACATATATCATGGCTGCATAGCCTCCAATGTGTGTTTTAGTGGCAGCCAATTTAGTTTAAATTTTTACTTTATTTTTCTTGATAAAATAGAAACATGAACCACTTTAATAGGGATTTTGCATTTCTGAGAACACCTGAAGGCAACATGACTAGTACCAGACTGTTCCTCCTGCAGGGGGCGCTGCATCCCCAAATTCAGTCTTTACTGTTAGAATGAGTAAGTTCTCAAAAACAAAGGATTCAGTTTTAAATTTCACTATTATTAATGCAGACAAAGCATGTGTTGGGCTTCCCTTCTCTCATTCACACTCAAACATTACTCCAGACCTGCTGATCACCCACACCCATCTCTTATTCTCAGTTTCTTCTTTCTCCTATTTCCCAGGTAATGGAAACTTAACTGCATAGTGAAAATGAAAGGACAATATGAGATGAGAGATAAACAAGCTCAAGGTCACGTGGTCCTGTCTGATCCTCACTGTAGCACAACTGAAGCTGAACAAGGAAATACCATGCAGTGAGAGAATAAGACAGGGGCAAAAACTAAAAATGTCAACCTCATGGTGGCATGTTGCTAGCATGGCTAATACTGCCAAGATTTTAAAGGCCATTAAACAAAATAAAGTATGACAGTCAATACTAATTGTGTAAATGTAGAGCCATAAATAACTATGGTAATAAATGTGTTAGAATGGTAAAAATGTACACTACAGCCGTAGTTCTTGTCATAATGTATGCAGTAATAATACAACCTGATACAATTGTTACTGAACTTTGGACCAATACACAAAAGGAATGGCTGCTTTGCACACCCCCATTTATTCTGTGCACACACACACACACACACACACATTCACACAGGTTAAGTGTGTGGGTGGTAGGTTAGACAATAACTTGGTCAGAGAAAGTGCTGCCTCTACGAGTGTGTCAGTGAAATCAACTTTTCTGCTACTTCAACATTTTCAGGCATGTCCACAGCAGCTCCACTTCCTAGAATCTGTAAGTTTGGGGTCATGATATTGTCTTTGTAACATCAACCACTTTCTCCACCCTTCCTCCCACCACCGGATTCCCTTCCTGTTTTTGTTGGCTGTGATCACAGTCTGTGCAGTTTTACTATGATGTGAAGGCATATGAAGGGACAGTGGCCCACTGACTTCGAGGATCCTAATACTTTGTTTTTATTTTTTGCGAAATACGCTGACAACTACTAGATTGATTGCCATGACATTTGGTACAGACATTCATGCCCCCCTCCTGTTAGCAGCTTTGGTGTTCATGTGATTTTCATCTTGCCCCATCAGCAGGATAAATATTTACATTTCAGGTTTAAATGGGTTTAAACAGTCTCTCTGGCCATTTTAAATATGTGTCCTTGTATATTATTTCACAATATCATAGTAAAATATGTATCTTTATATTTTTCATGAAGACATTATGGTTAGAGGAGTATTCTGCAGTGGGAATTATATCTGTATGACAATTAACTCCTGAGTTTGGGATCGTGTGTCTTGCAAAAGCAGGTGGTTTCTGTCCTGGCAAGTGAGTAATATTCTGGATGGGAGGAGGAGAGTGGTTAACACACATCTGTATCTAAGATGGGCCTGGTTTTACACATACTCCTCTGTATACAAAAGGTTTGGGAGACTGTTCACATGTATGATTATAAAGATAATGCATATATACGTCTGTGCTATATCACATACTGTTGTGTATTCTTCTACCAAATACTGTGTCTATTCACAGTTGGAGAAGGGAAGTATGTGCCTGAGTTTGATTTAAGAGCGAAGCGAGTAGCAGCCAGGGACAGGATCATGACTTCTGGGGCGGTCCTGTCCAGAGTCCAAAAACATCTAGTTACAAAAACATGTTTAAGTAGAAAGTTGAGACACACATCTTGACAACGCATGATACATGATCTTTTGCTTCACATTACAGTTGGGTAAAGATGAACAGAAACTAGACACACACAACACATATTTTGCAACAAATAGAGACACAGGGGTGTGTAGGACTAGGTTCTTTTTACCATGCTAACTCTGAGAGACGAGACAGTCCAAGTAACTACAAAACAGTGCTGATTTATTCCATGAACAAAGGTAAAATTAACATTACACGCTCAGGAATCTTGCACCTCCATACTGCATGTAGGCAGATGTAAGATGAAAGACCCTGAACCCACCAGGCCTATACATTATATCCCCTCGGTTGGGCTAGCCCCATACTACACAGAAACGTCAACCGAGACGTCTCTGTTACCAGCTTTGCAGCTGGTCATAGTAGTAGTCAAAGCATGAAGTAAATCAATGTGTGTGTGTCTGTTGGTTAAGTGGTGTGTAGCTAAAAACATTCTCACAGACTTCTAGTAACATGTCGTGACTTAAACATAAGAATATATTATGGCTAAGGCTACAGTTATACACGTCATAATAATAATATTAAACATCCTGTCTGCTGACAGTCATCAACTCTTCTCTCTAGTTATCCTTGACCAGATGTACCCTGTAGAAACTCATAAGCATAACCAAGCATTTAACAGTCTAACTAGACATCCTATCTCCACTAAACATTTCTAATACATAAAGTATCTATCCAATTTCTATCTGACTAAAAATACCTAACAGGTGGAAAAAAGTAGATATGGTTGGTAGCTGAATCATCTGGACAGAAACAGGCCCGTGTACTGTGTGGTAATGAGTGGACAATCACTGACAACAGGGTGTGGACATTAATGGTATAAAAGAATTTCTTCAGTTGTGTTGATGAACCGACTCCGGATCTTTTTGCATATAATAAAAGGATCTGAAATATAAAACCCTTTTCTCTGAGCAACTGAGACTGTACGTATGTGTGTGAACCTGTGGACAAAATGACCTACTGCTTCACAAAGAGAGACCTCTTGAATACTGAGATTACAATATCAGCATTAAAAACACAACTATAGATGTGCTTCATAGTAGCGAACAGAATTCTGAGAAACCGATGTTTGCTCTCCAGTTACATCCCTTTTTGGTTATTTCGACTTGATAGTTCCTCCTTTTTAGATCCTTTTGGTTTCATATCCACTACTGACTAAATCAATCATTAAAAGTCTTGTGACTCAGTTTCTCTAAAACCTCTGAGTGCAAACTGAACCTGTTAATCATGATTTGGTGTGTAGTTACAGACTAGACATGTTGGACCGTGTTGCTAAGAACTTTTATCTGTTTGAACCATGACTTACTAATCGGCATTTACAGTTAAACTTTCAATTTCCATGGATCAAAAACATTTAGCTTACATTTCACATCCCGAGTAAAAAATGTGCTCAAGATAGAGCACGGATCGAGGTTTGTATTTTTATCCGAATCTGACCCGTGCCCCAGAGTGTGGCATCTGAACCTGACTCGGACCCGATAAGCTTATAGTATCCAACGTCTGAACCCGACGCAATTGAGTTTGTACCGTGTTTTTCTTCTGATCATTAAGTGAAGCATACATTTGAGCGCTCCAGCAGTCTAGCCTAAAGTTTGACCCACGTGTCCAAACCCGACCTGGACCCAAACAGTCATTTCTAAATATCTGACTGAACCCAGCCTGAACCGCCAGGCTCGGGCTGGGTTCAGGTATCCACACTCTAGAGCAAGGCTCAGTAAAAAGGAGCTCGACCGGATCATAGTGGTTTATGAAGATAATACACATGTGTGTATGCAAACTGTTTTTATTTTCACTCAGGGGAGAAAACAGGCTGCAGTACGAGTGAGCTAGTTACCTGCAACAGCAGTATTTTATTGTGAGTGAACTCAAGAACCAGACCAGCAGCACCATAACATTCAAACCAAATCTTGAACAGCAAGCGCAATCGTGTAAAAAAAGCTAATTTTCTAAACGACAAACACAAGATCACTTCTATACTATCCACTAAACCTTGGTGTACATTTTGTGCAAAAGCATACAGGTGGAGTTGGGGCAACGTCTTAATCTAACTGATCACGAAAAAAGAAGAAACAGAGCAGCTGATTTTATATATTTCCATTATTACAAGAGTAAAAAAAAATAACGAGTAGGTTATACATTTCTTGGCAAGCACATCATGTTCCCTCAGCCCACAGCCCAAACAGTTGCCGCCTACGCACTAACTACCTGGGTGGTGACCACTGCGTTGTTGCCTGCCGTTTTGCCCCTGACCTTCAGCTCCCGGTGCATCTGGCACCAGACACACGGGTAACACCAATATAGTTTACAGCAGTCGTCACAGCACGAGCCCTGCAGGAGGAAGGAGAGAAAGGACACTTGCTTACTAAAACATTTACTAAGCCTACTGAAAATAACTCAAGTGAAAGTAGGTTTCTTAAATGTAACTGTTTTTTGACTCTCAGGTGGTAGCTAGAGTTTATTTAAAGCTGCAGCAGAAGCGAAACTGACAGATGCCAAGCCAAGTTTATTCAAGTGGCACATCTTCATACATATTCAAAGTGCTTAAGACAATGCCCACAGATAGATCAAACTTTAACATGCATCCATGAATAAGACAATGCCCACAGATAGATAAAACTTTAACATGCATCTATGAATAAAACATTAGAATTCGATTCAAACTGTGAACGTTAATTAACTGTGCGAAGTAGCAACATGCATGAGTCAGTGCCTAGTACTTCTAGGATATCTGTGGCAGCATCTCACTGTCCACAATACACTTGCACCCCTAACCTCTGAGTACTTAACATCATTTGGAGTCCACCTGGTGAATGTAAGTCTCCTTTTGGCTCTGCTTTGGTCTCAGACCCTGAAAAAAATCTTTAGCTGCTGTGCTCACCAGCTATTATCTACAGTCTTATGCAAAAGTTTCCTGTTGTTTTGCGTACAGAGCTTTTGTGTTTGTAAAAGCTGCCGCTGGAAGCAAAGTTGAAAAAAAAAAAACTGCAAGAGTGAGGCAAAAGTTCTGGGTGTGAAAAACAAAACAATGAGCTAAAAGATGCTACACTGCCCTGTAGAGTTGAGGAGAGCTGCAGAGTTGGGTAATAAATCTCTGCAGGTGAGGTGTGCTTTCCTGTTCTACAGACAAAAACTGACAACAACAAATGAGGTTCAGAGGCTACGTTTCCATTTCCTCTTCCAGGAAAATGTGTCCATGAACCCAAATGTGCTCATTTGACCCTAGCTGCTTTTCTGAGACTTCAGTGCAACACTAACCTGAACAGTAAAGTCAGCAATGAGCTGACGAGGCTCATCGGTGTGGAAAACCTGGTTTAGTAAATATGCAAAATGTAATACAACTCCTCAGTGTTTGATAGGATACAGTTCTACCTCCAACAAAGTGCATGAATCATTTAAATGTGTCTATTATTTGCATTTTACCTTGAAATCGATAATAAAAAAAAATCAAAACCCAAGCACCATTTTTTGTACATTTTATGCCTAAAATAAAATAAGTCATTTATTTTCACTCAAACTTTGTTAAAAAAGTAATGTGCATTCAGTTATGAGCCTTATATCGTGAATCAGACCAGCAACTGTTACTCTGAACAAATGAAACTCTCCTAATGCCAAGGAGAGCTGTTATTTGAGAAGGCTCAGGGCAGGCCTGTATGACCTGCTGAGTAAATAATATACCTTTGTTTCTATTCAGGTATGTCTACTTAAATGTTTGTGTAGCTATAGAAATGTCTGAATGCTCTGAGCTGTGTGTGTGCTGTGCACATTATGTGCCTCACTTAACTTATTTGGCTAGTGAGCCTAGAATGTAAATTTGATGTCGATGACCTTTTCAGCATCCAGAAACCAATGTATAGTACATGTAGTGATGACATCAAATACAACATGAGACATTAACTATTAAAAAAAAAATCTAGCTGAGTATGTTTGCAAAACATGTAAACATCCTGTCCAGTGTCTGTGGGCAAATATGCACACTGTACACACATCTGCTGGACAAAATCGAGCAAACGCTGTATCTCACAGCTGCACTGGAAAGTTCAAGGACCTAACAGGAACCTCAGCTGCAGCTTTTCCCGTAAAGTGGTTACTGGTTGACCCACAGGAGAACTTCCTCACTTGTGGGAAAAGGCAAGATAACGGTCAAACTTTTAGCTATAAAAGCATTCAATGTCTCAATGGGCTCTATTTTTCTGCCAGCATCACTTCTGCATTGCCTCATTTATGGTCATTGTGCAAATTTCCTCAGACGCATGCCCAGTTTTTGTTGCGGATTTGGTATTTTCCTGCAATGAATGAATGCACTTATGCTGCGGTGGGAGGAGAGGGGCAGTTGAGGCTTTGTGTATGCTAATTAGGCAGTGCGGTGTAATATCAGTGCTCGTTTTGACCCGAAAAAGCCATAACACCTGCTCAGACCACCACTTATCGCTGTCTCAAGTGTGTTTGCAATTATCCTGACAAGCGCATAGGCTGGGAAGCATGAGATCAGGTAAATGCATGTATTTTAATGGCCACACCAACTTACAATTAACCCTTAAATCCACAACTGATCTGCTGGAATTCACCCTAATTCATTGCATATCATGAAGATTTTTTTAAAACAAGATAAATAAACTAGTCCTCAGTATGTGGCTATAAATATGAATATGGTCAAACAGTGCTGGCACGTGTCAGGACACAGCATCTGTAGCCAGAGCTGAGCTGTAAGTCTGTGTTTGGGAATCCACATCCACATTAAAAATGACACATAATTACATGTGAAAGCAGCTCATTAGCCAAGGTAAATAACAAACACCCTGCAAACCTCTTGATTAATTCTGTTACGCAGCAGGTAAAGTCAGCCGGACCTCACCGTGCGCTGCTGCCACTGTTAAGTTACAATTTCTTCAAACGAGAAAGCTTCGTTACCGCCACAAAGATATACGTTTTGTCTGTTTTTGTATTTTATGACAGTGTGATCAGCAGCTGCAGGTGAAGATAATGTGGGTGATACATCCACTTCCTGTGCGCTCTGGTGGGCCACAAAAGGTTTTACTACAAACACAGTGATCACAATATGATTTGAATATATTTCGTGCACTGGATGCAGCTGGTTACAGGACCAGACACTTACTTTCTTCAATGCACAAATCCTGGTGAGTGATATTAGCAGACTGCTGAGTGAACATTTATGTGTGGTACTTCTACATAAATAGTTTTGTTACTATCAGTTTAGGAATGGAGTATATACAGTAACTAGTAGGAGAAGACGATACAGGGAAAGAAACTCTCCTGCCATATACAAATACGACATCAGTGAGGCAGGTTTCCATCCTGCTCTTTAAAGGGGATGAGGGGAACTGGTTTGACTGTACATAACTGAAGCCAAGCCCAGCTCCACCTGTTCACAGTGTATGCCCCCAGCAATGTCTGGCTGTGCAGGAAACCGTGTTGCATCTGTGGTTATCACATTTGCAAAACAACACTGAACACACCCGTATTCAAAAGGTTATCACTGCAGCCTCTTGCAGGAAACAGAGCTTTATGTATTTACAGTGCCTTGCGAAAGTATTCGGCCCCCTTGAACTTTGCGACCTTTTGCCACATTTCAGGCTTCAAATATAAAACTAATTTTTTTGTGAAGAATCAACAACAAGTGGGACACAATCATGAAGTGGAACGAAATTTATTGGATATTTCAAACTTTTTTAACAAATAAAAAACTGAAAAATTGGGCGTGCAAAATTATTCAGCCCCCTTAAGTTAATACTTTGT
>NW_018127992.1:1434688-1438630 GCF_001952655.1 Monopterus albus
TCAGTTTTTTATTTGTTAAAAAAGTTTGAAATATCCAATAAATTTCGTTCTACTTCATGATTGTGTCCCACTTGTTGTTGATTCTTCACAAAAAATTACAGTTTTATATCTTTATGTTTGAAGCCTGAAATGTGGCAAAAGGTTGCAAAGTTCAAGGGGGCCGAATACTTTCGCAAGGCACTGTATATGTATAAGACAGATTTCAAAATCAAGCTTCACTAACTGAAGCGCATATTTTCCCATGCAGGTCTAGTGGTATTAGAGGTGGCTAGAGGTATAGATTCTTCCAGAACTTGGGTGAATTGACACCAGGGCTGGATAATCTCCTGAGCTGATACTATTTTAGAAAGAAAAATCTTTATGATTTAATCAGATACATCAGATAAATAGCAATGTTTCATAAAGTGCTTCTCAGAACTTCTGTAAGCAGGCAGCAGTATTTTGTTATGAAAATAAAATATCTCAACTAGGGTGTGCGATATGTATCATCTGTGATAAAATCTTAACTGCTGTTTAAATGATGTGTGAACTGACATTATCAAGTATGTCGCCCACTTTACAAAAACTCGTCTTGACAGTCTACACCTACGCTGCCCCATGAGGTAGGACAGACTACTACGCCAGGCCAAGGTACCAGCGCACAAACATGCAGCAAGCATTAACAGAATCATTGTGTGATTTCAATGTTTTGTACTGTTTTACTTTAACGCTTCAGCTTTAAGTAAACAAATAGGACAATTCTTTCTTAAATTTGTTGGTTCCATTACTGTCTTTGGTAAGCAGTAACAATTAATATTCTATTAACAAGAGCAACTTGTACAATATAAGACAAGATCTAAATACATTTTTGAAGGATGCAGAGTATCATCTGCTTATCGTTAGAAAAAAATCCCAGAAAATATCCAGCTATCGTTTTTGTCAATACTGCACACCCCCAATCTTAACCTGTAAACAAATTTCCCTGTTAAAATATTGTGGATGGCCAAAAACTACATGCATAAAGCTAAACCTGCACACTGTTCAGTCAACTCTCATGGCTTCATATCTCCTAACCTGAAATCATGAAGACAAACTGCTCGGATCAGTGTGAACAGCCTTTTTCAGCCTACCCCTTGATTTAGGCACGTGACACATCTTACAGCCCTAATTGTACCATTTATAACCAGAGCAGACACATAACATTGAGCAAATATCCCTGTGAAAAGAAACCGATCAGCTTTGGGACTGGATCATTCATAATTCATCTGAAAGGTTCCACAGCCAACAATGCCAACCCCCCATGTATGCTCCTCTCCCTCCCCAAGCCGGCCTTACAGGAATGTTGTAGCGCTCCCTGATGTTGGAGCGGAGGATGCAGGACACCACGCAGCAGACGTCCAGGAGCGGCATGCAGCAGCACCAGCCATAGTAACTGGCCGTCTGACACTGCATGCAGGGGAAACACCAAAGAGCACAGCAACCTTAAGGGCAGAAGAAACTGTGATTAAAATAATGCTGTATTTTACACTGTTCATACAAAGAGCACTGTGCTTTACAGTCTTGACATTCAATTCTAGTCTCTTTTACAAGAAAATTATTAGTTCATCAGGCTTGCAACAACCTTCACCAGTAAGGATAAGGATTTTTACATCCGCGTCTTCTGAGTCTGCCGACTTTATGGAAGTGCAACACAAAACTGTAGGATAACCAAATTAAATTTCACAGTCTTTTTAATGTCCCACACTAAAGGAACAGCTTCTTTTCGGTGTATTTCTTCTGAGCTGTCATCTGATCAAGTAGGTTGGAAAAGAATAAGGTGATGAATGGCACAAAGAGGTGTTTGTTGGGTTGACTTACAGGTGCCCATATCTGAGCAGCAGTCGCAGAGGCCAGTGCTCCATGTCCCAGGGCCTAGGTTGGTGCTGGTCACGGTCACAATCCGGGTTGGCTGCTGCTGGACGGCCATGGCTGGAGGATGCAAAACATAACTGAAGAAACTGGGAAGGAGGGGTAATGAGGAGTTGCTATGTACACAGAAACAATCCCCTGATCAGAATTCATCAGGGGATTGTTGTTACCCAGAAACAGTCCCCTGATGAATTCTGATCAGGGCTTTTGCACACCGTCTGATAAATCCAGTGAAAATGTACAGGATGTGGTGCCTCTTGGTTATACCAGCCCACTCTATGACACTCTGCTGCTACAGTCCTTCTGTAGCTATTCCAGTTTCTCCACCTGGTGTTGTCAAACCTACTCTCCGTTAATTAGCTCCGCCTGCCAACTAGACAGGATTTGGAGGAAGCTGTTTTTCAAACTGTGCACGCTGGTACGTATGTTTTGCAAACAGTTTTAATGTCAAAGGCAAGCAGAAAACTTTTGTTTTCTTTTTTTGTGGTTTGTTGGCACAACAGAACTTACAGCCAGGAAAAGTCAGATACTGACCACAAGAGTGCACCCGTGGCTAAACCAGTTAGACAATAAATCAGTCAATAAATCCTGTAGAGATCCTCCCAAGAAGACTGGAGGCTGTTCCAACAGCATATTAATGGCCATAGATTGGAATAAGAAGTTCAGCAGCTGCATTTGATAGGTGTGGTTGACATCACAATTTATTTACTCTGTTTACAGTCAGACTATTTTCCAAAGAGATCTTTATACATGGTATTCTATTAGTGTCTTGATGTACATACAGGTGCAGCTCAATAAATTAGAATATCATGGAAAAGTCCATTTATTTCAGTAATTCAACTCAAATAGTGAAACTTCTGTCTTATATAAATTCAGTCCACACAGACTGAAGTAGTTTAAGCCGTTGGGTCTTTTAATTGTGATGATTTTGCTCACATTTAACAAAAACCCACCAATTCCCTATCTCAATAAATTAGAATATGGTGACATGCCACTCAGCTAGTCAACTCAAAACACCTGCAAAGGTGTCCTGAGCCTTCAAAATGGTCACTCAGTTTGGTTCACTAGGCTACACAATCATGGGGAAGACTGCTGATCTGTGTGGAAGAAAAAGATGCACAACCAACCGAGAGAACCGCAGCCTTGAGAGGCTTGTCAAGCAAAATCAATTCAAGAATTTGGGTGAACTTCACAAAGAATGGACTGAGGCTGGGGTCAAGGCATCAAGGGCCACCACACACCGCCGTGTCAAGGAATTTGGCTACAGTTGTCATATTCCTCTTGTCAAGCCACTCCTGAACCACAGATGACGTCAGAGGTGTCTTAGCTGGACTAAGGAGAAGAAGAACTGGACTGTTGCCCAGCGGTCCAAAGTCCTCTTTTCAGATAAGAGCAAGTTTTGTATTTCATTTGGAAACCAAGGTCCTAGAGTCTGGAGGAAGGGTGGAAAAGCTCATAGCACAAGTTGTTTGAAGTCCAGTGTTAAGTTTCCACAGTCTGTGATGGTTTGGGGTGAAATTGTCATCTGCTGATGTTGGTCCACTGTGTTTTTTGAAAACCAAAGTCACTGCACCCGTTTACCAAGACATTTTAGAGCACTTCATGCTTCCTTCTGCTGACCAGCTTTTAAAAAATGCCAATTTCATTTTCCAGCAGGATTTGATGCCTGCCCACACTGCCAAAAGCACCAAAAGTTGGTTAAATGACCATGGTGTTGGTGTGCTTGACTGGCCGGCAACCTCACCAGACCTGAATCCCACAGAGAATCTGTGGTATTGTCAAGAGGAAAATGAGAAACAAAATAATGCAGATGAGCTGAAGGCCATCGTCAAAGAAACCTGGTCTTCCATACCACCTCAGTAGTGCCACAGACTGATCACCTCCATGCCACGCCGAATTGAGGCAGTAATTAAAGCAAAAGAAGCCCCTACCAAGTATTGAGTACATATACAGTAAATGGACATACTTTCCAGAAGGCCAACAATTCACTAAAAATGGTTTTTATAGGTCTTATGAGGTATTCTAATTTATTGATAGTGAATTGGTGGGCTTTTA
>NW_018127992.1:1438650-1444978 GCF_001952655.1 Monopterus albus
ATCAATGGGAGCCCTGAACTTGTTTCTCTGCAACGAGACGGTCCCATCTGGGGGTAATAGGAGACAATGACACCCGAAGTGTGTTGCTTATGTTCAGTCTACTCTGTTGTTTTGTTTTTGTTGCTGTCACTGCAGAAAAACCCGCTTCACACAGATAAGATGTCGGAAATGGCAACAGGGTTTTCAGTGCTGTGGTGGCGATCTCAGGGTATTCTGTCATGACTTTAATCCAGAACACCGGCAGAGTTGTTGTCTCGAACATACTTTTAAGGCCGCCGTCATTTGCGATCTCCAGCAGTTGATCTTCTTCTTGCACAGACCTGCTGGATTCACCTGGTTTGTTGACAGATGGGTTGCGGATCCATTCCTTGGCCGTTCGTGGGTCCTTTGTGGTTGGGAAGTAGCGCTCGAACTCTTTTAAAAGCAAAGACAGGTGATCGTGCACCAGCTGGGAGAATGAAGGCTCAGGCTCAGTCTCACCCAAAATCCCCGCTAATGTTTGAAACATGTCCAAAATGCCTCTGTTGACGCGCCGTCCCCACAAATTCAGTTTGGCTTTAAATGCAGCTACTTTATCTGTCAACTTGAAGACAGTTGTCATTTTCCCCTGAAGTGACAAATTGAGTTCATTGAGCAGGCTGAATATGTCCACAAGTAAGCCAGTTTTGGCGCTCAAGTAACCGAGAGAATACGGTCATTTTTCAAAATAAAAGAACATTCAGACTCAGATAATAAATAAAACGGAAATAATTAATGATTTATTGTGCGGCCCGGTACCAATTGATCCACGGACCGGTACCGGTCCGCGGCCCGGGGGTTGGGGACCACTGCGCTGCAGTATTTCCAACACGCAGGCCACGACAATTATAAGAGATGACCCGCATGTTTTTATTAGGAGAGCGCAGCCGTTGCTCCTACAGACCCCGTCACCACATGGTTCTGGATGATGTCAGCAGTCCCCTTCCGTGTTGCTTTCCTTGGCTTATAATATCGCCGCACCAGTGATCCCTCTGGCCACAGCTCCGAATTGTACACCTCAGTGACGTCCTCACACTCAATGCTGACTTTAAAAGAGCTGCATCTGGTATTCCCAGTCACAATACGTTCACACTGAACATGACGGCCAAGTCTCTCTTTAAGATAGTTACAAAGTGTCTCAGCATCAAGATCAGGAAGAAATTTGGTGGCAAATACATTAACAATCTCTGAATTAACGGTGTAATCAAGTAGAGGAGGCAAAGTCATTAGGTATTTTGGATAACAGGCTGAAGTGGGCTAAACAAAATCGATAAGATATTAAGTCTGGCAGTAGTAGAGGTGTTCTAAATATCTGACAAGCAAAACAATTAAACTAGTAATGCAAGATCCCATATTTACTGTATGAAAACATAATGAATGTGAAAACAGATGTTTTTGCTAGACAAGCAGCTGGAAACCAGTGTATATAGCCTGTTGCCTTGAACCAGAGCTACGTTAAATCATACAGAGTAATGTGTGAAAGGAATGGAGTATCAAGCGGAAATAGTGGCTCTAGTTTTAAGTTACAACAACAACAACAAAAAAATATTTACTGGAAAGAAATTTCAGATAAAACAGCTTTTCTTTAAAAATATGAGTTTTTGAAGCTCTGTGTTTGTCCTGGTGATCTTTAAGTGTTAATGTTATTGTGTAGCTTGTTACAGGTGCAATATATTAGTTTAACGTTGATGGCCGGTTGAATGTAAGGGCATAATGTAGTATGTCATTTATGTTTATTTATTTTATATTGTAAAGACAGTAATTTATGTGTGTATTTGTAAAAGGACCCCAGGAAAAATCATTACTGGATATTGGAGATTTGTAGCTTTAAGTTTTAAATACAATATTTAGAGCATTAGCTTTCTGTATACAATTCATTTTCAGAATCCTAACGTCAATTCTCATTTGGTTATTTTATAGCACGTTAATTACAAAAAATCATTGTGGGCTAAGGTTAATGAGCCAGGTTCAGAGCATCAGGATGGAGGCCAACAAGTTGGAAATGCAAAATAAATGTAGCCAAGACTGAATTAGTGCGTTCAAGCCTATAAAATACGTCAGTTTGCTTCATTATAACGTTCCTACAGTGATATTATCGTTAACTGTGCTTTAACAGAGGTATCTTAAAACTCTTTTCCAAGTCAAAGTAGGCTGCCTAGTAAGTATCCACGTGTTTGATTTGGCTTTGACTGTTCTCATCACGACACTATCAAGTGAATTGCAGTAAAATAAGTCGGTGGTAGTTCACTGAAATAAATTATAACTAATTGTAAGGCTCAATTCGTTAACTGACCTGTTGAGTCCAAGTTTTTTTTTTTAAACTGGCTTTAGGGGTAGGTCCTGCATGGAAATCCTTAAATTGCCGTGAGCTGTGGAGAAGTAAACTGCCCTTAACGTTGCGGATGTGCGTGAAGTGAAAGGTGGCGCGACAACAAAAACCGTTTGCGTTTCCGGAAAACCAACCCTCTCGTTAAACCAGCAGTGAGCTCCACAGACGCGTATGCACAGATTGAAAAAATAAATACTAAATGTGCTGGAAGTTGACAAACTTTGCATGCAACACTGAAGATGCAAACTAACAATTTGCATGTGAAAAAAAAACGATGGAAATCTCACAACGTCGTGAGTGACATAAAATTATCAGAGTTTAGTGCAATTCAGATTAAGTACATGACAAAATTCTAAGGAAACAGGAAAGTAGCAGGATGCATCCCTCCTTAAGTGGCAGGGACATTACCAAAAGGTCATTAAATTGCGTAAAGTGTGAATTAAAGTACTGGAACAAACAGTTAAAACAGCGTAAGACTGAGACCAAATTATAAAATTGTGCCAGTTTAAAGTAAGCATGCAAAATGTTGTATGTTCAGAACAAACAGACGTAATTAAAGGAGCCATATGAACGTACCTGTTATAACACCTGTCTTGTAAGTGTTGGAATGATTCAGGTGCCACTGCTGTATCCGTGTTTCTAGAATATGTAAAGTTAATGTAAGCAGGAATATGTCAGTATTTGAGGCTACAGCATTGATTAAATATTAATAAAGGTGATTCAAGTGAAATTATACAAAATACACCTACTTCAAATTCTGCGTTTGCAACGTGAAGTCTTTCGTGGTTCCTAGTTAACATACCATTCTTTGTTCAAATATAGACTATGTATTCTGCATAGCCTTCAAACAGATAGCTTATAAAGCTCTGGGTGCAGCAGCAGCTCCACCTGCAGGTCTGTGGGTGGTGGACAGGATCAAAACAAAAAAAGGAGTGACAGAGACTACATAGTAACAAGAAAAAAAACGTCTCTCACCTTCAGGTAAAGTGTTGAAGAGTACCTAAGTAATACACAAATACAGTGTGATCATGATACTTTATTAACATCCAGTGGAAACTTCACAGGATACCCAGCAGTACTTTAAATTATAAGCTACATACGTTGGCAAACAGGTGATCCTCGGCCCATCTTTGATCTTAAAGGGCTCGGCCTTTCCTAGATGCCACTGTTGTACCAAATCATAATTGCAGTCACCTGTTGACATCACCTGCTTCAAATGGAATCATTTCATTGTTTTACCTCATCACTAGCCCTGAATTGCAACCGCCTCAACTTTTTTTAGATTATGTTACAGGCATCAGAATCGTTGTTTATTTAGAACAAAAAATTAAACTGATGAGGTATCACATCAAACAATGTGCTGCTGTACTGTTTTAAATGTAATAGAGGACACATAATTTACAATTCACTCTTTTCTGTTTTAATTTTGATTTTATATACCATCCCAACGTTTTCTGATTTGGGGCTGTTTTTTGTGCGGATTTCTGTGCATTTCAATGGTCTTTCCCGGCAAAAAGTAAAAAGCCACCAAAATAAATGCCTTTTAAATTTAGCACAGCAATGTGTATTTTCCTGGAAATTCTTCTTCTTCTTCTTCTTTCGGTTGTTCCCGTTAGGGGTCACCGCAGCAAATCATCTGTTTCCACCTAACTCTATCCTCAGCGTCCTCTACTCTCACCAATTAAGCAGGCTTTTGAGACCTAACCTGTTTTGCTGTTTAAACTTTAGTCATGGTTAGTATTTGTGTTTGCACCTTACTGTTTTTTGCTAGTGTTATTGTTTTGTGTGTTTTTACTGTACAGCACTCTGGTGCTCTTGGAGCTGGAGAGCGCTATAGAAATAAAGTTTATTATTATTATTATTGTGCAGCAACAGTTTCCTCTTCATGACTTGCATTTTTTGTTTTAGGAAAGTTTCCTGATGCTGTGAATTTCTGGCTCGGAGAAGCAAGTGCCATCACCTCCAGTAAGAGTCGAGCTCCTTACATCTGTCACATACTGTGTGTTTGTTGTGTATAAACTGGTTGTTTTTCTGTCTCAGTGCACAAAGATCACTATGAGAATCTGTACTGTGTCATTTCTGGAGAGAAAAACTTCATCCTGCTGCCGCCCACAGATCGACCCTTCATCCCCTATGGTAACCAGCCTTCCCACTCTCCATCACTTACAGTAACCATAGTAACAATCCTCCTTCCCTTTCAGTAACCACAGTTCTCACTCTTCTTCCCTATGGTATCCATAGCAATCATTTTGTATCCCCTACAGTAACCATAGCAGCCTTCTTGTATCCCTATGGTAATCACAGCAACCATTCTATTAGGATAACCTTGTAACCACACAGTGCATTGTACAATAACCATAACAACCACCTTCTATGATCAACAGCAGATACGGTTTCCCTTGGCAACAACCCCACGGCACCATCCAGTACAGTCGCCATTATCCATCTCTGTTACTATAGTAACCACTGGCAGGGCAGTGGCATGTAAATCTGGACATCATCAGCGTAAAAATGGAAATGAACATTATGGGTAGCTATAATTACCGCAAGGGGTGCAATATATAATGAGAAGAGCAATGGAGCCAGGGTAGAACCTTGAGGAACGTCTGAAGTGAGAGAAGCTATATTAGAGACACCATCACCAATACTGACCGAAAAAGTTCAATCGGTTAAAAAAGAAGAAAACCAGTTTAAGGCAGTGCCTTTAAGCCCAACGAAATGTTCAAGTCTTGACAAGAGGATAGAATGATCAACAGTATCAAAAGCTGCATATAGATCCAACAGAACTAATAGCACAGGACATTTGGTATCGAGAGCCATAGTGATATCATTGTGAATCTTAAGTAACGCTGATTCTGTACTGTGGCAGGCTTAAAGCCTGATTGAAACTTATCAGCAATATTTGCACAATCTAAGTGTGACTGCAACTGGGTGAATACGATTTTTTTTCCAGAATTTTGGACAAAAAAGGAAGAAGAGAAATTGGACGAAAAGATGATAATAGAGAGGGATCCAGATTAGGTTTTTTGAAAAGTGGTCAAACTATCGCATGCTTAAGCGCAGTCGGGACCACACCGGCATCCAGAGAGAGATTAATGAACGTGACCAGGGAGGGGCCGAGCACGTCAAAAACCTCCTTGGAAAACCTGGCAGGAAGCGGGTCAAGGGGTGAAGAGACCGGTTTTAAGTGGGCTGTGGTCTTTTAATTGACATAAAGAAATTGAAGTGAAGGAATTAAGAGTATGTAAAACGTGGGATCCAGGCTGAGGATGTGCTGGGGGCTTAGGCATGTTATGCCTAAGAGCCCCAACCTTATCCCTAAAATATCTTAGAAATTGGTTGCACAGAACAGGCGAACCCTCGGTGGGTACTGCACCAACTGGATCAACAACATAATGTATAGTTTTAAAAAATACTCTCGGGTTACGATTGTTTGTCGCTATAGTGTTAGACAAGAATTGAGTTTTTGCCTCTTTTACAGCCTCCTGATATGCAAGGAGGCTGACTCTAAAAATGTCCAGTGAGACGTGCAAGCCGTCTTTTTTCCATTTGCGTTCGGCTTGCCTGCAGCTCCTCGGCAAATCCCAGGTAGTGTCATTTAGCCAAGGAGTAGTTGTGTTGCCAGCTCTTCTCATCCTAAGAGGCGCAATGGAGTCCATGATCCGGGCACAAGTTGAATTCAGCGAGGAGAGAAGTACGTCAGGGCATGTCGGAGGATTTTGATCCACTGAAGAAGTGAGAGTCTAAAAATGCAGCAGCAAAGTCGGAGGGGGTAGTGGAAGTAATAATCCTGCGACGTAGCCGTGGGGCCACCGGTTTGGGCAGCCTTATTGTAGCGGGACTTCAAAACGAATAAGGAAGTGGTCAGATATGGCTATATTTGCCACATCCTTAATAGTAACAGATAGACCCCGAGAAATGACGAAATCTAATGTGGGCCCCCCGTGTGTGTGAGTGGGACAGACTACTGACTGACAAAGG
>NW_018127992.1:1445117-1455557 GCF_001952655.1 Monopterus albus
ACTTAAATGATTTTAGCATATGGCTGCAATATAACAAAGAGTGAAAAATTTAAGGGGGTCTGAATACTTTCCGTACCCACTGTAGGTAAACTAGCTCCATCTCTACAAGCTGCAACGTTAAACGTGATGCACACAATAATGCATCAGTAATTATAATTGAATATTATATACACTGACATTAAGTCTGCAATTCTGGAGAAACAGCACTTTTACTTTTAGTACTTTAAGCTTTGATGCCAATATTTTTTGCAATTTTAATTAAGTTATATTTTGATTGCATAACCTAAACTTGTAACAGGGTATTTTTACACTGTTGTAAGGGATTTGAGTACTTCCACTAGTCCACACTGTCTTCCAAGTATTTCCTGTACAAATTCATTTCAATAGCATCATAAATTCATTATCCTTTGTATGACAGTTATGGGGGGAAACTATTTTACCAGCTGAACAGGTACACTGATCTGTCAGTAGAGAGAAAAGCTAAGTCTGTTGGAGTCTGTGTTTGTGTGTAGGGGCTTGGATTACTATCTTTGTGAGAACTAAGTCCACTTTCCAACCATCACAGAGGAGACACTTCTGCATTGTGAGACATTTAGTGGGTGCTCACTGTTAAAACGATTGACTGATGGTTTTAGGATTAAGGTTTGGGTCAGGTGTTATGGTTAAGGTGGTTTGGCATTTAGGGTAAGAGGATAGGAAATGCATGTCAGTGACTGCTGTCACAACTGGAGAACGACAGACGTGTGTGTGTGTGTGTGTGTGTTCGAGAGAGAGAGAGACATCAAGAGAGAGAAGTGCAGCACTTGAGTCAGTCTTCGGTGAGACAGCAGTGAGGGAGAATCATGCCGCGCCTGTTCCTTTCCCGTCAGCCACTTTGCTGCCATCATCATCACTGTCCTGTAAATCCAACCAGACACAGCTGAGGAATAATGTCAGCGAACAGCAGCACGGGGACAGCACAGGTGAGGGACTACACCTGTGTGCGCTTCTACGTGTCCACCGCGTCCTTCTCGGTGCTTCTTTTTTTCAACCTCATCATTAACTGGACCATAGTTCGCGAGGAGCGGTTTCGGAGTCATGCCCGCTTCGTGCTGGTTTTCCACCTGCTGGTGTCCGCTCTTGTCCACCTGGGCATGAGCAGTGTCTTCTACTACCAGATCCACCTGGACGCACGGCCGGGGCGCACCGTCTGCCTGACCATGATCACGATTTTGATCAGCAGCGCCTCCAACATCCTCCTGACGCTGACGGCGATGGCTTTGGACCGTTACTGTGCTGTGTGCCATCCCATGCGCTACACCGCCACCTGCACCGCGAGGTACTGGCCCTGGTTGTTGGGTGTTCTCACCTGGCTGGTGGCTTTGGTCATTCCCCTCAGTCTGCTCCTTCAACCAGACTCCCCAGCCAGCTACGATGGGCAGTGCGGCCCGGATCAGCTGAGGCAAGGAAAGCTGGAGAAGGTGCTGTTCATAGGTTTGTGCACGGCGCTCATACTCTACAGCTATGTGAGGATACTAGTGGAGGGGCGGCGGTTAGGGGTGCTCAACCAGCGGAACCGGGTCGGTTGCAGGACGATCGCCTTGCACGGCACCCAGCTGGCCGTTTACCTCCTCCCCAACTTTGTGAACTTTGTGCTGACGATCCTGTCCAAACGGAGATTAATCCAGGCAGAAACCAAAGAGCTGTCGGCCGTGGTGGTTTTTGCTTTCTTCAGCTTGGCGCAATGCGTTGCGCCAGTTGTTTACGGATTGCGAAAAGAGGAACTTCTGGAGCAGCTAAGTCACAGGTTCCCCTGCTGCTCCCGATACTTGAAGACTGTCCTCGGCTGGACTGTGAGAGCCAACTGGCCACCCACCCACCACAGAGCACGGTATGACCTGATGGATGCAGCAATTTACACCTGTTCCCTTTTAAAGCTGAGACACCAAGGAAATATAGTCTTACAGTTCACTTTATAACGAAATTATAAGTCCCAGTTAATTTGTTGGTGAATAATAAATCCGTTCTTAATGATCAATAAGAGCAACTTTTGTGAAATATCTCTGTTAATGGTGAATCTAATGGTCTTGAGCTCATTACTTTCTAATAGGTCTTCATGTCTGCAGCTGCGCAGTCATTGGTGAAAAGTCACTGTCTCAGCTAAAGGTAGTAAGTTATCTCCAATGACAGTGATTCAGTCTTTGATAAAAGAATTAATCAAATGTGCTGGGAAAATTAATTGCAGCTCTCCAAGAGGGTCAGAGCTAAAAGGCTAAGTGTTCTGACAGAGATATTTCACAACCACATTAGTTATAACTGATCAAGAAGACACCTGGAAAATGATTATTAATAATTTGTAAGGCCATACAACTTACAGGAAGCTGGTATCAAAGCGGGATGTTAAATATCTCAAGGTCTGAAGGTGTTTTCTTTCTTCTTTAAAATGTTTGTATGTGGAGCATGTCTGTGTGGGAAAAATTCGGCAACCCGATGTTCTTGAGTCATGGGAAAGATTCGTTCAAAATCAACGACTTGTTCGTGAATGACACATTACTAATATCTAATTATTTATCCATTATTGACAGCAAGTAAAGCCAAAAAGCTCATGTTAGGGAGTGGAAATGGCAGGAACCACCGCAGGGGTCTTAAAGTGTGTGATGCTAATGTTGTCTTCCTTGCAGTCAGTAAGCTCACAGAGGGTAAGCAAAGATGGCACAACAGACCAGAGTAGTGCAAATGTCACGTCTGTCACCACTCCTTCATTTGTCTTGTCATCTCAGACAGCGGACACATTGTTATGTCTTTATTTAACATGCAATTTAAGGATTATTCCCTTGCAGGACCTGCCTAGTAAATCAGTTTAGTTTTTCAGATATCATACTGATGCATAGCTGTTTCAAATATTTTATCCAGGGGCGCAGTTTTGCATAAGGACAGCAGGGACATGTCCCGAGCAATATTTTAAAAAAAGTTGAGGCGGTTGCAATTCAGTGCTAGTGATGCGGTAAAACAATAAAATGATTCACTTTGAAGCAGGTGATGTCAACAAGTGACTGCAATCATGATTTGTTACAAAAGTAGCATCTAGGAAAGGCCGAGCCCTTTAGGAGCAAAGATGGACCGAGGATCACCTGTTTGCCAATGTATGTGTGAGAGAATTATTGAAATGTTTAAAAACAATGCTGCTTAAAGATAGAAAGGAATTTGGATAAGCCACCCTCTTCAGTACATAACATAATTAAAAGATTCAAGGAATCTTTCACATCACTTCAGACAGATGACAAGTTATTATGTCTTTACTTAACATGCAATTTAAGGATTATTTTCGTGCAGGACCTGCCCAATAAGCCAGTTTCGAGTTGTCGAGTATCATACTGATGCATGCCTGTTTCACGTTATGCGCAAATGTGATATTTGCTCCCAGTAATAATTTGTAAGGCCATACAACTTACAGGAAGCTGGTATCAAAGCGGGATGTTAAATATCTCAAGGTCTGAAGGTGTTTTCTTTCTTCTTTAAAATGTTTGTATGTGGAGCATGTCTGTGTGGGAAAAATCTGTTAATTGAAATTTCCACACCTGAAGTAAAGGACTGTCACATGAAGTCAGATGAAATGTCAGAATACACAGTGGAAACTCATCCAGGAGAAGCATGTGCTTTACAGCTTCTTTTTTTACCTTGACCTTTTACAGGAGGGTAGCTATTTACTGAGCTTGTGTACAGCAGGTAATCAATCACACCTTCAGCTTTCTTCTTGTGCCTACTGTGTGATAAACTAACATATCCTTTAACCAAACACAGCACAGCAGTTGCAGAGAAAATGCCTCTTTCCAATCTGAAATGAGAGTGCTTGGTGCTATGCCGATCGCACTAACAATCCTTTATAACAACTGATTGTACACAATGAAATGTGCCAAGGAGTGAGTGAGCATTTCTATGGAAGCTCAAGGTTCAACTTAACCCATTATTGGACCCCAAAGAAGGGGAGCATCAGGCCACGCTACCATAAATCTCCAGGGTCCCATAATAAGCCACGCCACTTTCTAACCCAAACCGATCATTGCACACAGATATCAAAACATGTATTCACTCTGACTTGAATACTAAGCATCCCTGAATCCTATTTTCACCCAAGCATGTATTTTCTCAGGTTATACAGTGGCTGGTCCAGCTGGCACACCTAAACCTAACAAGATGCATGAAAGGAAAAGTTCAAATTCTGGGGAAATGCATCTGTTCACTTTCTTGCTGAGAGCTAGATAAGAAGATCAATACCATTCTTATGTCTGTGCATTAAATATGAATCTAAACTCAGCTAGTGCACAGGAAACAGTCAGCTCTGTCCAAAAGTAATGTGCAGGACAGTTTCTTTGGCTAAACTAACTGTTTCCAGTCCATGTTAAGATGCTTGCTGCACTTTCCAAAACGCAGAACTACGTCCTAAACTGCTGTAGGTCCACACGCATTGTCATAAACAGCTAACAACCAGAAACAGTCATTTTGCAGAGGATATTGAAGTCCTGGAAAACACTGAAAAGAAGTGCTTAATTCAAGTGTTAAAATGCAGACTCTTTGCAGACAGGTGATTAATAGCAAGACCACTTGAGTGACAGAAATAAGTGTAATTAGTTGATTTGCATAAGGGACAACATTACTGCTCTTACTGTGACTAAATGAGTAATTAAAGTGGACATTTGTTGCACTGTTTCAGGATGAAACCACAGCTGAACACAAAATACTTCCCGTTTAGATGTTTTTGAAATTTGAGCGTGACACATTTTACCACAACACCCCAGAGGGCACATGAGCTCATTACTGAACCTATGGTGTTATTTCAGGGTTTTTGTTTTTACTTATTTTCCCCCCAGGGAGCGAGCAATGACAGCCCAGACAATCATCTCCCTAGAGGTCTCGCAAGTGGCAGAAGAGGGGGAGGAAACTAGGCCGATGTCAGTCAGGACCTCGTCACATGACTTATTCTCATGTCAAGGTGATAAAGATGGCACCTGATGGGTAAAAGATGGTGGATGCCAGGATGTCAACTGCCACCGGAAAGTTTGGTCAAGTGGCTGGGGAACTAAAAGGAGCCAGCCAAAGGAATCTGATTGGACTACTCGGTTGAGTCCGGACCAGGGAAGATTCAGACCAGGACGTGTGACAACAAAGGGCATGAACACGCTTCTACTTTGCTCTGTTTTTGGCCTGTGTGGCTCACGCTGACTGAGAGTGAAGGTGCCCAGTGGCCAACAGTAGAAGACAACACGATATCAGGAGAACGGGTCAGTTCTCTTTTTGTAAACATTCCTGCCTGGTCCAATGATTTAAGACCAAGTCACAAGTCAACTTCTATAACTTCGGGGCTATAACCAGCCCAGCATCATTTGGGATTCAAATTATTGTGCTTGAGGATATAATTTAACATATGGTCTGATGAACATTGTTTCCACGTCTTCTGAAGCTTGTGGATTTTGAAACTTGTATCTAATGGTTTCAGAACATTTCCAGCAGCAGAGGGGAGGTGATGCACACAACACGTCTTCATGTCTTCATTCAGTGTGGCAGTAAATATATGAAGACATCTCACGGTTCATTTCACATTTTTAGCAAAAGTTAATAACATTCAGAAATGCTTCTTCACGTCCTCACAGAGAAGTTAGATGAGAAGCTTGATATGACTCTCAGGGATCATGGCTTCATTCCCAAAGTACTGACTTTACTAAGTGGTGTTCTAAGTATTGATTAGGGGAGTAAAGATAAACAAGGATTTGTAAAGATAAACAAATGTGAATCGGAAAATCGATACGAGTCAGATGTACACCCCATCTCCTGCTGGCATTCAAAACACGCCTCCTTAACAAAGCAGGTCTAGGAAAGACACACAGTACAGATAGCTGCAGGAGTAAACAGTGCTAGTAGCCACTTCAGAGTGCAGAACATGCAGCACTTGTGTCAAACATACCAGGAGCACAACCAAACGAGGTCAACACATTGAACTGATGGAAACTATTTGCTGTGAGTCAGACTGAGGCCAGTGGGCAAGCAAAGGAGGCCTGTGTCAGCAGCTACATTCACAGGACATTAGCTGATAATTCTACCGTGTTGGGTTGAACTCAGTAACTGAAGCTATAAGCTGTTTCATTTGCAAGGACATGTGTTGTTGACAATGTGGGATTTGGACAAATGACAGCGACTCTGAAGCTGAGGCCCACAATAACCAGTCAGCAGGTTTTAGGTGAAAGATGCAGTCCAGCTCTGTATGATGTGGTGAAACAGCAGCTGGAGGTTTACCAGTCCCCAGCGCCCATTGTTTACTACTGTTAAAAAGAGAAGACATCATGTTTCATCTATTTAGCTACTAACCGGCCACTTTATTAGGTACACCTGTACCATTGTATGCACTTCAACAACACTTCCACTTTAACATCTGTGTGTATGAAGCTGAAAATGTTTCAGTTTTTGGTGAAATTGTTATACATATATCAATTCAATTATATGTTTATTATTGGGGTCACAGTAAAAGGTTGTGTTGTACTGGACTACATTATATCTAGATATCTCTATATTTTTGTCCTGAAACAGTCAGAATATTAGGAACACCATCTTTAACTATGACCTCATTAATAAACAAATGAATTTACAAATTTATGACAAAACAAACATTTGGAGCTTCATAAACACCGATGTTAAGGTGGAAGTGTTGCACTGAATTACACGATTGTACAGGTGTACCTAATAAAGTGGTTGGTCATTGTACAAAACTCCTTTGAGCAAACACCAACTCTCTTTAATTTTATACCCTAAACAGATACTTTAATGTATATATAGTCTTTCAAATAAAAGCTAAATTAAATCATTCTGAATCATACTGTATCATATCATTACAAAATTTGCTGTCTTTTTATTTTTTTTATTTTTTATCTAATCATGGACCATGTGCATTAAAATGCACTCAGAGGTATTCAGCAGATTCATCACGACCTATTGCTCAGGCCTACATATTAGCCACTTTTACTAATAAAAAGTATCAGTATTGATATTTGTGATGTTAGCGTGGCTTTTAATAGGTAAGAGATCGAAACCAAGACAGCCATCTGTTAGTGAGGAGATGTGGCGTACTTAAAAAAGACAAACTGTGGATGCACATTTCTGTCTGGTTATTAATAAGTTAGCCATAAAAAATAGTCATGGTAAGTAAAAAATCTTAACTTCCTAAGTAAAAATTTGGTCATTTTGTTTTTTGTTTTATTTTACTTTGGTCAAAATTAGAATAAGTTAGAAATCCGACTACATAAAAGTGGGATTTCATAATTTTGACTTTATCTCAATTTGGACTTGAGCAAATTTTGACTTCCTCAGTAAACATTGATTTAAAAAAAAATGTAATAAGACATTTTTGCTAGTCAAAATTTCAACTTTAATCATTTTGATCTTTCATCTCAAAATTTTGGTTTTGTGAAAATGTTATCTTACTACAAATACAGGTAATAATTCTTTTCATCATGACCAACTTTTCTAGGTTTTTGTTTGGCTATAGGAAACGGCTAGTTCGTCTAAATGGCTTACTAGCAGCCTACAATCAAACAAATTAACGTTTCAAATTTAGTTTTTCTATGGAGTAAACAAGATACTGTGAGTTGTAGAGATGCTAGGGGGCAGTTTATGTTACGCTCAGAGGGAGGCTTGTCTTTCCACTTCCAGTTTTTAGCCTTATCCCGGCTTTAGCCTCACAATTAACAAATTACATCTTTAATATTTTCCCGTTTTGCTAACTCCTGGCACTAAAATCAGCCACATCTCCTAAAATATTAAATGATTCCTTTAAGGTAAGTTAAACGCAGTCTACAAGCAAAACAAAAAACAAACAAAACAAACCTGCTATTTCAATCCATCTGTGGGCACAGTTGGGTTTGTCAGTTACTTTTCGGTCAAATGGGGCCACACATGCTGGGGAATTCT
This sequence comes from Monopterus albus, assembly GCF_001952655.1. Lineage (NCBI taxonomy): Eukaryota > Metazoa > Chordata > Actinopteri > Synbranchiformes > Synbranchidae > Monopterus > Monopterus albus. The sequence goes on from NW_018127992.1 coordinate 1,453,053, forward strand.
CAACATGTTAACCACAGCCCTCAGTCTCACACCCAGAGGAGCAGCAGCATTTGACAAGTGACAGTATGTAAGCTCTGGGAGGTGTTCTGCTTTGTGTTTCACAGCAGCACCTTCGCTCCAGCAATCATGTGTTGGTGGCTAAGCACTTACTTGCATTCCTGTAAAGTGCTGCTGCCCTGTAAGAGTCTGAGCTGCAGAAGTGAAAGCAAGACTGCATATTATAATCAATTCAACAGAAATAGGAAGTGGCTTTGGCGGGAACAGGGTAAAATACTTATCACATGAAAGCCTGGTATGAGATGCTTTCAGATTGAAGAGTAAAACACCACTAAGCACTTATTTATCTGTGTATTAAGTCACACCATTATATGTACAGACAATCATTAACCTCATGTTGGAGCTGCAAGAAACACCTTTAAACCAGGTACCCAGACTTTCTGCAGTTGCAGTGAATGATGCTTGCTAGCACAGAAAACTAAACGCCATCTTTGGACGTTAATGTGACAAACAAAGTGAAGAATGAAGCTGCACATTCTGTGTCTTGACTCAAGTCACAAGAGGAACCTCAAACAGCATCTGTGGCCTGGTTTGTAAGGAAAAGGCTTTGCTTCTGACAATGATTTTGTGATGGACACTGAGTGAGCTTAACAGAAAAGTACATACTGTAAACACCACATTATATAAAGGTCATTTGTACATAATATAGGGAAACCTGTCTTTGAATAAATTAAATGGCTTAAAAGAGACTAGTTCCAAGCTTCCTTTGCTAACTGACCATGTATCATGAAGCTGCATTGACACTCTTTTTATGTTTAATACAGAGAAAAACTTAGTTTCAACTGATTAAATCATTCAATTAGCTACAGTCATGAAAGTTGAGGTACAAAGTAAATGGTGCATTTAAAGGTACTGGCTCTGTCCCCAGCTGTCGATGCGTTACACTTCACGGCCAAGTGAATCCTTTATTGAATTTGCTGTTCACATGCCATTTAGTTTAGTTGGCCTATCTGACAGTACACACATTGGCAAAGAGAAGGGACTGGGGGCAACTCAGCGAAACAGTCATAAGCAAATGTTATGCAGTGTGTTACAGTAAATGTCAATGAAGTCTGAAAAAACAAAATGCTGTGGAAAACATGTTGGACTGGTTTAACTGCGCCAAAGTCAACGAAGCAACTAGTAAATGTAATATTTGCAGGAAGGTACTTTCAGAATACGGGAAAGACCCGTGCTTTATTTAAACATTTATTTAGAGTCCAACATGTTAAAGTAATGACTAGGGTCACAGACGAGTGCTCATTCATCTTCACTGAATGACAAAGTAGAGCCGCTGTTGTTTTTACTTTTACTTCCACAACTCCTGCGCCGACTGACCTGTTAGCACACTAGAAGCAACAAATTGATGTAAATATTAAATTATCTTACATTTAGAACACTTATTTTAAACTAAGCACTTAAACTGATTCAATATGGGCTTCGATGCAAAGATGCAACTGACCCCCAGCCCTGCTCTAGTGCACATGTCCAAGTGTCCTCGTGCAAGGCACGAAATCCTAAATAGTTCCTGACGGTCAGGGTCAGGACCGTGCATGGAGGCTCGCTGTGTTTTTGTGTAAAATGTCAACTCTACATCCTAGTTGTATAAGTGTAGCCATGTTACCTTTTACCACTGATGTGTGATGGAGCATTAATGGCCATAAAGTCGATGAAGTCTGAGAGAATCTGGCCTACATAAGCACAGAACCTGGTTAGAGATCTAAAAGGCTGAAAAACAAACAAACAAACAAACAAACAAAAAGACACAGGGAGAGTGGCACATTTAGAAACCCAGAGGGTGGGGAGACACCACTCCTCCATTCTCCACCACGGCTGTAGAGATGGCCTGCAGATTTTTGAAGAGCTGTTTGGACTGGCTAGAGTGCAGAGCCTTGACGTCGTGCAAGACCCTGTCGTAGGCCTGAGGAGTACAGGGAGCATGAAACCGAATTAAAATGCTTCATCGCCAAAACTGGTAAAATAGAATTTATCTGCTTCATCTCGCAGTTATTGATCAGGAGCATTTGTCTGCAGAGATGTTGGGCAGGAAGGCTGCAGACAGACACCGACGGTGTGGAGAAAATACTGATACAGTGATATTTAACTAGCTGTTTTCAGGAATATCGTCCCATACTATCTATGTTTATCGTCCATATTATTACTCTATAATTAAACCTAATAGAGAGCATCAATCCCTAACACTAATGTTGAGAAAACATTCTAAGCTACACAATTTCCCAATCATCCTAAATCTAGGATACAGATGTGTACGTGCGTCTGCTTGCGAAGAGGCTCTTACCTCCATACACCAGGTCTCACACAGCATCTTTTCGTGCTGAGCTGAGGCATGGCCTTGATTCAGAGAGCGTGACGCCCTGCAGGGGGAGGAAAAAGGAAAAAGAGATGTCACTTTGTGCTGTGTGGGAGGGTGCATGTGGAATAATAGTATACCATAGAGAAAGTGAGTGA
>NW_018127992.1:1455584-1461939 GCF_001952655.1 Monopterus albus
GGGACAGAGAGCGAAATGAGAGCGGTTGGGGAAAAAAAAAAGCTGAATCATTTATTTGAAAGGTCTACATGCCTGGACAGGACAACCACCATGGCAAAGAGGTCAATGGCACAGTCTGCGACTCTCTTCAGGACGAACTGTTCATCTGGAAAAGGAAACTGACTTATCACAAAGTTATTACACCATCACAAAACACAGATAAGAGGACTCCTCTTGACTGGCAACAAACCAGTGTGATACCATACAGCATGACTTTCTGTGCACAAATCTTCTTCTCTACTCTCATACAAGTCACACAAGTCTGAAATGACTCGACCTCCAGCAGAAACAGAAAGTTACCATGTGGGGATTTTCTCCAGAAGCTCTTTTAACCAACTCCCACAAGATTTTCCTCTCACCATCACACACACTCACCAATGATCTTCTTGCCATGTTTGATCAGCAGCTCCTCAATGACTGCACCAAACTGTTCAATGGCTTTAACGGTCTAAAAAAAAAGGTGCACACACACACAATGGTCTAAGAAACATGAGACATGATGAATGAAGTGTACATCAGGCAACAGCAGAAAATTCTTCTATCATACCAAGAGCAAAAAAAACCTTTCACTGGGACACCCCCTCCGTCTAAGTGTAACGTACCAGTTCACCGCTCTGCGCCAGCTCAGGGTGCACGGTTCCCTGGAGAGTCAGACCTGTACCCAGACCTGCCCTCCTACAACGATATCAGATCAACATGGTTGAGGATGGGCAAATCAACTCAGCCAGCCCTCCATCGGTACACAATCAAACAATGACAATGACGTTGACATGACAATCATTAGAAACAGTTCTGTAACAAGAAGATTTGTGGCAGGTGGGGGTTTCTGCAGCTGCTTCAGCTGTCCATCGAGCAGCTGTAGAGTACACTGGCACCTTCACGTCAGGACCAACAAGGGCTGCAACTGACCTCTGATGTATTTTCAGATATTCAGAAGATGAGAAGCATTGTGTGGCTGGTTGGCTGTTACAATGACTACTAGAACTACTAGACTTGAACATTTGCTAGGCGGCAGTCGGAGCTGATTACAGAATGTACTTTGCTGCCCACAGCAACTGTTGTTATTCCAGCTTCAGTATTGTGTCATCAGTGTCTTTAGCTAGGAGACATCATGTCCTGTCCCATTTTCACCGGAGTCTAGTTCCCTGGCAGCAATTTCTTACAATCTGCAAGTGCTAACTTTGAGTATGCGGTGGCGTGCAGGTCAGGTGTGTCAAAATTAAAACATGCACAACTCTTCTTCAATACAGCATTTTCCACCCACTAAACATCTGGCTAGCTTATCATGATCAAACCACAACCACACTGATGATGAGAAGACAGCAGGTGAATACAGCACTGCGCACTGGAGGAGAGCTACGCAACGTTGTGGTTGATGAGGTTTGACTGCTGTGATGTGCACCAGAGCCCAGCATGAGCATAAGACAGCCCTAGGCTGTAGCAGTTTTCTAAAGTTCAGAGCTGAGTGCTTTTGGCAGTAAAGTCTTAAAGTGCTGTTAGAGGAGTGGGGCGGATGCAGCGGAAGGACAAACACAGACAAATGAGCTGCATTAGAGTACAGTAATAAAGGCAGGAACTGAAAACACCAATATCCTGGAAATGTGATCTTTTGGTTTATAGACAAACAAATTAGTGGATTATGCTCCGGTATCAGCTGCAAACTGGCACAATCAAGGATGGAAGTGAAACTGCATCCATCATGAAGTGTGCATTATAAGGGAAGTCCCCGTCCCCCACCACGCGCTATAACACTTCCTGAGCCACCGACAGGCAGACAGAAATAGAATGAGTAGTTTGCAACCTTTTGGCTCTCTTGGCGATTTCTCCTGTGAGCAGCCCGGCGTTGCCAAATGGGTTCTTCAGCGCGTTCTGCAGGCTCTTCAACTGGTTACCAGCATTCTGCAACAAAGCAGAAATGACTTGTGACCAATGAAGAAGTGGTTACTTTGACTACTTCTTGCACCATTTGAGCTGATGGTATAAAGTCATAGGCTATACTGTAATGATCTGGCCCTTTCTCTGGAGGTTTGACAATGCACCAAGTATTAGGAGACAGACTTAAGATTCTGATTCTTGATATAATCTTACAGAAGTTGATTTTTGATCACCCATTTTTAAACCTACAAGATGTTGCAGCACCTTTTAGATCACATAGGAAACACTGTTCAAGTTTCAGGCAGCAAGCAAAAATCACTTCCTCTCCACAGAACGTCTGTAGCTTTCCATACACACATTATCAAATCACCAGAGATGAGTCTGAGGAAGACAATACAAAGAAATGTTGTGTTACCTGGAAGCCATTGAGGGCCACAAAGAGCCTCAGGATGTCATTGGTGCCCTCAAAGATTCGGAAAATTCTCAAATCCCTCAACACCCTCTCTAGTCCAGCGTCCTGTGGAAACAATGACCTATGAGTCCTTTCTTTAAATGAAATCTTACGCTAAATAAATGTGCAATAATCACAAAGAACCCACAATTTATTATTAAGCACTGACTGAATATAATGAGAATATTCTGCTCTGAAATTCACCCTTTAATTGGGACAATTCTATGGTAAAGCCACATGCCTGCACTAGCTGAGCAAACAACAGGAGGCCATGAGCTGCGCTACGTATCATATCTTACACAGAGGGGACATTCTGATCTCTCAGAACAGCAGCAGACAACAGGCGGTGACTTAACTTCCTTGTTGAAGTGAAACCGAGTTAAAATAATTAAACGCAACTTTAAGTGAACAAAATTACAGAACATCTGCACAGTGCACAACATAACAGCCTCCAATCAGTGCAGTTCTGAAGCTTAAAAAGTCCAACTGCTGCTGACTCTGTGAGCATTTCTCAAGTTGTAAATTGTTCTGCTGTTAAGCTAAATTGCACTTGTTATTTTGTCCACCACATGTATATAAGTGCTTGCAGAGTACAATCTGGTACACCAGAGTTGCCAACTCCGCAGTTAGTGCTTTAAAGTGTTGTTCCATGACTGGGCATACTTTCCACTGTACCGAGAGCCTGGAAAAGCAGCACGCCTGCTCGAGAGGATCCCTCCTGCATCATCTGCAGTAGTTGTCCTGATATTGACTGGCAGTGTGAATGAATGTGGTGCATTATAGCAGCCTTTTTGTAAGCTCCTATAGCCAAAGGAGCTGCCGTTTTGGGACTAGAAGTTCCTAAGTTCCTGGACTCACTTATTCCTGCTTATAGTTAGCCACCTAAACTTCTAACACTGCTCTTTTATATTGTGAAATAGTTGCTTTAGTAACTTGTCTCTGCCTTGTGAAACTGCACGTTGTGTGGCGGTATCTGCTTCCAGCCAGCAATAAACTAATTATTTGAAATTTTTAACAGGCAAACATACAAACTTCTAGAATCTAATTTTCCCATGCAGCTTCTCTGATTTCGTTGAGTTTCTATGCAACGGGATGTAGACTCAGCACTCACCTTCATGAAACCCATGCCACCCATAACCTGAATGCATTCGTCAGTAACGGTCCACGCTGCTTCCTGTCAGAGTTTAAAAGAAAAAAAAAAAAATAGTGAGCATTTCCTGTCACATACGCAGTCATCTTAATTTAGTAATCAAGCCTTCAGGCATTGACTTCCTCTGTCATCTAAACATGATGAAAGAAGTGCTGTGTGCCTTTTAGTGTAAGCAAGCATAAAACATACGGAGTAGAAAAGTAGAGCCAAAAGGATGCTAAACTTTCAAAATGCCTCCCTGGCTACCATAACAGCTGGTAGCAAAGGCAATTAAGCCCAGTCAGCCAGGCATCATGGGAACCTCTGGGCCTCTGGTACACATGTTAAACCCATTAAACTGTCAGGTTGTAAGTTCCTACAGAGGCAAAGATCTTGCTGATGGCAGCTTCTGTCTGGAATTCAGTTGCTCCACTGTCCATGTTGCCGCTGATCATGTAGGCCATTGACTGCAGGAAAACGATACAAAAGTCATGTCAGCACAAATTTATAACAACCTGGATGGTCTGTGCTAAAGAAATGTTCAGCATCAGTGCACCACAATGCAAAGATTATACATTGTGTAGTGAAATTTCATGAGAACATGTGCTTTGCTAAGTAAACCAGAAAGGGGCTGTCAGGCAGGAAATGAGTACAAAAATCTACTTGAAACACAGGCTTTGTAGTACGTATAAGACAGCCAGAAAACAGAAGGATAGTGCAGATTTTGCTGCACAAATGTTTTAGACTGCAACAGGAAATAACACCTGATGTTAACAGATAGTGTATGTTGCTTTTATGAAAATTGCTGGGGTTTAAGCAGAAAATTCACTGTTCAGGCATCAGACCTCTGTGACATACTGCAGCAGAATCATGCGGGCTATCTTCTCCTGGATGATTCCATAGTTGTGGATCTTGTTTCCAAACTGGGTTCTGTTGGCTGCATGATCAACCTGATGAACAGAGGGAAATGCCGGTCACCATCACACAATACCAGGCTGCATGTTATTACAGCATTGCACAAACAGAGTTGGGAAATATTTTAGTTCTGAACTTCCTTGTACTTTAAGACTATAAGACAACTTTTAGCAGCCAGTCCTGGTGAAATATTGCTGCTGTCTAGTGTTTGTGCAATGAGAGGAAGTTTGGTGGGGTGGCATGCTAAGGGGGCGAGACCAGACAAAAGCCCTGACAGAAGCAGTTCATTGTGACCACATTGATACCACAAAGCCTGAAAATAAACAACTGAAGTGAAACTGGAGTATGCTGAAAACCCAAACTGTTAAAGAAAAAAGTTGTTATGAACAAGTGGAACAGCTCAAGAGGTGTCATTTATACCCACTGTCACGAGATAATGTTATGTACAACAAATGTGTTTCCATCCCCATTTACTATGACTAGTGTATTGTCTAGCAGAAAGACAGTAGAACAATAACACAGTGATGAGTTGGTGCTAAACACTCTGTTCCTACTTTCAGCAGAGTTACACATTTCTACTGCATCTCAAAGAGAATCTGCTGCTTCTCCATCTTTTAAGTTACACATTGAATTTTTGCTCTACAGTAGACAAAGGATTGGTTCTTAAATTCACAGTGTTCCACTGACACAGATTTGAAATCAATTAGTAACCAATTATAAATTTTGACTTAGTCACTTGTCTTGAAATCTTAAAAATACAACATCCATCCCTGCATCAACTGCTTTGCAAGCCAAAAAAATGAAAGGTGATTATTGCACTTTGGCACATTTACTATGACTTCAGAGGAGCATAACCACCAATATGCAACTACTGTGTTGACTCACGTTTCTCAGCACAGTTCATAAAGCCTGTCCTATCTGTGTCACACATGAAACTACAACTCTATCTGTATTATGAAAACTTCCAAATTATTGCATTTAAGAGAGTTATCTTTTTAGGCTATTACTGATACGAGAACATCAAAATCTGGAAACATGCTCAATCCACAAAAACGTGACCACAGCTAACGTGAGTCTTTAGCACCTGTAACCCTCGGCAGAGAGTTGCATACAAGAAACAGGAGAGTGCTACAAGACAGGAATTTCCCACAAACCCACAATGAGGGAAATACATGACTGAAAGTGGAGGTGTAACACAGACAACACAGAGAGGAAGCAATTCAGCACGTATAGAAACAAAGCTCTAAGTGGAAACTAGAGTGTCTGCATTATAATAACCTCTACCACTCAAGGCACCGTTTCTGGGTGTTGGTACTCACGGCTTTGGTGATGGCTGCCTTCATGGTGCCGGAGAGCGCAGCTGCCATGCCAAATCGCCCATTATTTAGGATGTTCATGGCCACCTTGAAGCCTTCGCCCACCTCGCCCAGCACGCACTCGGCTGGCACGCGAACACTGTCAAAGTAAACCTCGGCTGTGTTGGATGCCTTGATGCCCATCTTCTTCTCTGGAGGGCCGCTGTGAGTGAGAAGATGGGGCAAGAGAGTTTCCAAAAAGTCTACAAAGGGGAAACCTTCCAACTTCTAACAAAAACACAAAATTACAGCTCAAAGACATCAGAGCTTATTGACAGTCAGTTAAGAGGAGTCTGCTCACTGTGTCACTCCCCCAAAGCTCTTCTCCACAATGAAGGCTGTGATCTTGTCCTTCATTTCCCCAGTCTTGGGATCCTTCATGGGTGTCTTGGCAAATACTGTGAAGATCTCAGCAAGGCCTCCATTACTGCCAGAAGAAAAAGGTTAACAGATAAGGAAAACACACAAGCAGCTTTTAGCAATGACACTGTGCTGCTGGACATGCCGTACGATGCCGCCCTCTTGTGGTGAAAGTAAGAAAAACCGTTTGTGTGTACTACTACTTCATCCTCACCTGATCCAGAGCTTGCT
>NW_018127992.1:1461954-1468063 GCF_001952655.1 Monopterus albus
CTGACCCGCTGTGGCCCTGATAGAGGCAGCATCAGAGCCACTGGATGGTTCAGTCAGGCAGAAGGCAGCTATATGTTCACCTGGAGGGATAAACACACACATGCAGCGTCAAACACAAACATATACACCAGACATCGTCCACACACGCAGCAGCTACTTCTCAGCTCAGTTTAAACCTGTTGTTAATTCTCCTTTGGTTGCAGAGCTACACAGATGTGAAATAAACATTTCTCTTATTGGCCACATGTCCCATTTAAAGAAATCAACACTGAACTGATCTTTAAAACAAATGTTATGTAGTCTAAATCTGATATATCTTAGTGCCCCGTAACATAAATACACTGTTTATATAAAAATGCCACAAGTTACCTTTACAAATACTGTACATAAATGAAAGGTGATCCATTGGCTCAGGGGTTGAAACAACCATGACGTGCAATGTCTCCAGTTATAGTCCGGCTTGAGGCTTTTGTTGCATGTAGTCCGTCCCTATTTCCCCCTTACTTCCTGTACATATTGTGTATCAGCCCCACTAATACTGGATATGCAAGGCCAATAGCCATACTGATATTTAAACCTTACAGTAATCTCATAATGGCATATTGATTGAAGTAGATTGCATTTACACAGCCCATAATGCAAGTCAATTTGTTCTGTGCAGGACATTTTACACTTGTTTGATTTGTGTACTTCCATTACTTGTTATTAATGGCTCATACGCCGAGTCAAAACTCATTTTTCTGAATAGCTTGTCATGTTTAATATCCCCTTCTGCCTAACCTACCTACCGTGTTCTCTACTTTTAATGTGTTGTATAAACACAATGTAATATTATGGGTCAAAAAAAAATGCAGGCAATGCTGAGAGCACATCCAATGACTGTGTCTTCTTACCTGTGGCAAGTTTAGGCAAATACTTTGCCTTCTGGGCTGCATTTCCATAAAGCAGGATGCCCTTGAAGCCAATGGACTGGTGGGCACCCAGAGTGATGCCAACGCCCAGGTCATGACCGCCAACAATCTCCACCAGCCGGGCATACTGTGGGATGGATGGAGACCATCACATTAAACTCACTGAACTGTGTATGTACAGAGTAAATCTAGCCAAATCGGTGTACCTGTGTGTTTGTGAGGCCGAGGCCACCCAGGTCAGCTGGCACCTGCAGGCCAAAGGCACCCATCTCCTTCAGGCCCTCCATGGTGTGATCCTCCACCTTCTCCAAGGCTTCATTCTTGACAGGATCATTCACCTCCTGTTTGCAGAAACATAGAGGGGGATGAGAGAATGAGAGATGTAAAGAGGCTGTGAGACAAATTTCTCTGAGTGCAAACAAGTTAGAAATTACCTCAAAAAATTTGCTGACAGGCCCCACAAGCTCTCGAAGAAACTGCTCCTGCTCATGATTGAGAACTACAGCACAGACAAGCGATTACACTTTGCCTTCAGTCCTACAAAGACGTTCAATGAACTGTTGGCAGTCTTAAAAACAGATTTTATAATCAACTTCCTAGGGTTTACCAGAGGGAAACGGAAACACTTGGGAAGTCGCAATCTGCCCCTTGAAGATGTTGACCACAAATGATTTGGATTCCTGTGGAAAAGGTCAAACAGTAAAACTTGCTCAGCACAACAGTACACAGTGTTTTGTTAAAGATGCCCCGTGGAGCTGAACACAAGTCATTTACTTGTTGTGTAACCTGGAGGTCTAACGAATCTGTTTGATGCATTCTATTTCTCATAACATTTGCAAAGCTTATTTTTTAATATATTTGCTTCCTGCACTGTTTACATCATGTTTACTAGCTTACTTTTGCAGAGGTAGAAAGTACACAGTGGTAAGTAAGGTTTTTTTTTATTTTGCCATACTACTGCCACCCGCTGATCGCAGGAATAATGTGAACCACGTCATCCACAAGCATACGCATCCAAACACAAGGACGCATTCATAAAAACCTGCTCAGGTGCTGCTAAGACATGATAATTGCAGTACATCAAATCAGTTACTCTGTACAGACCAATGCAAACCAACTGCTCCAACTGTTTAAAAGCCATTAAAAATATAAGTGAATAATTAATGACTTTATAACATACAGCAGCAACTGTCTTCTTTTCCACTTTAGTGGCAACATCGGTGCCGACTGCTGCCGGCTTCTCCAGCACTGCCTAAAGAGCAAAACAAAAATTAAACAGAAGGAGAGTGAACAGCTCATCACCTTGATAAAATACAAGTTTAAGAAGCTGGAGAGTATTTAAAGCAAAAACAATGCTTGATTAAACAATGTGGCTGGAAAACAAATATCAGGCCCTCAGATCAGCATAACAGGGGAGAGATTTGTCCTCAAGTAAATTAAACAGTTAACCTAACAAAGAGGCAGATACAGTGCTGTTGACTCTTGCTTTATTACTGTATTATCATAAAACAAAAGCTAGTAACACTGTGTACTCTGCTCAGCTGATCCCAGTAATAAATCTGAACCACAGGCTTTAATACTAGGATGTTCAATTATACAGATAATGAACTGGTGCCTGAGAGTAAACCTGTAATATCACTGTGTTTATTAAAGCAAGTCAAATATAATACACCTGAGTGAACAAGACACCTCAAAATTAAACATCACAACAAAATGAACACTTCAGTTTAGTCACAGTAAAATCAAAGCAGCTTGACAGAGCCTAAAGGTATATCAGTGTCTGTATTTACAGGTAATTTACTTTTACATTTCATTTGTTTCTGACTTTTTCATCCTACATACACAGCAAAATAAGCTTTACACATTTGTAGTTAGAGACAAAAAGGAGAAAAGCAATGAAAGGAGACAATCAAATGCAGATAAAACAACTTATGATGGCAACATCATCACACAAAAAAAGTAAATACCCATAAACAGCTGTACCGTGAAGACAATGACGTTTAAAATGAGTGATCAGGAAAATTAAGGAGCAATATTATTATTATAATAATAAATACCGGCACAGATCACTGTTACCGCACCTAGAGGAGGTGCAGGTAGGTCTAAATGCTTCTAAAACAAAAAGTCTGCTACAAATTATAAAACAAAAAACATCTCAACTACCTTTGCGACATGTCATGTCTTTAAAAAAAAAAATCTGTCCACATTTGTAGCTTAACACTGAACACACTTTTAGTTGTGTGTACACAGTATGTGGTTGCTTTGGACAAAAGTGTCAGTCAAAGGAATGTCGGGTAACATGACAAAGAGATTTTGTTAGATTTATTGTGACAGTGGTGGATTAGCAACCACGTGAAGCACAGCAACACCTTCCCTGCTGCTCTGCCCTGGATATCTGCAGGGTCACCTATGCATGGTGTCAACTTTATCACAGAGTCATGTGACCGGTGAACTTTCCCCTACTTCCGTGAGGTCAAGTCAACAGTGTGTCAGGCAGCCGCTGCATTTGGCCACACAATGACAATAAGTGGATTAAATTATTTAAAACCACAGCAGGGACACATATCTGACAAAGCGCAAATAAAAAACGCAAATACTGTATATTGTAAGCTAATGTGCTATTGTGCCCTTACCTGTGCTGCTTGGCTTGCGTAGAGACGAGTGTTGTGCACAGCAATAACAGCCGCAGCCTGACGCTGACCTCTGCAGCCCAGACAAGAAACAATAATGATTTTTATCATTTTATCTATTGTTAAATATATTAAATAATACTTGTAAACACTGCCTACCCGGAGAACACAGGGGGAGTCGTGAAAATGGTGCCAAACAGCGTCGAAGACTGGCTTACTTTACGAAGCAACATTATTTTATTCTGGAAAATACAGAATCAGCTAACTGAGCATATTACATACATACATACAAGGCAAGGAAGTACGCAGAAAAATGATCAAATATACACAAAGAGGTCGGGGTAACGCTAGCTAGCAGCTTACGTACGTGCGTAGCCAAAAGCTTTCCGGGGTTGACCCGGTATTTGAAAACTCAGTCAAAATATTAGTGTTTCTATTGAAAAACAAGAGCATCAATGTATATATCAAACCTGTGCAAGTTATATTACAACACGTCCCTTGTGTCCGAAGAGCAGCCGACCTATGCACAAGTTACTCACCAGCGTTTCTACGAAGAAGAAAACCGGAAGTTACCCGCTGACAGACCGGATGTTGTACGTTTCTTTTGGATGTGAAATTGACTCTAATGTCGGTGGCGAAAAGTGAACTGGCTTTGCTTTGTACATAAAAATCGTAATCTGAAAAAATTACAACTAAAGTGTTTTAAAAGCAGTAGAGGTGTAACCATTCTGTGTGAATGGCAGAAAAGTAACATCAATGCATATGTTTAAAATGATTGAAGATGAACATACAGCAGCTCAAGAACCGATCTTTGTGTTTTTGTTTAGTGTGAGATCAAGTTCATAAACCAAGTTTTTGAATCCCCTTTCAAAACAACTAAATCCAGACAATATTTAAGTATCAAATTTATTCTCAAATACACAACAAAGGTGGCAACATGAAATCAAACAATTTAAGCTATCAATGTCATTCTCTTTGAACTGCTGACTTTTCATTTAGCACCTTAATAGTTTGGTTATACATGATTTATATAGTCACTCTTACAAAAATGAAATGGGTGAGTAACATAAAAGTAAGAATGGAGCATTTGGATCACAGTTAGATATATACTGTACTGTATGCAATCAAAAAGTACCACTTTTGCCGGCTAGTACCTTTAAGCCTCTACAGCCCCACAACACATACCATGGTACTCCTCTCAATAAGAGACATCTGATGACTAGGCCTAGACAGTGATGACTAAAAAGTTCACGACATTTTTGGACCTATTTTCTCTTCACATTAGAGCATGTTATTCTGTACTGCTGCATTTACACAGGAGCAGTAGATATATACAAAGACGTTCATTGTCAAACAATGTTGGAACACAGAGATATTTTATGTACCTGGAGTGTGAAAATGTCTCTAAACATGAAAAAGTAAGGCACTCAGCATTCTCCTATACTGCCAATGAATCAGGAATGATGATCCAGACAAATATACAGGACTGTATCCTTTTCAAGTACTCGGTGGACCTGGCACCCTCTAGTATTAAACTGTGGTTCGTGCACTTCCTGAATAGGCGACTGGGAAAGTGGCTCCTAAAATGTGGTATTTCTGTTGTCAGGAGTTCAAATATTGAAAACAAGACTGATATGTAGTGGATTTAAATCAGAGAAACTAGACTTTGTGGACACATTTAGTGAGACCATATCTCACATTTAATGTGTTTTGTCTTAATTTTGTTTGTCAACGTTAAACCCTGTTCTCACCAAATTTGTAACAAGGGCCCTCTATCCAATAGGCCCTTGTGAGTTCTAAAAGCTATCACCAGATCCTTGTCAAAGCAAGTGGGAACTGTACACTAACTTCACATGAATGGTCACTCAGCATCAAGACTGAAACTACATGACGTCCACAAAGAACTCGCTGGGGTTGCCCATGGCCAGGTGGAACGATTGGCGTGATGCAGTCAGCTCTGGGGGTACGGAGCCCAGGTCACGGGTGGGTGGGGCACCAGGAGGTCCTCCTGGAGTAGAGGAAGGGGGCGGGGGTAGAGCCGGGTGCATGGGCGCTGTGGCCAGCTGCTGCGTGTGAGGAAGGGCGTGAGCGGCTGCCAAGGCTGGGTGTGGGTGCTGGGGTACCATCATCACCATCATGGGGTTGTACGGCATGATACCTGGCGGGTATGGAGACATGTGGGGCGGCTGAGGCATGCGGTGATGATGTGAGCGCTGGGAGGCATGGCTATGCTCGCTGGGGGCGGCTGAACCATGGCCACGCCTCAGGCTGCTGCGGGTGGAGTATTCTGATTCACTGCCACTGCCAGAGCGCGAGTCGGCTCCGCCACCTTCTCCACCTCCACCAGAAGGGGACTTCTCCCCTCCCCCCACAGTGCTGCCAGGACCTTTACTACTGCGACGTCGCTCACCCTCGCTTCTCGTTGACCCACTGCTTCGGCTCCCTGCAGCCAGAAATAAAAGGCTGTTTCATACAGGTCTGAAAACTTGCGCTTTAAACAATTAAAATCTTGTCCATTAATGACAAATGAAAGCATCAGTCCCAGACTTGCACATGATTTTCAGCAGG
>NW_018127992.1:1468073-1471704 GCF_001952655.1 Monopterus albus
TCCCCTGCGCTGTGCTGGCTGCCGGCGCTGCCGGGGGCATAACTGTAGCTGGTGAGCTCATGGTACGGAGGCGGCTGACTGGAGAAGGGATGTGTAGGGTAGGGCTGATAGGGGAAGGTGTGCATCATGGGCCATGGGGAGGCCCCAGGGAGTGGCAGAGGGGCCAAGGTGTCCTGGTCTGAGGCCCCGCTGGAGCCATCATTGTCATTCAGGGCCAGGTTGGCCATGTCTGGGAGGAGAAAGCAATAATGGCAGACAAACGTTACCATTTCTGCAGATTCAAAATGTTATCCACAACAGACGCTCATTACACATCTTTGTTTTTATTAGGGATGCACAGATGCCACTTTTTTCAGACCAGCTACAAGTATTTACATTTGGGTACTCAAATACTCAAATACTTAACAGTAACACAATGTTTTTACTATAAATATTTTAATTACCATAAAGCGCAGTGACTTTAGAATTTTTTTTCATGATATTTAATTTCTGATTGTCATTAAATAAAATATAGCAGTCCAAATTACCTTAAAACCTTGGACTAATTACTTATTAATTTCTTCTCCACTGCCAAACAACCTGCTCAACCAGCGTGAGGTTGCCATTAAGTGGCATCGGTACATCCCTACTTTTTGTTGTGTCTGTTACACTTTGACATGTACCCACTTATCTTCACATGCATTAGAAACCAGAAAAGTCAGACTGCACCCAGGAAAATGATCAGGGAGGGACAGGCCACGACAACTGAACCGTCAATAGCTGGTTGCTACACTGCTGCACCTTGAGCAGTTTGTTGGGATTTTTTTTTTTTTTTTAAATCAAGCACTCCTAGAAAGTCCAGGTTTAGGTTTGGCAAGAGATTTTAGAAATCCATCCACAACTGAAATGTCCCATCCGACCCCTGCAAAAGGCCTGTCTGCCAAATGTGATTAAGTCTCATACTCAGCACATTGATGCAACTTGTTCTTTGATGTCAATGTTTCCAGTTACTCACAGTTCTCACAGTCACTTAAGTCTCCAAACACGTAGTAGCATTGTTCAGAGAAGGTGATTTTGTTGACAGTGTGTCGAATGAAGCCAGCCTTCAGCAGATTACTGGCATATTTCCTGGCTTCACGACGGTCCTGGAATCCCTCGATGTGGTGAAACAGCCACTCCACTAGGTCCGAGCCTGGCAGCGGATACAGGTACAAGGATAGTAAACTAAAACAGAACTTAAATGATCTTAAAGGGAGTTCTATGCCAGTCTTTTCATCAAGAGGCACCACTGCAAAGCATTAGTGTGTAAAAGTCTACAATTAATCACACAAGATAAAATCTGGGAAAAACTTCCTAAGGCTGTTTTTAAGTAGTTAAAACATTATTAGTAGTATTTCTATACACTGGATAGCGATTTAACTATTATTATTCTGAATGCCTGTCGACCTGCAGGCTGATGGTTTCTGAATGTGTTAAGAATGAAATGCCAGACAAATTGAAGACGACCTAAAACTTTCATTTCAAAGAGCACAAACATGTAGTTTACATAATTTGTCCTTGTGATTCAGTCCCAGGTGATTTCAATTCAGCAGATGTTTCCAGTCACAACAGGACTCATGTTGGTACTTTAGGGACTTTCTCCTTCCCACAAATAACACAGTCTTAATTCTGGGAACTTAAGGCCTGCCCTGTGAGGTTCAGCAAAGTTCGTGAAACTTCTTTTATTTGACTTGTTTCCACTTTTTTTCTTACCGAGGAAAGCATTGGGGATGGTGATTTTAAGCCACATGCGGTCCCTGACCTCCAGACCTGACTCTGGTGAGGCCATGGCCTTCGCAACCGATGCCATGTCAGAGTGTAGCGATAAGTTAAAGTCATCAAAACCTGTGGAGAGAGGGAGGAGCGCTTTAGGAGACTTTGAGAGAGAAGAAGTGGTGATGTGTGGGGATAAATGACAGATGGAATCAGAACTGGGTCAAAGACAAAAAGACTTTGAAGAGGAGAGCAGTAAACAGCAGCGACAAGGGCAGAAAGACAGATGTGGAAGATGATTTCTTCTAATGTCATTAGGGGAGAAAGATACTTTCCAATCATGAAGATCAATCAGGCCTTGAACATTTACAGACTAACAGAAGAACCTGCCAAGGTTGTGAAAGAGCTGAGAATAAAGAGAAGATGTGAAATACAGCACAAAAAAAGGATATTATGGAAAAAGGCTCTCACGTTCAGTCTCGGTGACGGAGGAAGAAGAGGTGATGGTGCTGAGGGAGGAGCTGCCTGGGTAGGGAGGGTAGGCTCCGGTCATAGCCACAGAATGGCTAACCCAGGCTGCTGGGTCGATGGGCCGGATCGGCTCATCTTAAAAAAAAAAAAAACGAGATAAGGAAAGTTTCACTGACCTTGACATCAGCTACAGAAAGGCCTTTTTGACAGTGGGTATGAGGCAGGGCCGTACTCACTACGAGGCAGAGTGAAGTAGCCCTGAGGTGAAGGGTCCCAGCACTTAGCCACCGTGAGGATGATGGGTCTGGCAAACACAAAACAATCAGAAATCCACACTATTTAAAATCTGTTTGCAAACATTTAGCTCTGATTATGTTCAACATGAGGGAACAACTCACCCTGGCTTGTGTACAATCTCTCTCAGCACCCGTACAGCGTCGTCATTGCTCATATTCTCAAAGTTAATGTCATTAACCTTAGTAAGCATCAAAGTACAAGGAAAAGGTTTTAGTCATACTGACACACAACCACAACCCTATAATGCCCTAATTTATACGCAAGTGTTCATACATAACAGTGAGTTGCTCCAAAGCTGGGAAAAAAAATGCCCTAATTTATACACAAGTGCTCATACAGAACAGTGAGTTGCTCCAAAGCTGGGAAACTGCTGGAAAAGATCCTGAAATGGGTCTCAAAATGTCCACAAACCTAAAAAGCTACACCAGTGTTTTTGCTGCACATCACTCACCTAAAAACAGTCATTTCACAAAAAAATACAAACATTCCCTCTGGTTTAGGATTAAGGCTTTATCCCTCCTCACCTGTAGCAGCATGTCACCAGGTTCTATGCGTCCGTCTGCAGCCACAGCGCCTCCCTTCATGATGGAGCCAATGTAGATGCCTCCATCACCCCTTTCATTGCTCTGGCCCACGATGCTGATGCCCAGGAAGTTGTACTTCTCTGTATTGTTGAGAAATCACTATAGTGTTAACAGTACGCTGCGGTAATTGGTTAAATAAAATTGATAAGTGCAATATTTGACTATAAATTAAAAATTTTGCTAGACTTCCCAGAAAATGAGGTTCAGAGACCAGAATTAAAAAGATCAGGAGTGTACAGACCCATGTTGAGAGTGACGGTGATGATGTTCAGGGACATTGTGGAGTCGGTCACACTGCTGAAGGAGGAGGTCTGGCATCAAAAACCAGAGAAATCACACTATGAGATTCGCTTACAAACACACGTTCTCAGAGAAGTGTTCCACTCTGTAATTAGTTATTTCAGCGAAGAGCAGCAGAGAGCAATCACTCAAATAGATGAGCAGACAGATGCTATCACAGGGGTCTGTACATACCCTCTCCAGGCGTGGGGGGCGCTGTTTCCTGCGTCGACGGTGCCGTTTAAGAAGCCTGGATGCTGTGCTCTGCT
>NW_018127992.1:1471723-1487336 GCF_001952655.1 Monopterus albus
CTGAACCTACAAGTTCAAGGGTCAACACGAGGTCGTATTGTCATAAAACTTTAACAGGCTTGACACAGTCGCCCCTCTTGTGTCTGAAACCCACAAAAGTGAGATCAGCCAACAGGGAAACTAGTTCCATAGTCAAAGAGTTTTTCGTCCTTTATACGTAAAGAAACACAAAATGAAGAGTGTGGCAACCACACACAAATCAGAATATCCAATAAAAACTGGAAACACGGAGGCCATCTTGTGAACCCTCCACTCTTATCATTCTTTCACCTGCTCATAGTGTCGTCATCTTCCGAGTCACAGAAGCTGGTGGTGTCCAGCTCACTGCTCATCACTGTGCTGGAGCTCTCGTATCCTGCCAAGTGGCGCTCCAGGCGGCTCTGACCGTTCATACGAGGTCCTGGGACACCACAGGCAAAGTCCGAAAGAGGGAAAATATTTAACACGGATTTGTTCAAGTCAGTGTTCACCTAAACATTCCTCACTTCTCAACATTCCTTGATTATATCCAAGTCATTGTTTGGATGTTGGCCAAATCCCAAATCTTGATGGCACCCTGTCATAAAAGAGGTCTGTGCTCTGCTGTTCCTCACCGTGCTGCTCCATGCTCTCTCTGTGCCGAGGTCTCTCTCTCCTGAAGGAAACTACAGACTCTGTCTCAGTTTGATCGTCCAGCGTCTCCACACTGCCTGTCGCATTGGGACTGTAAAACAAAGAGAAAGAGGAGCGCATGAGGATTTCAATATGCAACTACTTTAACGTGACAACTTAAAATAATTGATGAGTGATATGATATTCACAATCACGTGCTTTATGACTTGAGAGTACTCAGAAAAAATGTAACTGAAGCAAGTACATTTGATAGAGCTGTTCAGGAAAACAATTCAGAAACTAGTAGTACCATCGGTTCATGCATGTATGAGGTTTTATTAAACCTTAAAATACATTTGTCCTCAAACAAACAGGAGGGGGAAGAAGGGATAACTGTATCTGAGGAAGAATGAGCAATACATTAGTGTACTACCGCACAGCAGTGGAAATTCCATTATGACAGTAATGGAGGAGGAGCTATAACCGAGGATACATGAGAGCATCCTTCATCGAAGTCTGTTGGATTCACACGCCTTTATTGGAAATCAGGCTGTGACTGGACGCTTCCATGAAAGATTGGAGGAAAGGACGCATCATGTCGGTTCCTCTCTCCTTGTATCTTTTCTTTGCGTCTTAACGTGGGTGGGACTAAGATGCAAGGAAAAGATGCAAGTGTGGGAAACGTGGTGTCGGTGTGGCGTTACTAGCCCTTGGCTCTAGACATTATTTTAACCCTTCATCAGAAGTCCAAGCAACAGACCCCATTTCCAAATCTTGCTGTAGTGAAATAACAGATAAAAAGGTCAATGCTGAATGTAAGGACTTTCCCTCAGCAAAACATTTCAACCAGTCATGTGTCGTGTTGAGCTTTGTTGAAGGGGGCATTCAGCCCCACGAAGAAGCAGGGCCAACTGAGCCCGAGTCAGTACTACTACTGCTGTACAATATGGAGATTTCTGGTAAAGCTCTCAGATCTAAAATGTTCTCTTTAAAGGAACTTTGTTTATCAGTACTTATTTCACATAATAACTCTGTAAACTTGTAACAGACTAATGTCAGCATTTGAATTATTACCCCACTCTAGAGACTCGTGCCTTATACTGAATATGTGGGATGTGTTTGAGAAGCTGAAACCATTTTGTTTTACTTTTAGCAAACTTAAAGAAAAACAAATACACTGAATAGGCTCTGTGTACTTCAGTATTCCTTTGGAGTTCAAGCATGCAGGATACTTTTTGTATAGCTTTATTGTTATAAACAGTATGATCCAATTACATTTGTCACACATCATAAGATCTGCAATGATGCAATCACATTAACATTGTCTTGTCTGAAGCCTTCATCTCGTCTCAAATCTTAAGTACAGGATCAGATGACAGAAAATTTAATTGCCTGTGAAGTACAAGTATGGTGTCATATGTCGCCTGGGAAGATCAAGCCACTTAACGGAACCAATGACCCAAAATTTGATCCCATCATATTGGACTCGGTGGCCTATTAGCCTGCATATAATGTACTGTTTTTACACTTAGATGTTTGATATGGAGCAATTTTAACATTTATTATATTGGTTTGGTGTCAGTATCATATCACTTAGACATCACTGTGTCATCCTGCACCTTTCTGTAGTTCTGTAAGAGACAATGTCCTCATAATGTCAAATTAAGTTAACTAACGTACCAAAGTCAAATACCTTGGATGTATGAAGTCGCCCTCTGGACACCGTGAAAACTGTCGGCTCTGGCTACATCCTGACAACACAGCCTCAGCAGGGATATTAGAAACAGTCCAGTTTGTCATTTCTGTGCTGCAATTTCTTATTACCTTTTGGCCAACATGTACAAAGCTACGGATCTCTTGGTTCATGATACTATGCAACTGTGTTGATTCAGCTCCAAATACAGGATGGAGAGAAATAACTAACATGGTTAAATCTTCACCAGCTGCACATTTAGTGAAGATAAGTTTGATTTGAAAATGGATTTAAAAAAACATGGCATCACTGTCCTGAAGCCAAAGGAGACTAAGAGAACGAGGGCCAAACTTAACAAATGAAGGAGTGCTCTGCAGCCACAATGGGAGACTGCACCCACGGAAATGAACTCCATTTGATCCTTGAACTAAATTAGGGCGCCCCAGACAATACAGTTCAAGGAACAGAAGGATGGTTATAGACTGTACAGATCATTTTCTCATTATAGCAATGGTTTCCTTACAGTTTAGCCAGAAAACATGGATGCTACACACAGGAGGAGGAAGGAAAGACTTGCTTAGAGGATGTCTGTGAATAGACTGCCTTGTGTTTTCACACTCAATCACCACTTTTATATTCAGTGCATCAAATGATAACCGTAATGTAAACAGAGTTGCTCTTAGTGACAAAATTACAGCATTTATCATCCAACTTTGCAGCTACCTTCAGTTTAACAAAGAGTTTTAACCTCTTTCAGCTCCTTGTTTTGGTTTTACAGCCCGCAACTTTACTGTTTTGGTTCACTCTCACTTCTCTCATCAGTGCCATTTAATTACAAAAGCTCTGGTAAAACCACTGTACTATACCTGCCCAGCGCTTAACGGCAGACAGACAAAATTAGCTACAAGCTGGTGAACACACTGCAGCGATTAGCAGCTAAAGAGCCAGATATTTCTTTCCAAAACAGAGCTAATAAAGAGGAGTGATTACATTTATCATGTGAACAGAGACATGGCATCAAATGAATGATGGTGTTGCTTTGTGTCTCTTGGATTTGTAAAGTGCAAGTGAGGCTTGGATGTTTTGTTCTTTTTTTATATACAACCTAAAATTCAAAAAGTGGGAAAACCGAGCATGTTTAAGCAATGTGTAAATTAACATTTTAAAATCAGATCCTTGGGTCCCACTGTTTTGGAAACTTTTCCCAGAGCTGGTCATGTTTAAAACAAGGGCGGTCCCTGCTAAGATCAGGTTCAAATGAGCTGCAGTATTCCTGCTATTCTTGAAGTAAGTTGATACTGGGAGTGTATGAGATATTCAAGAAAACAGTGTCGACATTACAGCTATGGGAGAAGCACAAGTGTATGTTGAGGTTACAGAGAAATGTGCCGAGAAGGTTTTTGGTCTTGTGTCAGGTAAATGTTTCAAACGTGTGCTTTGCTTACTGGAAGGAGGGCGGCCTGGAGTCCCCAATGCCTCCTGTCCTCTCTGCAGGTGGGGGTGGCAGGGGTGGAGGAGGGGGAGAAGGCTGGGTAGTCGTTTCCACAGGGGGGACCACTGCCACTGGGGGCTCTGCTGCAGGAGTATCTGATGATACCAGCTGAAAAATGGAGGCAAAACAGAAAGAAGACGTGGGAAAAACAATAGAAACAGAATGAGGTAGGTGAGGAAAAGCAGAGGAAAGAAAGGAGCAGGAGTAGGGAGGTAAAATGGGTACGATGTCAATTACTTTGACACACAAACACTGTGCTCCTTTCAGATGGGCGTCTCGAGGGCATACTGAAACGTTATCCTACACTTAACCTGTCTCTCCTCATTATACAACAAAAGTGCCCACAACTGTGCACACACACACACACATACACACACAGTGCAACACACATAAGCAATTAAGATGAATGCCACACAGCATCCAATTACAGAGGAAAGGAATAAAATGGATCATTTGACCAAAACAGTGTGAACTTATTGGTCTGAGAATTACTCCGCTTCCACACATGTTAACCCCAAATCAGCACCGGGCACTTGGTAATGTCTGTGTATACGCTGTATGTTTTATAGCTTTTGGACATTAGATGCCTTCAGTGGGTTCAGATACACAAGCTTAGTATTCCCCATCAACATAATTCAACCAAATGGAGTCCATCAGGTTCAAAAGCCTGACGTCCACCCTCTTTACAGTCTCTCCCTGCTCGACCCTCCCCACTAATGGCTATGTGACTATCAAACACTCGTCTTCTGGGATCCATCCGTCCGTCTTGGCCTGCAGATCACATATCAGTCCCTCTGGTCGCTGAGCTTTGTTCCCTACCCTTTAACTGCCTTCCCTCATTCTTATGCACTTAACAGATGCCTCAGCTCATCTGGGCTAAGTCACCATGTTTTCTCTCTACTCAGACTTAACCTGCTGGGTTAAATACAATGAAAACTATACCTACACTGCACTGTAACTGGTAACTAACTGACTGCAGCTCGCTACCTTGAGGACTGATTAACACAACAAGAGAAACATTTGCCCTCCTCCTGATTTGAAAATCCTGGCCGTACTTTACACACATCCTTACATTACCACAGAAAACTGTGGTAATGTGCAGATTTGTACTCATCCTGTATCTCTTTTTAGTAGTTTTTTTTCTTTATTATTTGCTCTCTTTGGAGTCACTGTGTCTTTTCTACAGTAGTTTTCCGTGTCTTTTTGGTAGTTCTGTGTGTCTTTGCAGTCTGTTTGTGTCTATATTATCATTTTTTGCCTCTTTGTAATTGTTTTGTGTCTCTATGTGGCCTCTTTGCATCTAGTTGAAGTCTTTTAACTAGGGCTGCACCACAAAGTGTTTTGTGAGCGAGGAACAGGGACTGCGTAGTTTGATGAAGGGATCCCATTGCTAATGGAAATAGCAGAATCATTGTCATGTGAGACTGAGATTGCAAAGGGATCTAAATCGTGCTCACAAATTGATTTATCATGCAGCCCTACTTGTAACTGAGGTCTATGACTTTCAAAGAAGAAATATTAACAGTCACTTCATACAGAGGCTCTGGCCCAGGCCTCCCGGGCCTGTGCCCAGTATAGCAATCCATCCATGTGCAAATGTAATGACTAAAATGTGAACTTGAATGACTCCATTATAGTGCTACACATTAGACAAGAGCGTTAGTCTGAGGGAGGTCTGGGAGAAAGCACAAGGAAAGGAAAAGTTGCCTCTGGCTGATAATGTTGGCTGACTTACAGACAAATGCCAACTTATTCAGACTGCTGTGGATGTAGAACAATGGTCACCGACAAAATCTGAACAGCCCTGACCTTTATTAGAAACATGCAGCAGGTTTATAATTTCTTACCCATGACACCACTCTGCCGTTGAAACATGGCAATTTGGCGCTGTCGTCGGAAATCTCTTCTTTCACCACTCTGAAAAACAGAGAGAGTAAGGTATAAATTGTCCTGCCTTCATAACATTATGGCACGGTATGCGGTATCTGGATGGCAGCGAGCGGAGGAATGAGGAAACATGAAACGGCAAATAGTTTACATTACTGACACTTTACATAAAATGCATGACAACAATGTGGCTGAACTAAATCAAATGCCAGGCATGTTTATCACCAGGATGGGTTTGACAAGCTGTTATTCTTCAGTTCCTTTTCCATGTGGTACCAGCTGTTTTATGGTTCAGTCAGTGGCTCACTCTACTCAACACGACTGACTGCAAAGGCTCTGGTCGAGCAGCTAATTTTACAACACATCAACTGTAAATTCCTTTCCAATTTAAAATTCAGCTTGTACGACTCCTGAATGTGACCAGAAGGTAACGTGCAACCCATTTCATTTTAAGCTTTTGTATGATTGGGAGAGAACGAGTGTGATTTTATATCACAATACAACATATTTATATATATATATAGTAGTGTCACCCTCCATGGTGCTGGTGTTTAAATATATTTATACCCACTTTCTCATATTACATTCTATCTTTTTTGTATTTAGTTAAGAAAACTGATCTTTCTAGCTCAACAGTATTTTATCCTTCATGACTTTAGCTTCAATTTTCATGTGACTGACCATTAAAAGCAACTATTCCCTAAATCTGCATCTTTTCCTTGATAAAAACAAAATCTGCCTGTAATCCAAGTACAGTTATATCACTGGGATTACTACAAAAGAAACTAATTTGCTTCTTCCAGCAAGTTAGAGATGTTTCGGAAAATTATTCTGTCAAAGCGATGAGATAAAACACAAACTGTTCTGTGCCTCCTTGTAAATTTCACAACCTGGACAGCTACACGAGCAAATCAAACACACACACAACAGCAGTAATCTCTTAGTAACAGCTGCTGCCAGAGCCCAGTGTTCACTTGACAACACATCCATCTAGCTATTCCTCCCTCTTCCGTAGTTTTCCTCCATGTTTGTCAGACATTCAGATGGCTGCTCCAGCGGTGTAACTCCCCCACAGTGAATTGCCACTGTGTTATTACTACAGTTTACTGGGACAGGAGCAGGGCACAAGTGCTTTCAGCTTCATCTGCCAATGTGCCTCCACCACTGCGTGTGAGGTCAGGCTCCGCTGAGCTCTGTAAGTGGCTGCTGAGAGCTGGTTTGTCAGGTAACAACAAAGCAAAGCTAGCATCAGCTGACTAAGAAGTAAATGTGTCAGTCCAGTAGAACGCTCTGGTTATTGCTAATGTGACAGAAAACCATATCTGAATCAAAACTGAGTCTTTTAACTCCATCTCAAAAAGCCAAAACGAGGTTAACCTTAGTTTTTGCTCTTTTTTTGTCCCACTTTCTCTGTGGAAAAGAACACAACCTCCTCCTTCTGGCAGCTGCTGTTTCAGACCTTTGGCTGCTGAGAGCTCCTCCATGGCTGGATGTTTGAAATAGGGGGTACAAACCTCACTGACAACACAGGGTAGACAAGTTGGAATAACAACAGAAGGGCTGTAAGCAGCAGTGTCATGGAAGTGGGTAGCATCGCTGAGAGGCACAATGTCATGTCCCATTTTCACCTGATGTATCAAACATCCTGCAGAATTTTAACTCCTCCCTTTCTCATGCTGCAAGAAACAGCATCTATACAGCAGATGAACAGATGCAACATTCTCCTCCTGAAATCGTAACTGCTTTCAATCCACTGTCCAGTGACCACAGTTGACTCATTTCACATAAACACAACAGAATATTCACAAAGTCTGAGCAAACCCCACCCCATTTCTATCTTCCCTTCTGTCTTGGTGTGGACACCCCAGACACCCAGCAAATGGCCTCCATCCAGCCCCAGGATCCCAGCACAGGCCCTGGCATGCTGTGCTCCATGGATCTCCCCCACTGCCACACACACACACAGACACACAGCTCTGGTGGACAGCTGGCCTCGTACCAGGGCAAATGAAAACACTCTATTACACACTCCTCCCCTGGGTCAGAGAGGGGGGAAAACATCCCTGCTTTGATTGGACAGCTGACTCAGAGATATGTTTGAAATGTTTTATCTGAACTTAGATGGAGGTATTCAAATGAGTGTGTGATGCCAGGCTATGCAATTTAAACTGAAGAAGTGGAAATTTTTCTGCCATACTCTCTGAAATACCTTGCTCTGTGTAGACAGTTTGGCATGGTTGGATCTTGAAATGAGGACTTTCCACCTTTGGAAAAACACTGTGTGCTCGCTTGCAAACACACAAGCTATAAACACAATCATGTCCTGTCCAGTCACAAGCCCCTAAACTTGACAGCTAACTTTGAAATTACAGTTGTGACTGTGGTAACACTAGCCAAGATCATTAAGTAATGAAGACAATTAGAATGTAAATTTAAATCAAATACCAACTGCAGATAACAACTTTACACAGTTAATAGGCCTACACACGGTCATGCAGTTGGGGTTTAATTTTTTAAGTGGTTGCACCCCCTGCCCCCAACATTTTATAGAGCAAATAATTAATAGAGAAACTTCTTAGAAGCTTGTACCATCATGACATGCAGCCCTAAATGTCTGTGCAGACAAACCAACCTCCAGACAAAAGGTTCCTAGAGATCTGCTTACTACCCTGCCAAAGTATCTTTTATATGGATATGAATGATAAATTTAGGCAGTTGAACTTTTACTTGACAAATAAGTGATAAAACTGGCAATTAACACATTTAATCATTTCAACAACCCAAAACCCAAACATTAAGTATTTTTAAAGCCACTTACCACACATTTTCTCTAATCAAATTCTCTACAAGCCCATTACTGATGCTGCTGCTGCTGTTAATGTTCAAATTATCCGCATCTGAGAAGCAGCTTTATCTTGGCTGCTCAGTCGAGGCCTCAAGAAAAGCCCCCTCACCCATTTCATCTTGATCTTGGAGCTGATACTGTAACTTAGCACAAGCTCCAGTGGTGCCATCCAAAGAAGAAAAGAGGCAAAGAGCCGAGCCTTAACACTCATCCAAGACTATGTTGCATTTAGCAGAAGCCCCGAGGGTCTCACTGCTGAATAAACTCCAATCACTCATTGCTCTGCAGGAAAACGCACAAGAGCTACACAGAAGAAAAAAAAGATGAATTGATAGAAGAGAGGCGACAGCTCAAGTAGACTGGGAGAAAGGGGAGAGGAAGGGAGGAAGCCAGGGAATGAAAGGATGGCTGGCAGGCCAAAGTGTTAAAGAGGGGAGACAAAACCCTGGCTCATGTCCCGAAAGAAAAAAAGGCAAGGATTTCACAAGATGATGGACTGGAGGAGGGAGGGAGGGCTGAGGATTAGGGTAAAGAAAAGCAGCAGAGACTGGGAATGCCTCCCATTGTAATGATGATGTTTAGTGAGGACTGCCCCAGCCTACATACTCTTTCTATCTATAACACCACTTAGATATTCATCACCAATCATTATAACTTTTTGCAGTTTCTGATAAAGGATGTGCCGACCTGACTGGCTGCTTTCATTCAAGTTTATTCTGCCTCTACCATAAGTTTTCCCCTCTTACAAATACACAACAGCCGGTCGCAAGATAGGACTGCATGACTTATAAGACCTTTTACAAATAAAGCTAAGATAACGCACTTCCATTCAGAAAGTAATTCCACATTAAAGGCTCGTTTTCCAACATTTATCTTGCATGAGATTTTTACCGAACATCTGGTAATGACTGAACTTTTATCACTACTCATTTTACATACAAACCAACAACTCGTCTTTGCAAAAGGAGAAAAAAATCCCTGCAGCTCACCCGAAGTCCTGGTCCATAGACTTGAAGAAGAATTTGTAGTTAGGCTTGTTCAAGACCTGTTTAAAATCCAGCAAAGTGATGTTTTCGGCAGCAATAGGAATCTTCACCAAGTACGGAGTCTCCTCTTCGTCGATATGATAAATTATTTTGGTTTCCGCCATCTCTGCGGTCGCTTTTCCAACCCAAGCTGGAAGTTACCGCAAGAAACACACACTATGAGGCGAGGTAGCGTTAACTTTGTTGGTTAGTTATGTAGCAGCGGAGCTAGCTAGGTGGCTAACGAGAGGTGAAACGATGGTGGCCACTGAGATTTCCAGTCCGAGCCAGAGGACGCAAAGCGTTAAAACCCCGCTCGAAAGCTTGCACTCCGACTTCACAAGAGCAAAAACTCGCATTCCCCCTGTTGCTAAGGGGCGAAAAGACAACCGACATTCAGTCGACTTAACTAGCAACAACTTTTTTTTTTTTCTCCCCCCCAACAAAAACATACAGGGGAGGGGGGTGTAAAAACTTTTCACCACTTTCTGCGAGCCAACGCGGCGTATGACGTCACTACGTACCCCCTTCTTTTACGTGCTCTCCCAGCCATGTCCCCAACATTTAATTAATGATCAGAGATTATCTTCTTCTTCTTTGGTATCAGAGACTATAAAATTGTCTTGTAAAATTCTCATATACATTTAATCAGTACCTCCATTGTTAGTAATCGTGTCACTCAATCAGATTTACTGCGTTTTCCAAAATAAACCAACAGAGGCTACTTGAACTCATGCATTGGGTTAAATATACAGTAAAGACGTACAGCCTAATAAAGATAAAAGTACACACATCCACAAAAAGAAGCACATCTTCATTTTGCATTATTACACTATTAAATGTCATGATTAAAGGTAATTAATTAGTTAATTCATTGTATTCTCTAAGCCAGAGTCATTATCGCCACCTGCCAAAATGTTATCTACAGAAAACGTCTTTGTCTGCTAGAATCTCTGGAAGTAATTGAATTTCTTATCCTGTAGACAGTTTCTAAAATAGGGAAATTAATTTCCTTATCCTAGACATGGTATGTGATCCTAGATATGGTATGTGCTTCAGAACAAGGGTGCACACATTCTTTCATTAAAAAAGAAATTTTGTATGAATCTGCGTTTAACAAACATCGTTGAAACTTTGGTTAGCCAAAATATTTTTTGTTGCATTTTACACCGCAAAGGGGGAAATGTGAGAATTTAATCCATAAAAGATGAAAAAAGTACACTTATTATTTATCTGTCACAATCTTCTGTGATTTTCTGAATATACACATCTTACACTGTGTAAATGTGTTGTATAAGCCAGCTTTATTAATTTTATTCATTAGCTGTATAACATTATCAAGCAACATGGATATGTATGAAAAGTACTAAGTGTTAAGTTACATATGTTTTTTTTAAATAACATATATTACAGGGGTGAGTTCAGTCCATCCAAATAAACCACTAGAGGGAACTCTTTATCCATCTACTCTTAATGACAAGAATAAATACAGTGAGTAACTGTTGGTAAAAATGGTGTGAGTGTGTGTTTGTGTGTATGACTGAATGGGTTGTAGGACTAATATAGGGTGCTGTCCTTCCAACATAGTGCCACAGATGGCTGCCTCGGTTGAACACGCTCTCTAATGGAGATCCTATGCACCGGAGACAAATTGCTTGTGTGTGTTAAACATACTTGGTCAATAAAAGTGATTATAATTAATTTTTAATTAAAACAAATAATTATTCTAGTAACCAAGGGGGTCTAGGGGTGCTGGTCTATTAACCACAATGTGAATAACAGCCACAGTGATCAAAACATATTCATTATTTCAGAACATTATATTTGAAAATTGTTTAGTTTTATATTCTCTAAAACTTCATGTGCGAGCCCACATTTTACAGCACTTTCCAGTGTATATTACAATTAATAACATCTGCTTTGCAAACAAGATTCATTCAGTATCCTATTAAAATTTCCTGTTCAAGAGCTGTGGTCCAAACATCACACCAACCACGCAGGTGATCACAAACAGCACCCAGAAGAGGATAGCCAGCAGCTGCACACAGAACAGTGTCTTCCTGCTCTGCTGTATGACTTCCTCTTCCCCAACCAGGCCTGGCGCTGCGCCGTACGGCCTGTCCGGGTGCATCTGCTGCACCCGCAGACTGACGGTGGGCAGGATGATGAAGCGGGTGTCCGTGCTGTCGCCCTCCAGGGAGAGCACCACTCTTTGGGTGACTGTGGCCAGGTGGGTTGCCATGGTAATAGGCAGGTGGAAGGCCATAGGGGGCAGCCTGGCCAGGATGTGGGAGTTGCAGGGTAAAGAGAAGGCATCCCCAGTTTCTAGGGGTGTGAGGTGGCGGCACAGGGGGCATGGGATGGCTGGTGGGCTGGATGAGTCAGAGGGTTCAAAGGGGAACAGCTGGATCCTCTGGAGGCACTCAGTGCAAAAAACATGGTGGCACTCCAGCATTCGTGGGCGTTTGTTGTACTGGTTGTACTCCTGGTAGCAGATGGGACACTCCACATCCATGGGCTCCCCAGGGGTGGGTGCTACAGTAGCTGGGTCCCTCTGCTGGGGAGCTGGGACAACATCCCCTGTCATGGTAAGAGGGAGGATGAGCAGATGGAGTTGGCTCCGAGGCTCAGGTATAAAAATGGGGATGAAATTTCAACAGACAACAGTAAAATCTGTAAAGAGAAAGCAATTTCCTGTCAGACTATTAAAAAAAAAAGAAGCTTATGTGGTATTTAAAGATTAGGGCCTGGTTCACAGGGATGCTGCTTTGTTTATTCTACATTTTATGAACAGATCCAGCAGCTTCACAGCCCATGAGTCATGGGCTGTGACATTCATTTAACTGCTCAAACATTGACTAACTGTCTAAACATCAACCCCCCAACTCACAATCATCTGGGCTCCAAGTTATGCATGCTGGCCTGCACGACACACTCAGAGCATGTCCGGGAAGTTAGGAAATAAATAGAGGAAAGAAGTGACAGGAGGTATTAAGTTACTGTAATGACATTTTCTACATGTGCATGTGTGTCTTTTTTCACCAGTTCACACTAAGGAACATTTATCCTAAGCTAACCTATTTCTTTACATGTCCTACAGTACATATGAATGTTAACCTACGCATTACATTTACTTCGCTTTACAGACACCTTTTTGTGTCCCTGTTTGTTATTCACGAAGGACAAGTATGTGGCACTCATCGGGGTATTGTTGCTTAGCAGATGGGGTCTCCTTTGAATTAATCCATGGCAACACAGCCAGAAACCTTTTCTTTCATAAGTAAACTACATGCACTCAGAGTAAAAACAATAAGACATTTGATACAGTAAAAGAAAAATCATCTCATGACACATACTGACTGGTTGCTCTGTATAAATAAATATCTCTTGTGTCTAGGTAAGACACCAGTTTGAGTGAGATTATCCAGAGAGAAACTGGCACTGATCCATCATTAAACAGTAGAATCAGATAAGAGAGCGACTTACCCACATCACACTCCTCTGTAATCAAATCGCACTTTGATGTCCACCTCCTACCACAGTGCTCCCCCTCACACAGTTCATACCTGAACTCATGTTGGTACAGATCTTATCCTGGTTGACGTGCTTCCTTTCGCTTCTCTGTGCACATCAACCTCAGATTTCCTGATATTCTGAAGCTACGTGTCTGAGCTTGGCTCACTGGCAACCTCCTGTTTTTGCTTCATCTCACCTGATTTTACTCATCCTCGTCGCTCCGTCTGGTCCCCCTGTGGTTTGCTGAGCAGTAATTAAACCCCTGGTGAAGTGATGCTAACCAAGACACACAAGACAGAAAATGACAGATTGGAGTCTGTAGATCCCGACAGCTCTTACTCTACTTGCATATTATGTTATTATGTTTCCTAGAAGTCAGCATGAAGGAGTTTTCAAAGCATGGACTAGGGTATAATTATTGACATCTTTGCCATTTTTATATTTAAATTGAGGTTGTGTTGATACAGTCTAAAAAAGAAATGTTTAGACTCAAAAATAAAAATTAACGCAACATTTTGCATTAGTCTTTTTGAGTTATGACAACTTCATTTGAAATTACATTGAACCAACCAACTACATTGCGTTGGGGGAATTAGCTTTTCCTCTTCAGTCAAAGATTATTTTAATTAGCCCTTACTTATTAACTCTTAGACCAAAGGCAAGTTTTTAAGTTGATAACTCATAAAATTTATGTTGCTCCAACTGGCTTAACCATATTATTTTAAAGCAATTTTATATGTTGTCTAGTTAATAATTATAATAATGTATACAAAATTTTAAATAGCAACCATTTTAAAAATTAAGTGGCTCCAAATACATTTTTTTTCAGGTTTCTTTTTCTTTTGTAGGGTTTTTTGTTTTTGTTAATGTTAGTTCAACCGTTTTTGTGCAATTAACTTTTTTTAAATTTTCAACTGCATCTGAGTATTTGAACAAATTATATTTAAATCTTGCAGAAACAAAATGCAAATTAAAAAACAAACTCACATTTCAACTGCTCCTCAAATTATAAATAAAGAACCTGGCCATACTCCCTTGAGAAATTAAGTATTAGGTATAATAAATTATGCCATCACAGCAAAGTTAGGCAAATCTCCATAGATATTAAAGGCTTCATTCCATTATAAAGCCTCGTCCGGTTCTTTCAAACCAGGAACTCCGAGGGACGACTCAGACCACTTGAGTATATAAAAAATATAACCGTGCTGGTTTATTCAAAGAGTCACAGGCAAGAATTCACACTTCCAGTCCAGAGATCTTCCAACCCCCAGCCTGCCAAAGCAGCCCGGAAAACAGAAAAGACCCCGAACCAAGCATTGCTATACAATATAAATCCTTTCTGGGCTGTCGAACCGTAACGTCACCTGATATGCCAGCTTGGCAGCTGAGCAGAGCAGTAGACCAAACATGAAGAAAATAATGTGTGTGGCTGTTGTTTTCGTGGTGTGTATCTAAAACAATTTGACATAACCTTACACATTAAGACAAATATTAAGCCTAGCATTACAGTTGACACTAACAGCTCTTTTCCTGTAACCTTGACGTGCCTGCAGTCTGCACTGCAGGCTGAACAGTTACCAGCCTGAGCTAGTCAACCTGTCTGCACTAAACATTCCTAGACAACAAATCTCTGAATATCTATCTAACTAAAAAATAACCTAACAATATAACAGTTAAAAGCGAAGTAGTATGTCATGGAACTTTCCAAGAGACTAAGCTGTATATGAGTAAGATCCACATCAGTCATTTCCGAAACACAAAAAATACATTCTCTTTGGGCTAAAACATGCATTTCTTTAAACATTTTTGTTTTGTCAACTTTCAAGACAAGACTTGTTGAACATAAAGCATAACAAAACTAACCTGAGAGAGAAACATTCTCAATTTCTTTTCATCTTCTGTTGACTTCCAAATATAAAACAATGTCAAAAAGCGGCAGTGTTCAGAAACGGGTGGAATCTTTAGAAAATATTGTTCTTGAGACTCATTACTTTTGCACTGGCTTTCAGTCCATCAAGGTCAAGGAACAACTGTGTGATACTGTCAGAATCACATTACCAATGTTTTACACACCCTTTAATGTGGTGAAAAATACTGACTTTAAATTGTATTACAATAGTAACTAAAACACAGGCAAACAAAAATAAAACACTCTGCTTCTACTTCTTTGATTCCTCTCACAGAAATATCAAACTACAATTTGCCTACAGTGGAAGTACACAGCCATCTATGTGAACGAACAATTTTAAAAATTGTGGCTGTGACTGAAATTAGATAACATTATGTAGCTTAAGGTCAAATAAGCAAAGCTTGAATAATGCTTTTCCCATCTGCTCTCTTGCTGAGCAGATATCTCAATGAAACAAGTGCAAATTCATTACTTTAGTAGAACTATTAGATGTAAATTAAATGTTACTCATCATGAAATATTGTTTTTATCCAGGTTGGTTAGCCTACAAGTCTGCTAACACACAATCTTACCACTGGAACATGCCCAGGCATGTTATGTGGGTAGGAGAAGGAACTTGTAACCCTGAAGTCAATGTGGAGAAAAATTAAGTTAT
>NW_018127992.1:1487638-1494010 GCF_001952655.1 Monopterus albus
CAACAGACACACACACATTGATTTACTTCATGTTTTGACTACTGCTATGACCAGCTGCAAAGCTGGTAACAGAGACGTCTCGGTTGACGTTTCTGTGTAGTATGGGGCTAGCCCAACCGAGGGGATATAATGTATAGGCCTGGTGAGTTCAGGGTCTTTCATCTTACATCTGCCTGGGTGCAGGTTGGAGGTGCAAGATACCTGAGTGTGTAATGTTAATTTTACCTGTGTTCATTGAATTAATCAGCACTGTTTTGAAGTTACTTGGACTGCCTCGTCTCTCAGAGTTAGCATGGTAGCAAGAACTGGACCCTACATTATCATGCCAACTTTTTAAAGTTAAGAGGTTAACAGGTCCTCCCAGTTAGGAAACATTTGATTTACAGACTGAATCTGATCACTCCTAGATTTTTTAACAAAGGAAAATCATTTACAGACAGTTGATGTGGGTTCAGACCAGGACAAACATTCCTCTGAAGTGTCAACGGGTGAATTATTGACAGGTAAATGAAGTCGCTGCCTGTAGTGCAGTGTTGGTTGCACTCTCACTTAATGATTTTCTTGTAAACACCTTTTCCTGCAGACACAGTGATAAAAACACTGGGTTGTTAAGATGATTTACACACTGACCTTTCCTGCAATAACTGGAAGAATAACTGTACAAAATTTATTTTAAAAAAAATCCCAAAGAACCAGCCTTGCTAAAGAGTACGTGGATTTGTTGTTTTCAAAGTGACTGTTTCCTTTAAATATTCTCCTCCCTTTTTGAAAAATTGCCTCCTTTACTGGCATTCAGAATGGAAAATTGAGTTTTGCCTGAGCAATCACCTTTACAGTAAACTCCATGCAGGAGATAAAAGCAGGAAGGCTTACAAAAAAACAAAAAAACAAAACTGTAGGCCTGCATAGACATGTACCACACCACAAGGAGCATGTGAGCATATGACGCAATTGCCAAGATTTGACAGGAAATCCCCATGAAAGGAGTTGAGGGAGGAACAACTGAGAGGAGGAGGGTTGTTAGGGGATTACCATGAAAAAAGTAGAGCTGATGTCATATCATACAAACACAGCCTGGAGTGTCAGGAAGGGTGAGGAAATAAATAAATCCAAGGTAAGCAGTAAGGGCAAATTAAAAAGAGGACACTCCCATAGCAAACAATGGATGGGCAATGTAAGTGAGATAGACGTAATGGAAAATTTTGGATTCTCCCTGAGGGATAGAGGAGAAGCATTCTCAAGGAGAGCTGGGTTAGTGTCACTGCTTTCATTTCTAAGACACAGGTGGATTAAAGGGCATTAGAACCACAGTACACCCAGCGAGGTTCCTTATTTGTTCTTCAGCTTCTTCTATCAAATAAACTCAGAGATGTGACAGAAAAAAGTTGTGGATAAAAGAAGGAAGAGTCTGAGAGAGGGACCTCAAATACGTTTCTCCTGAACTTTAAATTAAATCAGAATCAGCTTAATTGGCCAGGTGTCCAGTGCAGTGGCTCTCAATGTGTATGTACAATGCTCTTCCCGAAGGCAACCAGTAGACAAGTAAACAAGCTAAGACTGAGAGAAGGGGGAAAGAAATGGTCCTTGTGTCAGGTTGTCTTGGCGTACAGTGACCTGTAGCGCTGTCCAGAGGGGAGGCGTTCAAACTGGTTGTGTCCAGAGTGTGAGGGGTCTGCAGAAGTCTTCTCTGCCCACCTTTTGACCCTGAGGTGTACAGGTCCTCCATGGAGGCCAGGCTGGCACCGATGATTGTTTCTGCAGTCCTGACTGTTGGGACAGAAAACACTCAATCCAACATGTAATGATTTATCTATTTGTTTTGTGAAGCCTTGTATCAGCATGTTTAACCAGGGCCAGCCCTTGTGGGATTGTACTTGTATGAAGGAGTGACATACAAATCATCACAATGTGTGGGCATACACGTGGAGTGCGTGCTCGTCCTTTCACTACATCAAGTGTAGCTATTTAGAGCTTGCTGACTCATAGTGTATATTGGGTTGAAACCGCGTACGTTTTTGGCAAATCATCAACAGTGGCAGGCCATCCTCCCCCCAAGCCCCAGGAGTGTATAAATAATCAGGGCAGCTCACTTATGACTTCATTCACATCTCTAAATCATCGAGGAAAGACCTAGATCAGAAGAAATGTATTCAGAGCTTGAGTGCGGAATTTGTTACCGGACCTACACCGCAGGTCGGCGGTGTCCCCGGGAGCTCCACTGCAAACACAGCTTCTGTGAGAGCTGCCTCCTGGTCCTCTACCGACACCTGGGATCCCCTGAGGCACGTCTGGAAGCTGACAGGTTCATCGTGTGCCCTCTGTGCCGGCAAACAACATCCATCTCCGGCGAGGGGGGCGTGCGCTCCGAGCTGAGGGTGGATGAGTGCGCACTGGAACGGCTGCTGGCAGCGGGAGTCCTGGAAGAGGAGGGCCAGCATGAGGACGGCTGTGACGACAACGAGGAGGCGACGCTTCCAGAAACTCCAGGCGAGGAGAGTGATCCGTCACTGGGCGCCAGGCGTGGGCCGCCCCGGCGGTTTTGGAGGAAAGTTTGGCGGAAAATTGTTGGGAAGAGCGCACGGCAGAGGGGCGGAGACAGTAAGTACACAACTGATTGTGGTTCATAACTCGTTTGTCAGTTGTCATGTTGTTGGCTAAATACACAGTGTGAGTGAGACTGTTAGGGACAAAACATGAGGGAGTCATTCCAGTGGACTGTAAACACAGACATTTGTTTTTATGTAAGCTGACAGACTAGGCCGCAGAGAGTTTAGAGATACAGTAGCCAACGTTTAGGATTTTAATTTCAGACTAACTGCCTCATTTCATAAAATCATCCACCATATGTTTTCTTGTTGGTTTCAGTCCTAGAATAATCTAGAGCAGAATTCAACACATCTTTGTGTAATTTGAACCTTTAGCACTCACAATAATTAACTTTTTTTTTTAATTATTTCTAACGTGTTCTGCTTTCTTTCACCAGACTCTATAACCAGTGATGACTTGAAGAACATCGCCATGATGTCCTGCCTCATGTTTTGAGCTGTCTGCAGCTTCAGATACCCTGGATAATGTGATGCTGTATTTATTTTCTGCTTTGTGGAAACTTGGCAACATAGACTTTTGCTGGCAAGACACATGA
This sequence comes from Monopterus albus, assembly GCF_001952655.1. Lineage (NCBI taxonomy): Eukaryota > Metazoa > Chordata > Actinopteri > Synbranchiformes > Synbranchidae > Monopterus > Monopterus albus. The sequence continues at coordinate 1,490,781 of NW_018127992.1, forward strand.
ACACAGTCAACAAAATGCTTTAAGTTATCCTTTCAGCCTTTGTGATAGCTTTTTTTTTAACTGATGACCAATATGTAGCTGCTCAAATGAAACTGAGTTGCTGAACCTTATTTTTTCATGAATGTATTTATTTTGGAATATATTTGTTACATATTTAAGGAACAATAAAAGAGTTCTGGTTTCAATTTGGTGTTTTCTGTGGCTGAATTTTGAATGAGTCAATCTGTGTTTTAATCAGATTAAATATACTGGTCTAACTTTGGCGTGTGTGTGCAATGAAAACAAAATACTGCATTAAACTCTGGTCTAATTAAAAGTAGACAATAGAAAGTAAATGCAAAATTTACAAAGTGAGGAGGCAAAAGTACTCTTAAAAGGGGATGATATACTTGACACTGGTGGAAAGAGGTCAAATGCAGTATTTAAGCTTGAGAGACAGCTACAGGAAGTGGTTTGCCTGAACCAGGTGGACGGCATTGCCGCCAATCAGACACAACCAGCAGCAGAGCTCCTCAACACCTCATTTGTTTGACAAGCAACACACATGGTTTGACAACATTACTTCAACTTTTTAAGGTCTTCCTTTAACAAAGGTGGGGAGAAGCTGTCCACCATGTCAGGCAATATTGCTTTATACTCAAGGTAAATGTCACATTTTGCACATGATGGGAAACAGAGGGATTTCCATAAATTGCTACAGTATTGTTGTAAGGTAATACTGTGGTTTTATGCTCCTCTATAGACTCTTGTTGGTCTTTGTGCTGGTCTGTGCAGCTGTCATGCCGTTTATCATGTGTTCAGATGCTGCAAGAGGTGAGTGCACACAGGCTAATGTCTGCCAGGCCAGTTCTGCAGTTTCAATGATCTTTTGCTTATCTCACTATACTGAGTCCCGGAAAACTGTCATGAAGCATGTGTTGGCAGATTGGGTTGGATGAAGACAGATTGTTTGGTTCTAAATGTTTTAATGAAAGCGGTGTGATGGTTTGGTTTGTCGTTAACCTAGCAACCTGCTTTTCACTGGTAAAGAAATGCAGAGATGATGCAGAGAGGGAAAATCAGCAACTTCGCTCAGCACATTTGTAAACTAATTAAATCTTTTAGCATAGGAATTTCAAGTTATGTTTAAGCACTTAGCATTTATGTATTTAGCATAGGCATATTGTAAAAACTTATTCTTAATTTTTATATTTATCATTTTTCTTTTGTAGTATATTTTAACCACTTTGCACCACATTACTAAGACAAATTCCTTATATTTAAAAATATTAGCATGTTTCTGATTCTAAAGTGTGTGCCACAATTGCAAAGAACTAAACTTGAATGTCAGTCTCAGATTTTTCTTCTGATATTTTAGTAGAGTGATTTTATTTTGTATAGAAGGAATAAAACACTTCTTGTTTTTCCACATTTAGCCAGCCCTATAATAACCCAAGTGGACAATAGAGTGAAGCACAATATCCTCTGGTCACTGTTTACACCATCCAGGCAGAATCCTGCAGAAACTGGACTCGAAACTGGAACTATCAGTGAAACTGAGATGAGCGGGAATAACAGAGAAGCCTCGTCAATCATTCACCATTGGTCAAGCCCTCAGTTTACAGGTGGCAGCTTTAGTTATAGTCAAAACAGCCCAGATTACAGTCAGTCTGGACGAGTGCAGAGAGGTCACAGTGCAGGTGGAGTGAGGCCAACAAACAGCGTTTTCACCAGGTACTCTCAGCATAGAAGACAAAGCTTGGAGAGGCAACAACCCACAATGAATGACCTCCCCTTCCTTCAGAAATTAGCCCAAAGTAGAAATTCTCACAATTCACACCCAAGGATCACTAGAAAATCATTTCAAAGGGCAGCTCTCTCTAGTTTTTCACAAGCTCAGGCCCCTGAAAGCCCTCAAAAATCCTACAACAATGAAAACTCTCCAAACAAGGCTGAAGAGAAAACAGTTTGGCTATCCTTTGATTCTTCTCGTTTTTCATCCTGGAGCGGTCGACATCAGAGTGCACTACTGCCAAAGTCAACAGGGCATTACAGTGGCTATAAAGACACAAATGGGGAGCGGAGTACATCTAACAGGATTCAATCAAGCAGATTTCTCAGCTTTGCAAGTCAAACTGCGCCTCGGGCGCCATCGATCAGCAACAGCTTGGACGCCTCTGTTATTAAAAGCAACCCAAGCCCAGAAAAACTGACATCATCTATTACAGATGTCTCCCAGTGGCTGAACTTGGTGAGCAGCAGCGATACACCAAGGTACAAAAACCTTCAGTCATATCCGTTCAAAGACTCCCACAACACTTATGGTGGACGTGAGGTAGTTAAAAGAGTCACTGGTGATGGACCCAGCACTTTTTTCACAGCACTACATGAGCAAGGACCCTCAGCTGCACAAGCTTACAGCAGGCTTTCTTCACAGTTGGAACAATCACACAGTAAAGATCCAACAAAGGAAGTACAGCAGCTCCATAATAATGCTAGTCCACTGTATCACAATACCATCGTGGCCCAGTATGGTGCTCAGACACACAGTTTAACCAGATATCAACCCTTATTTATGATGCACTCCAGAAAACAAACTCCCGCTCAACTCCCCTTGCACCCTGCTTTAGGCAAAGGCAAGACCTTGGAAAGTCTTGCCTCTGTGCTTCATACAGATTCCCAGTACAACCATGCCACTAGCAGTGAGAAATCTGTTGTAGGAAGGCCAGCAATGACTAGAAGTGGGTCTGTGCACAGTTACACACCCGGACAATCCCTTGAAATCAACTATGGCTTGACAGGGTTTGAAAACCCTACATGGAAAGCTGTGAAAGAGCCATTTGTTCAGTCTCCCAGTGACAGACACAGCTCTGATGTAGGCAAGGACTACGTGCTTAAAAATCCAAAGATATTTCCTCCTTTGGCACTAAAATATAGCTTTAGACCGAGAGGAGCATCTACTACAACTCAAACACCAGCAAAACTTGAGAGGACACCCACAGATGATTCCTCGCCATCGCCTGACATTTTAAATATCATCCAAACCACAACTACTTTTATTCCAAGGCCATTAACATCAAGCTTTAGGGAAGTGCAGGCTCTGCTGCCTGAAAGTGATGCCAGTATGGATGGCAACCAAAGTCGCAAACAGTTCAGAATCTCTAAAAGAATACATGGTCTTAAAGGATTTGGCAGTCGACCACTTGAGGGAGCCAGAACCTTAGTTAGAGAACCAGACAAGTCTGCCACAC
>NW_018127992.1:1494028-1507426 GCF_001952655.1 Monopterus albus
CGAAAAGCAGCAGAGTTCACAGATGGCACAATCAAGCAGGTGAAACAGAGCAAATTACCAGCAACGCATCCACCCAGAGCCCAAATAAGCTATGGAGTGAAGACCTGAACCCGCTTCTCCAGAATGCAGGAAGCACTCTATCAATAGACAAACAAAACAACAAAATCCACACTCCTCTGGGATTTCAGCCTGTTCAGAACACAACAGAACATGCTAATGACAAGACACACTACCCAGAATCAACAACTACAGCATCACCAGCTCACAATGCCTCCTCAGCTTATCTCAGATCAGCAGGGAGTCTCAAAGCTGAATCCAGTCCAGAGGATGAGCCAGGAACACCCAATAAAATCAGACCTGCTGAGATGAAGGTGAGCCTACTGAACACTTCCACCATCAGCACGGTGAAAGGGAGACGTGTGAAAGGAAAACACTCTACCAGCAAGAAGCTGACCAGCGATAATGTACACATAGTACACATAGTGAGGCTGCCCAAAGTGCCCATCAGAGTCACAGCTGTCACATACGCTGATATTTTTGGAAGTGCTTCATTCAGTGGAGTCAGAGCTACAGCCCAGATACCAACCACACCGGCTGATGAAGATTCTCCAAACACTACAACCAAACACAGCGTAGGTTACTGGGCCTCAACCTTTGATGTGCACAGGAGGGAAAACATGAGCATAAGTCCTGAAGTAAATGCCGATAATGAGGTGGAAGATTTCAGCGGTGATGAGACAACGAAGCAGGGTGTGATAAGTGAGGATGTCGATGGCAGAATGGAAACATTTTACGCTTTGGCTGAAAATGAAGGAAGTGGAAGTGGGGGTTTTAATACATCTGTTTTGTCAGCTGATGCCACAGAGAGTCAGGCACTTAGTGAAGGCATTTTAGAGCTAGAGTATCTCCAACTATCAACTAAGAATGTTTCTTTCAAGTCACTGAAGCAGTCCCACTCAGATACGTGATAGAAGTGTGTTGAAATGTTTTATGGCTGAAGTCATTCCAATAAAATCTCAAACTATTTGTGGTCTTGCTCAGTGGCTGACAAGTTTTTTTTTAATCACACATATAGAAAGATTTGGTGCTACTGTATGTAACAAAGTTGATAATTAAACAAATCTGTGTCAAAACTGTTGAAATTTAGGACAAGCAGAGTCTCCAGTAACTGGTCCTGGTATTGAAAGAGAAACAGTTTTTTACACTTGTGTTTTTGTACAAACTAAACAAATGAGATACAACAGTGACTTTTAAAGATGCCAGTAGATGTGTCTAGCTGTTTCCGATCTTGCTTGCTAAGCTAACAACCTGCTGGTCCTAGCTATATGTTTTGAGAAATAAGCGTCGTATCAAAATAAATGGATCCTAAAGGTCAAACTATTCCTTGAAGCACCACACTAACAGGCATAGCCAGTGGACACAATAGCGAGACACCTGCACCGTACAATATAGTAACACAAATGGCTAATTATAGCTTCAAAAATGGAAGAACACATTTTAAAATGCACAGTACTGCTGGCGCATTAGAGCTGAAGCAATCGATTAGTCGACAAACCAATGATGGCCTGATTGGTTCATCATCAGAGAAGCATTTCAAGTGAAAATAACAGTGTGAAAATATTGGTGTCATAAACTTATCTTTGGATTTTGGGCTTATAGTTGGAAAAAATTTTGACAACTTATATTCCCAAGAACAAAATTAAATCTATTTCAATACTGAAAATAATTTATTAAAATGAATTGGCTTTAAAATACTTTCCAGATATGATATTGACTCATCTTTATGGCGTATTGATTTTATCAGTGTGGTATAAACCACTGGTCTGTCATAAAAACATTGTCCTACTCTGACCTCAAGTCTTTTGCTGGCAGAAACTGAAATCCTATGATTAGTGGAAAACCTACGGAGGTCAAACGAGGCTTACTGAGCATAACTTTTGCCTCATTTGGCAAATGATTTGCATAGTACAAAGAGGGAAGAGGAAGGAAGGTCATACTTGAGGCTTTTTATAAAGTGATTATATTCCCATTCCTTGTGTCCTCATTCCCAGACAGGCAGCAGCTACTGAGTGTGCTGACACAGATTTTCCATCTCCTCTTTTGAGCTTACGAGGACGACTTCAGCATGCTGGCGTCTGAGTGGGATGGAAAAACTTGCCTGTCCCCTTTGTGAGAAAGTTGCTCTCAAGCCTTTATGTGGCTTTTTGTGGCAGCTACTGGAAGAATATACTTGTATAATTATGTCTATACCGTCAGTACTAACTGAAAGAACACTGGATTAACACAGTTGGTGTTGCTTAATGTTCCACTAGATGGTGTTACTCACCCATTTCATGAACACCTGCTACCTAAAGGAGAGGATGCTGCAGTTCCTATGCTGTGGTGGCCTGCTGGACTTAAGTTTAAAGCACCTGGAATTTACAAAACAAGTTAAAGAAGGCAAAAACATAATTATTGTTACGGTCTGTCTAAATAATAAAAAAAAAAATCTTACAATTCAGAGCAAAATTGGTGTTATTACTTCAGTCCTTATCAATCGGCCAACCAAGCGCCCTATATCAGGGGCAATGGGTCCACGCTAATCCCAGTCCATTCACACCACCTGACCCTTCATCTTTTCCCATCAGCCAGCTCCACATAAATACCAGTTCTACACTTGTCCCCAAGCTGGAAGGGGCCCCAGAGTGAGGAGAGGGTGGGAGGGATCTGCCAACTAATGCATTGTACGCCGCCTCCACCCTACCAATACCCGTGGAAAGTGTCCACTTTCCCATAAAGCTGAGAGGCATTAAGGTGATATGATGTTTTGAGGTTTCCATGTGCTGGCATGTTAAGGCGCTGGCCTGCCGGGATCTTCAAAGCTCCCCGCTCTCTGTACTGGCTTTTGTGTAGCTGAGTGTTTGTGTGTCTGGTTCACACACTCCCTTCTATTCCCACGTGTGTACCCACCTATAATATTCACTGTGTGTGTGTGTTGGTCACAGACAGTGTGGTGTTCTCTTGCAAAGCTGGCCCACCCTCCCCCCTCTCCTACTGTGAGGGGAATTCTGTACCATGTGTCTGTGGTTTTCAGGGAGCTCTCAAGGAACATAAAGCACAGAGGCCTCACAGTCCCCCCTCTGCCACCACTCCCCCAGCGTGCCCTCCTCCTTCCCCTTCTTGTTTTCTCACTCACTCTCTCACTGACTCCATGTGGCACTATTTTACAGTTTCAGCTTCCTTTTCCTCAGAGCTGTAACCTGTAATAAACAAAAACAAAACCGAGCACTGATCAATATCACCAGCATGTTAATTATAAATCTTGTCCAGTCAATAGAATTTTATGTTTTTAGCCAAAGCCCAAGAAAAGTGAGGCCAGTTAAGTTAGAAAGTAGAAATGATTGACTAGCCAAACTATAATCAAAGGTCTATATTTAAGAACCAGCTGCAACAAGAGACAAACGCTTCATTAGTGAGATTCCATTCTTCTTTGTTTTTAATATTTTTGTCTTTATTTTGATGACAGATCCACCTGAGCCTGGGTTATACCAGTCTTGTACAAACCTGTGCAGAGATGTTCTGCTGTTCGTCCCAGAGGCTTCAGCTGCTCTTTGTTGGAGGAGTTTTGCTGCTCCGCATTCTGTTTTCAAGTCAAATCAGGAGTAACACATGGCCAGGTCATAGTTTTAATTCTTTTATTCTTCAGGAGCACTTGTGTGATTTGGGCAGTGTTTTTGGAACCAGTATTTTGGTATGGTCTGCCGCGCTTCCTCACGGATACATTCTGTATTTGGGTTTACAAACTTGTATTTACAGTACCATGGCAATGTCATGTTCAGTAGGCTACTTTGCTATCTTTTCCTTTCCTAGCTTACTCCCATCTCCATAAAGTCTCATAATCTGGTTTATTTAGATTTATTTAACCTATATTGTACCAGGGAAAAGCTGCTGAGGTTTCAATGATGCCCTGGCCAAGATGGCAGCATATAAAAACAGACAATGACAAGATCATTGTACAGAATTCAAAAAACACTTGCTCAGGCAAATCCTTACCATGTAGAGCAATAGTATCCATTTGCAGACTGGAAGAAAAGAGCAGAATATCTAGGGCCATCACATGATGCGGCCAGTTACACCCATAAACCCTCCCCCACTGCAAGTTACGCCCCCACTAAAAGCCACCCCCACATGTGGCTGGTTAGGATCTGCAGACAGTCCCCTCTCTTTTGGACACAACTCAGGCCAAAACTGAGAAGGCTGTGGTGTTCACAGGTCCATTTTATGTTCATGCAGTTAGCATTAATTTGAAATCACAGATGCGGTCGCAGGTAAACTGTGATTCAAAATTCCCCCATCTCACTGTGGTTGAACTTCGTGGCCATATTCTCTCTGTAGTTTATTAAGAGCTTAAGATTACGATCACTTTTATTGGCCAAGTATGTTACACACATGAGGAATTTGTCTCCGGGCCAGAGCCAAAGCAGCCATTTGTGGCACCAGTTCTCACACACACACACACAACAATGGTGGCGCTGTCCTGGCCATCAGGAGCAAAATGGGGTTCAGTGTCTATCCCAAGGACACTTCCATATGTGGACTGGGGAGAATGGGAATCATGCTACCAACCTCCCGCTTAGGGGAGTGACCGCTCTACCTCCTGAGCCACAGACACCGCCCACCTGATTTTTTAAATCATATACTTTAACTTTAAAACATTGCAGTTTTTGTAAGATGGTGGAATTTAGAATCATTTACCATTTTTCTGCACAGAGTTGTACTCGATTTTGATATTGTATATGGAAGGACTTGGCAGGATTAGTAGGATTAGCAGAGGCAGTTTTCAGGATACTAACTGCAACCCAGAGCTTTACTGGCTCAACATACAGCAGGTTTACCTAAAACACCTGTAATGTTAATTATGTGGTTTATAATGACTACGCTCAAGGGGAAAGTTATTTTTACAACTCCAAAATCTGGTCTTACACATATCTGCAGACACATTCTGCGTTTTAACTCGCAGCCAACATCTACTTGAATAAGTGTGAATGATGGGAAGGAAGCAATTTGGGAGTATGAAACAGTTCCAACATTAATGTTCCCACATCTGTTATGGGAGCAAAAGCTATTTCCCTGTCCTATGTCCAGCGAGCTTCCTGTGCTCTGCACTATGGAGGAAATCATAATGACAGGAAGGCTTCCTGTATTGTTGCCAACATGCAGCAATACAGACAGTACATGATCTGCAAAGCCAGAGACCACTGACTCCATAAAAATAGCACTCTCAGCCCTGTCAAAGAGGTCAAGACATACACTCGCAGGAGATTAACACACATATGAAAACTAACGTTTTTCCACAGCTGTGAAACATGATTTCAGTTTCAGGCTTAGCAGGATCTGAAACTATGGTGTTTTTACATAATCACTGAGTTACCTCTGTGCAGGTTTGTGCACCTTCAGTTCATCTCACTTGAATCAATTTTGTGTGCACAAGTTTGAACTGTTGCATAGTATTGCAGAGCAGTTTCCAAACGTTTTAGTTCATATCTTCATATTATCAAAAGTAGCATTAGTAATAGTCTTAACAATGTACCAAGGTTCATCCTTGACCTTGAAAACAGCATTTGATAAAAAAAAAAAAAAAAAAAAAAAAAAAAAAAAAAAAAAAAAAAAAAAAAAAAAAAAAAAAAAGCCTGAGCTCAAGGTCCATTTAGCGACTGTTATGGTTTCACGTTTCAGCAGATGAACTTTGCCCTGTTGTCCTGAATGAAGATCACATGATATTATCAAAAGATCCAGAACAGCTATTAAATGGATCTTGTATGCTCTGCACATATATAAAATCACTGCGTTGGATTATTGCAACACAGTGCACAGTGAGACGGGATAAATATCCCAGCATCCAAACTCTGCACTGTGCAAAATGGTAGGTTCTGAGTCCATGTCTGCTGCTGTGTGCCTACTGGAGCATATAGTGTGTGGATCATATGCACCTTAATAATGAGCTGAAATCCAAAGATACAGTATCACACATCCACACACAGTGAGTGGAGGAGACTCAACTGGACTCGGACCATCTTACCTCTCTGCGATCAAACTCTGTGTCCTCTTCCCTTGGCTCCAACCCAGCATCCCTCCTCCTCTCTTTTCCCCTCTCTTGTCTTGACTGGAGATGTTGCACCCACAGTGGAAGCTGGCATTGTTGCTGCCTGTCACCACGACAACCAAATGGCAGCTGCGCCGCTTCTCCATTCTCTCCTTATCCAAGTGCAGAGCTGATAGCACTCTACATTTCCGTCTCAAACTGTTTGTCCATGCAGCCATTACTGGAAATGAGATGTGGGTCACATTTGAGGTTGATCTGACTTCTCATATCAACCGAAGAATTCAAGTTTAGTCTTAACTGTAACTGTCTAGACTAAACTGGAATTCTTTAGAGCTTGCATTGCCTAAGGAAAAGGGTCTACATTTTCATGACAGGTCCATTCTTTCAGAAAAACTGGATTTCATTGAGAAGATGCACCATGAGTAAGATTCTTGCTAATGCTAAAAGTTAGTCACTGAATAGAAGCATTGCTTTTGAAAGTACATAATGGGGAAAAAGTAAAAGTATGCTGAAACTAATAAATCTGAAGTAGGGCTTGAAATCCCCTTGTGACTCACTTTAAGAGGTAAATGAACAAAAGTTGAGGGAACATGAGATGTAAGGAGAACTAATGGGGCAGTGTAGCTTCAGGTGTGGGTGCGACGGCTCCCTCTTTCATACAGGTGGTGCCAGGCTTTTTATTGTCCATGCTCTCTTTATTTTCGCTCAGTAAGGGAAGTGAGCGCTTCTGCAGGTGCAGGCCTAATCTGTGTGTGTGTGTCTCTGTGGGTTCTCATTTCTATTAATTCCTGCAGTGCCTTGGTCAGTGCACACACACTCAGCTCGGGTTGAGTTTCTTGGCCATCTGTGGGTGAGGATGATAAAGGATCCCATACATGTTAACAAGAGAAAGAACCATGAGTTATTTCACCCGCAAAAGGTTATTTAATCAAATTGAATGTTGAGTGAGAGGGGTAGTATCAAATTAGTCAGACAGGGAGGTCTGAGAGCTCACCCAGCAAATACTGTTAGTTAAATTACTAGTAAGATGAGTGATTAACTCCGCAGGCAACCTGCCAACCTTGAGTGCCAGTGATCTTATCAATGGGAGTGGTTAATGTGACTTAAAGGGGTTTGGGGATAACAGTCAGGCAGTTTTCTTTTCTACATCACAGTGTGCATGTGTGCTGTGGTCACAATCTCTATGATAGGCTGTGTGTGATGCAAAAGTGGCGAGTGTGTGAGGGGCGTGAGTCTGCTGCACTTCATGCAGATATTCACACTTGCCTCAGGCAGTAAACCGTAGCAGCATCTGCTCTTCTCCTCTCCCCCATAGATCAGTAGCTGTGTTTTCTGTTTTACATCTCACTTTTGAACAACTATTACATCACTGAAAGGGGAACTTAGCAACCAGTGACAGAAATAAAAGAAACTGCATAGCCTGTAGTTCTGTTGTTCCCCTGTAGTCAGTTTTTCCCTCAAGAAAGTGGATGGGAAAATCAGTTCAAAGAGCCGACAGGACTGTCATTCAGAGGGGATCTTCTACACAGGACCAGCATGATCTCCAAAGATTCCCAGTAACACATTTGCACTCAATGGCCTGCAGGCACCAGGGTTAATCTCCTGAATGGCTACTTCACCAGAATGCTAATCCTGCAACTAGTGTGAGCTGCAAGCACCACTTTAATAAACATCAGCATACAGCATTGCCACTCACTGACCTGGAGGAATTCACCACCCACAGGGAGACATTTTAGGGGTTAAATAAATGACCAAACTGAAGTAGGTCAGCAGCAGCAACCCAGTATAAAAACAGCACAGACAGCTTGCAGGTCATCCCCAGCAACAACAGGGGGAAAGACGTCATGTCCCAGTGACTCAGACCAGAAGATCCCAAACATGCACTTAGGCCAAACATACATACTTCTATCTTTGTGAGGACACTCGCTGATATAGCCACTCCCTAGCCACTCTATAACCATCAGAACTGAATGTGTAACCCTAAATCTAATTCTAAAACCAAGTGTTAACCCTCAAAAAACAGTTTCAGGAAGTGAGGACCAAACAAAATGTTAACACTCTGTAGCAAAAAGTAGTCCTCACTATATAGCAAGTATAAGAACAAACACAGTGTGTTTTCATCACTTCAGGGGACATTACACCGACTTAAAATTCATTTCCTGGAGACTCACCCAAACCAAAACCAAGTCATCACTCTAAAATATAATGATTTATATTATGGAGACTTGTTTTTAGTCCCCATAAGTATGTCGAGTCCCCACAATGTAAACAGACTTACGTCGCCACAACATGAGTAATACCAGGCCTCACACGCACACAAAGTACATGTGCTCATCTCCTCTGTGATATACACTCTATCATGTTTAGTATAACTCTGCTAGTTTAAATCTCAAAATGCTACACTCCACAACACAGCATTAGAAATCATGTACTTGTTGTAAAAATACACACTGAGTCAAAAGAGTAACAACTTTCAGAAGCAGAGCTGCCTACCACTGGACAGGGTGGGCCCGACTCTGCTCCCAAGGACTTTGCAGAGTCGGGTGCCAAGAAAATCCTTCAGCACTTTGCCGTGCCGTGAGGAGCTCTCCTCCACTGGACTCATTCATCACCTGTGAGCTTTATATTCTGGCCTTCCAAGTGGTCCGTCAGTAGAATGCAAACCTACCAGGACTTAACATGAAAGACTCCCCAGGAAGCTCTCTAGTGCTTCACACAAATCTCAAGTCTACTTGCTTAAAGCATGATGCTTTTGTAATCAGTTAACTTTAATCAGCAATCCACAAATAAGCTGTTGTGCTGTTGATATGACCGACTGCTGCTCAGAGTAAAGTCATTTCACCTGTCTATTCATTCACAGTAGCTTTCTATTTCTTCTTCTTTCTCATTTTGGGACTTCATTTAGTTGTCAGTCACCTAACCTGAAAAGATTTGTACCTTGCCAACAATAATTAAGATTATTAAAGGCACTTGTTTCCATAAAATAATATTAACAATCATGTTTGTTAAATCCACAAGTGAGTTATGTACAATTATTATTCAGTCCCCCCATTTGAGCAAATTCACAATCACAAATTCTTACATTCTTTGGGCAGATCATGTGGACATGGGTTTAAAACTGTTTAATGAGTAAAATGTGTTTGTCAAATTCCTGCACAACAGAAGTAAAACTAATCTTACAATACTCCCATTCAGTACCATCCTTCAGGAGAACAGGAGGAAAAAACAATCAGAACAGCAGCAGCACTTTCCTGCACATTACGAACATCTCTACACTCCCTAATGAATGAAATCATACAGCCCCTCAAACTGCCGACCTACAATCTCCTGCACCAGCTATGATATTTGGCTGCGACCACTGAACTCTTTGCCATGGGCAAAGGTAAGAAAAAAAAAACTTCATGAGAAACTCAGAGCTGGGAGAATAAAAATGTCTCCTAATCAGGACGGAAAGCAAGTCTGTTTGTGCGCATTCTTGCTAAACTACAAGTAACTCAAAGCATATGTGTTGTGGCTGACAACTGCTGCGTTTCAGTATGAGAACATTTCCAAAATAAATTAGAAACTGTTTTAATTGTCACGTGTTTGTCTGCAACTCTGCTTTAACAAACATCTTGGTTTGTGTCTTGAATTTTGCTTTCCACTTCCGTGTTAGTAACTACTAGCCTATTAGAGCCAGTCCCAGCCACAGATTTCAACCTGCTTGTAATAAAGCCGCATTGTTATGCCTAAGTCATGTGAACAGAAAAGTTCATGCATTTCCCAAGGCAGGCAGGCAAACACATGAGTACAATTTGGAGCCACAGATGTATTTAGACATTAGGTTTTTGTTGGATTATTGTTCTCAATGACGGCGTTTTCTTTCTCTTCATGCGTTCCCATTTAATCTGCTGGTCAAAGTCATATCAAGGTCGAAGCACACACAAGTATTCACAATGACCTTTATCTCGGAGTCACATGAGCGAATGGCGAGGCGAGATATGTCCACAGTTCCTCCCCGATGTAAAGGAACACAAAAGGTTACATTTTTAAAACAAAACATCCAGACTCAAGCTGTGGATGTTGCTTCTTGAGGTGCTGTCCAAGATAACAGCTTAGTCTTTTTTTGTTGTGATTTGGCACTGATGGCCCCACACTAATAAAGTCCTCCATTATCGGCAAAGTGAAACAGTCCAAAACTCCTCTGATTAGGGCCATGGCAGTCAGTCAAGTCATTTGATAGATCATCATCACACTGAACAAAAACATAAGTTATTTTACGTAAACTGTACAGCTAAAAGAGACTAAATAGACCCAGAGTCTTGATATATTCTGCTAAGACAGCCCTATTAGTGCTAGCTGCTAAGACAGAGCAGACAGACAGAAAGTCAAATAGGACAGACAGGCACTTAAGTGCTGATGCATAGCGGAGATTAAAGTGAAAAACAGAACTAAGGGATGGAAAGAGAAAAAAGTATTAAAGAAGGATTCAGAGTCAATGCACTTCCAGTTCAACTTGTTAAAATTTTTAAAAAGTGTAAAACCCCTTTTCTTAAAAGGTTTGGTACCTTAATGTTTAAATTAACTAAGAACTAATGAGCAGTTTGATTTATAAAGAGAATTAAAATAAGAATCAACCCCCTTTCTGGTGCCTAAAGCAGTGTGCTACCTGCTACAAAGCTAGCATTAGCATGGCTATTCTTAAGGTCTCTATCTTCAGCTGTATGTGCAGTATGTTATTCAGCATCTTGAGATAAAGGGGATTAGGTGAAACACAAGTGGCTGGCACTAATAGTACTAAGGGGATTGCTTGGATCATTGTTAGGGGTCTCACCCTGAACTCAACAAGGTGGTGGATTTATGTCCTGGCACGACATAGTCATCCTAGCTAGATGGCTTGAGCTAGCTAGCAAGCTACTGTTTCCCGGGGTACAAGTGCCTTTTGTTTCAAGCCTATGTGTTTAATACTTTCGGTGTATGACTCTTCTAAAAAGTTATGAGAAAAAATTGGACTGACAGATTAAAAGCAACAAAAGATACAATAAGCAATAAGCTGACAGCAGCTATGCTAATATTTCTCACAGTAGACACAAAGGCTATCAGATTGCTCGTACCATCATCATTATTTACGTTAGCAAAAATGCTGCATTGACGTCATAATGGATTTTTCCCAATTACTAGTTTTGGACTTGTAAATATTGCAAATCATAATTATTATTGAGAAATTTGTTATATCCAACTTGGCTCTCAATAATACAGTGTTTATAATCCATAAATATAGATGCCTATGAATATAGTGTTATATTGACCATACACCGAATTTTTAACTCTGTAATCATGCAACAGTCAATACAAGCTGTAAAAACAGAAGAATGTCCAATCTTTACCATCAGTCCTATATGACATGAATGCAGCAAAAGCTCACACCAGTGCTCCCCACCTTTATCAATATCAGCTGCATTTTATTTGTAACCACTGTACATCAAATCAAGCAGACAAAATTAACCCAAAGCTTCAATTAGTTGAGGTTAAGTTGAATTTCTTTAAATGGCTATAATCTGAAAATGAGGCACTTTTGAGCAGATATACGTTTTCTTTATCATACACTTAACAGTCAGCCATCATTTTAGCATTTTTCACTTTACTCTCAATCTTTTGTACCCTTCTATGATTGGTTTTCACTCAAAGAATGAGAGCAGCAAATTACTTTTCAAGAATGTCATTTGGCACGCATCCCTGCTGGCTTCCACAACCAACAAAGTCAAACCCTGCCGGCTTCCACAACCAACAAAGTCAAAAGTGAAGGAAAAACAAAACAAAACCAAAAAACCCCCCAAATGAACCGTTTTCCATTAGTCTCCGTCAAAGTGCACTGGGGCGTATCTGATCAGCTGCTCTCTCGATGTGATTGGTTGACACAAAAGGAAGCGGCAGGGCATTGAAGCTGCGAGTGGTACCACACTGATCCCCTAAGGACAATGCACTGCCATCAGCACTCTGAAAGCAAAACAGAAACAGACACAGAGGGAGGAAATGGTTTGGTTAGATGCAGAATAAACATTAACTCAGACATCAGGAAGAAATAAATATTATGACGTGTATATACAGTGTCTCCTGCTTATCAGGTCAATTATAATATCTAATGTAAGATATCGTTGCTCCGGGAACACAGTGTTCCTCACATGAACATCAGGAATACACAATACGGCCACACAGACTGGAAAATGACTCACAAAGTCAGGCAGGAAGAGTGTGATAATGTGAACAGCGGAAAGAACAAAGTGAGGACACCTATTGCTGCAGGGTAAGATCCGCACAAATAAAACGAACATATCCAGAAAACATGCCAGAGTTTTTCTTCACATCACATACAGTAGGCACATAGGTATGCCAGTACATCAGAATGCTGATTCTCACCAACACGAGTCCTGACCTTGTCTGCGGCTGACAGGATTAGCAGGGTTTGATGATAATTCTGCTCCAGAGAAGAGACAGCAGTAAAATCCCATGGTGTTGTGCTGCCCCCTCTTCGCTGTGAGGCCCACATTGCACTGTGACACGCCGGCAACTGATTTAAGGAGTCAGCATGCTTTAACAAAGTGCTTGCTGGATAATTGTCTAAAATCCCTTCTCCTACATTTTTCCAAGTGTCAAGCATGGTGGCCTGCATTTTCTTATTGCTGGCCAACATATACACTGATACATTTGCAAATAAGCAAATATTGGCGGCTACACACAATATCTCAAAAAAAGTTTAGTACGTGTGACTTTTCGCCTTCTCTCGTACAGTTTTACAACCCCTGAAGTACTGTATGTTCTGCAAGAGGAATGAAGGAGGAGGAATAATTTTGTCTGTAGTGTGACACGTCTCTCATCAGAGTCACTGCAAGAATTTATGATGTAGAACCAAATTCTCACACACGTGTTGTGCCACCAGAACAGCTTCAGTGCACCTTGGCAGTGGTTTGTCTCTGAACTATACTAGAGAGATGAACATCATTCTTCCAAAAGATATTCCCTTATGAGCTGGGCTGAGAACTGGTGACTATGAAGACAGTAGCATACGGTTCACATCCATTCATACTTGAACCATTCAGTGACCCCTCGTGCTCTATAGATGGGGGCACCATCATCATTCATTTAGGTTTATTTAGCAGTGAATGAAAAATGCTACATAGCGGGTTCTAGCGTTTACAATGAAAGCAGAACCATAGTACTATAAAGATTAGTCAGTGCCCTTTAAATTGGGTTACTTTATGTCAGATGTGATGACTCATGCCAAAGGCACGCAGGCTGCAGTCAGCCAAAACAACAAAGCTAGTAAAGAGAACAGGCTC
>NW_018127992.1:1507466-1513921 GCF_001952655.1 Monopterus albus
CTTTCCCTAAAATTTCCCAGCAGTGCTTGACTCTTTAATTGCATGGGGGTACTCTATCCCCCCTCTTCCTCCTGGTGCAGTAAGCTATATTTAGTCCCCTTCAGCACAGACGGTGCCCACCAGCTAGCCAAGCCATGACAGCCTAAAGCTGAGCAGTGGAAGCAGAGAGGAGTGGAACGAACACAATTATCCAAAGGGACCGGACAAGATGTGCTGGACACGAACTGGGGCACTGCCATAGAGGCTCACATGCACGCTTTCATGAACCCAGGGGCACAAAGTAATACAGAGGAAGATACTATAATTATGTGGATGACATTCACATGATGATGATGACCTTTCCCCATATGCAGACATGCACAATTATACACAGAAACATGCATAAACTGTCCACTGCCTCTTCCCATTGCACACACTCCCATGGAGCCTCTTGTATGCAACTGTGCAGAAAATGTTCCCTCTTCTGGCAACACTAATCAAATATTTCCTTCTTATTTTTCCTGAATTTTCCCATCCATCATTCTCACCCTCCCTCTGCAGTTTGTCTATCAATCTCACTCATTTCCTTGCATCGTTTCTACATCCGTGGGCAAATTGATGTAATAATGACCACAGTAGCGATCGGTTGGGTGTATGTGCTTCTTCTCCCCTTTCTCTCCCAGACTGTTTAAATCAAGAGGTCAGATGAGGCTATCCGCCTCTGCAGTCCATGTCTAGCTAATAACTGTTCTCCAGCCGCCTGTGTGTATATGTGTGTGTAATTAGGAGAGTCTGGGTCTATGTGATGTCTCAGTCGAGGGCTGGAATTGAAAGCCACCCTGTTCTCTGGTCGTAAATCGAGCGTGCCAGCCTGTCGTTTTCATGCCGCCAGGGCACCCACAAGACACGGAGCTGGTCTAAGCAATGTGATGTGAGTCACTGAGTTCGCAGGTCGCTCAGTCATTTTGGATTAAATCATATTTTATTTTAAAGGAAAGTGCTGAGAACTCCAAAAGAGCTATTAGGAGAAAAGACGATCAGTGCACAAAACAGCAGAGCAAACACCAGTACTGTTGGATCTCACTGCACTCTAACCAGCATGGGGACAAAAAGCATGAGCTGAACAATGAATTAGGATCCCTGGAAATCCCCGTGGTGGTTATCACTAATCTTTTATGGGAAAATCAGAAGCCCCAGGACAGAAATGTGCTACTCCTCAAATACAACTTTGGATTTGAGTAAAAATGATGTGGTTCTAAAATTCCTCTTCAGCCACAGGACTGACACAGCATATCAGCAAACACGATACTAAATGCCTTCCAACACCAGTAGCTAACCCTGACCTCTGACCCACACACTGAAGGAAGCAAAGACCTTTCTCCTGGAAATCATTAACGAATGACATTAATATAGGATCTGAAAATCCCTGAAATCCCACTCAAAGGTTTTTTCCGTAATGGCAGCAATTCTTTTGTGCCATCAGCTTTAGCTCTCGCAATTCTCCACCACTGTTATTATGCTTGCTTAAATCATCTATCCTGCATGAAGGCAAGTGGGTAAGAGGTTCAACAGCGCAACATGAGCTGAGATCCATGTCAAGACAGCTGCAGATACAGGGAACAAACACTGGCAGGCTAAAGCAGCAGGCTAGCTCCTGTGTCACCTCAATTAATTTCTTCCAATGACGCCAGAAAGTCTGTCGGTCATGAAGATCTAATGTTCGCAGCCTGACCACAACATATGTGTCTGATTTCACAGCACTTATTTGTTAGTCATGAATCTGGCATACATGTGGATGACAGTTTGGTTAAAGCAATACTCCACTCAAAGACTTGGGCTTTGGGCGTAAAGAAAAACCGCTTCTTCATGGAGGTCACCCGGGTTTCACAGGTTACGATGCCAGTTTTATGGTGAAACAAAAAATTATAAAATGATCTAAATACAAGAAAAACTGTCAAATATACCATTTCCTTTTTCATAACCCTCTTAAGATTGTGTAAGCCAATGTTGTAGCCAAGTCACTAAACCTCGGATCTGAGTAGAGATCGTAACGGCCAGTTTAAAACGCTCAGATTGCATTGTTCCGGGGACCTGCTGGGACATGGGAAACAGTTTATGTTAGCAGAAACACCATCTGCACTTTGTTTGGTATAAATACAGGAAAAGCTGATGAGTGAGTGAGTGCTGATCATCTTCAAAGCTGAACACATCAGCA
The DNA here is from genome assembly GCF_001952655.1 of Monopterus albus. Classification (NCBI taxonomy): domain Eukaryota; kingdom Metazoa; phylum Chordata; class Actinopteri; order Synbranchiformes; family Synbranchidae; genus Monopterus; species Monopterus albus. The sequence goes on from NW_018127992.1 coordinate 1,509,661, forward strand.
AAATACTGCAGGAAGGAGGTGTCATAACATCTACCACATTTGACTGGCAACTGATTTCGGGGAAGTGCAGTTACACAAACGCAACCACTTTATTCATCTTTTGTTTAAGGTGCTAACCACACAACATGATAACTACATGCTAGCAATCAAGCATTCACTGGAAGTATTTTATAGTTTTAAACACCCCCATTATGAGAGCTGTACATTTCCATACATTACTCCATGCAGTTGGCAGTGGAGAACAGAGAATTTGCTGCTGTCAGTCACACACAGCAGCCACAGCTGCTACATAACAAGCTTTGTATCCAGGTCTGTGCACAAACTGAGGAAACTCACACAACAGATTCAATGACAAGATGCATTGAAATCTCAACAGAGAAAGGTGAGAAGTTACTGTTTATTTGACATTAACCCATTAAACACTGGAATTTCTGTCGTTTGTATAATGATTTATCTGACGAAAAAAACAAGAGGCTCGGAGCTAGTTTTCATTATGCAGCGACGCAGTGGGAGAGAACGAGTGGGTGCGTTACGGCACACAGAGGATCAGGAATGTGTGGGCACAGGAAGAGACAGACAGAGGCAGAGCAGCAGGGCTGAGTCAGGGGAAACAGGGCAGCCACATTCACTGCCCCATGTGCAGCTTCGCGTATTTTTAGATCCTCCCTGAATGATATGTGGACACCTGTCTTTATCGGTAGTCCTGTCTGAATCTTGGGTGGGCATGTCGTTCTTTACGCACCGTCGACAGGCTGTCAACAAAAGACTAGGACATCAGCAATTAGATTTATAGGAACAAGTCAGTGTCTGAACTGAAGAGTCCACCAAACAACTGAGGTAAGAGGGCATGGGTTTTACAGTGGCAAAAAAATCTTATACTAGAAAACATTGGTGTTTTTAAGAAACTGATTCAACTGCAGGTCCAAAGTTCAAATGTGCACAACAAGGGAAGATGTTTCTGTACAAGCTGAACCTAGTTTGAGGGGAATCTTCCTTTTAGTGGTTGTAAATAAAGCCTTTTTAAGAGTGGCCATCCTTGTGTAACAGAAACTGGCTACTGTACTGAAACCTGACAGGGGACATCGTGTCCCTGGACCACAGCGCTAAAGCCAACAGGGTTTGGGGGAACATTATCACATTCACGCTCTCTCACACACATTTTTATTGTCTGCTGAGTCAGACCACCGATGGCTCTGTGTGTGTGTGTGTGTGTGTGTGTGTGTGTGTCGTGTCACTCCACCCGTTCTGCCACTTTTTGCCAATGTGACAGGGTTTGGGGGAACATTATCACATTCACGCTCTCTCACACACATTTTTATTGTCTGCTGAGTCAGACCACCGATGGCTCTGTGTGTGTGTGTGTGTGTGTGTCGTGTCACTCCACCAGTTCTGCCACTTTTTGCCAATGTGGATGGCCTCAACACACCCAAACACACATGTCTGGAGGCGTTGTCTTTAGTGATATATGGAGCATAAGCAGGTGGGGACCTTGCTTTCCCAGGCTGCCAGGAGCCAGCTCGCTCCAACTCTGACATGGACAAACAAACGGAATAAAACATAAGATGCTGTTGCACCATCTTTACAAAAGGCAGCCGAGCAACGGAGCCGCTGTTGATTCACTTGTGTCTCGTCTTGCTTCACTTGGCACTGTATCACATCAGCACAATTTAAACAACAGTCAGCAGGACTTTGTTTTGCCTTTGTTTGCATTTAATTACTGTTGGAAATCATACCGGACATTTTATGGAGATGAAAGTCCTTAACGGGGAGGCCAACTTTTAGATCAATACAAACTGATTGATGCCGTTACTGTCAGACCTGCTTCATACTTATTTTAACCCAATTGTCCCAAAAGTCTTTCAAGCTTCCATCATTAGCCAAAATGTAGGTAAATAATGAATGTGTTCCTCATGTACCTACAAAGTCATATTCAACCTGAGCATCATTATGTGAAGAGAACAACTGACAAATATTTGAATCATTACAAATATGTGGGAGGGCTGACACTGCATTTTGAAATTGTGTCTGTGTTTAGAAACTGAGGCCCATCTATGTTTCACAGTGCATCTACTGGTGGCCTCTGCTCCAGTCTGATACGAATTGTGTAATTATTAATCGAGACCTCCTTGTACCGCAACAATAAAACACACATATTATAATATTAGTATTACGTTATATGTTACAGAGCAGCTCTGTATTTAAGGGGAATAAGCAGGAGTGTTACTGTTACTGAGTGTGTGTGCAAACACTGTGAGTGCGAGTCTGCAGACATGCCTGTGTGCGGGTGGACAGCCAGACTTGGCACCACAAATATTTATCCGCAAACGTTCTGGAGGCTCCATTAGCGACTATTCTTGCCTACTCCTCGTCTCCACGGGAGGGAAAAGAAATGTAGCAAAAGAATCCTCTCCTGCTGCTGCTCTCCATCTCTGTGCCAGTCTGTCCACAACCTATAGTACATTTAAGGATTTCTCCATTATAAGAACCTCCCCAAAACATGTTGTGCCAAATAACGCTCGCCACACGTTCTGCGTTTGTTTCCTAACCAGTGTGCCCGCTTTGGAGGTGCATTCTGGGAGATACATTTCAGCACCCCCCCAGGAGGTACTACTAAAATCAAGTACCAGGAACACAAAGGGGGAGGGAGTGTTATGTTTAAACACACAATGGACTGTATATGTGAAAGAGGAGCAGCCCCTCCCTCCTCTAAACAGAGACTGTCACAGAGAAAATACAGTGGAAAAACAAAGCAGGACGGTCCGCATCAACCCCGGAGGCTGTTTGGTGATGTGTAAGGGAATAATAAGGTGTACCCCTCATAGCACAATGTTAACTGTGTATTTCTGATGTTAGTCTCATCCCTCTCAAATTTTTAAGTTCCCAAAAATGTAAGAAGATGTGTAACAGCTACTTGGGACTACAGTTCAATTCTCCAGTTGTCCGGCGTCCGCTAGTGGTGTTTTAGCAGCAATAGGCTCAGGCTTCTAGGAAATGCTGTTTATTAAAACCCAGTAAAATCAGAAATATTAAGTTAATGTCACCAATACTTTGTTTTAAAGAAATATGTCATTATAGTGGAAACAAATGCAGTGAAACATGCAACATACTATTGAAAAGTTGTGTGTTCCACGACTGGCTTTGTAGTTATTTGCCATATCACAAATCTCAGTGATGTTTTTTTTTTTCCTCTTTCTTTCTTCCAGAACACAACCTGGAAGTTCTGTTTTCACTTCAGCTGCATGGACACCACAGAAAACAGATTGCACTGACGAGTCACAGGGTTCCCCACACTGCTACACTGTTGAACCAAAATGGATATAAACACCCTAAAATTAAACCTTAAAGTCTCCACACAGTCCTCAGTCACCTCGTTTCAGATCTAGTGTGCAGGAAAACAGAACCAAAACAAATAAATACAGTAAATGCCAATGTGGGTATTTTTAAACCACAAATAATATATACTTTTTGACCATTTTCTGTGTATTTTTCCTGCACTGTCAATATGGATTACACTCAAGTGACAGTAAAAAGAGACAAATACCTACTGTAAAACACTTCAGTGTGGTTTGCGGTGTGGTTAGCTGTTATGTAAAATAAATGTGATTTAAACTGGCAAAAATATGCACAACCACAGGCATGGTTCATTTAAGGGCAGCTCTGTGTGTGTGTGCTTGGTTTCCTGACACGAGTAGAGTCACTGGAGTTGAAACAGGAAAACGATGTCAGAAAAAGGAACAGCAGTTATAGTGACTTAAATGGCGACATGAACACAAGTGTCAGATGGCACAGTAACAGAACACTGGTGGTGTGTCTAATGTATGAGACAATGGACCACAGGCTGGCGGGAAATGTATATGTGTGTGTGGCGACTGGTGGCTGGCTTGGCTGCACAAGGACTTTACTACAACTTGTGAGTGGACAAGAAAAACAGCAGGCGGATAAACATCATACAAGGAGACATGAAGTACTGCAATATGGTATTTTGTGCTGTAACTAAACTCTTTCTCTCACACGTGGGTATCAGGTACTGTGTGTGTGTTTGTCCATATGTTGTCGTGGACAGGAGGTGATGATTCATATTCATTGACTTTTGGACTCCAAAAGGTCTTCAGCTCCGCCAGCTCGCAGGGGAAAGGAACACGCTGTCACCACACATGCTGACGATGACCATACTTACACACCTACCAACACAATCAGCCAGTAGTGTGCAACAGCCACACGTTTGTGACAAACTGCTCATGAATACAAATAATTTCATTAA
>NW_018127992.1:1513962-1538741 GCF_001952655.1 Monopterus albus
TTCAATCATCCCTCCACTTTCCCATCCACATGAAATCTCTGCTTGTTAGTTCTTGACCAGGGATGACTAATGAGTAAACAGAGGAGTTAGATGCATTTCATTTCCTCTCTGCTGCCAATTGGAGGCTTTTAATGGACTGGGTAGGTGTTGTGATGCCCGCAGAGAAGAGGAACATTGTGTTAACAGCTGTGGAGAGGTGCACAGGGGACGAATCACTGCAGGATCCAGAGACAGCAACACAAAGAGAACATCAAGTTTACAAAATCACAAACATTTAACGTGCGCACCACAGCCAGCAGCACATAAGGATGAGTCTAAACACATGCACACACACTCATTTAAATATGCAGAGAAATAGGAGCATGTGTTCCCATAATCACACTCACACCCTGGCATGGTTCAGGGTGTGCTAGACAGACATGGTTTCTAGATCATTCAAATCTGGCACGGGAAATAGCTCATGGCACAGGTGTGGTAAGCAAACAAATCTCGTTAAACCAGATGAGTGGTAATGATGGATCCAAATAAAAATGTATTTCCTCTGCGAGACCAGACGGAAACACATTAAGCTCATCTGAACAGCAACTAAGACCTTGGTTCACTCCAGAATTAATCCCCGATTACAAATAATAGTTAATCTGTCAATTATTTAGTCTATAAAGTGTGAGGGGAAAAAATGATCACAAGCTCCCAGAGTCCATGATGACACCTTCCTCGCTTTGTCCAACCAACAGAGTCCAAAAGCAAAAGGTAACTTATCAATAATGACTGAAATAACAGAGAAATGGGGATGTGGTGGACCATGAAACTCACAGTTCAGATCATTTTTATTCAGTACTCAGCTGTTGAATTAACTTAACCAAGTAGTTTGTGAGCGATGTGATGAAACCGTTTTATAATCACAATCATGCTCATGACCGTTTCCATGACAGCGACATCTGTAAAGCGACATTTTCAGGCCGTGATGGTCAAACTTTGCAATTAATCCACAGTTCCCACGTGTTGCCAAACTGTGTGTGTGTTTAATATTTCAGGAACACTGCGTCGAGTCAGAACAGCCACGTACTTTCATGTAACTTACCTCTACAACACACACACACACACACACACACACACACACCCTGTGCCCCACAGCAATTTGGGCAGTTTAATAAATGAAACCCTTGAGAACACAGGAAGTTGGTATTTCTACCATGATTTCCAAACTCAACTTTGACTTTGAAGAAAGCTTTCTGTGCTCCACGTGGCAGGCTGCAACTAAAAAGTCCCATTTGTATTTTCTCTTCTTACTTTATACTGCATGTTGGTTTTATAGTTATTGCCATAAAGTCAAAGCCCTCAACCTCCCTGGCTTTCAACCATCATGACATGCAATTATGAACATCTGCAAGCAAATGACTTTAGGTTCTTAATTTGAGTAAATGCCAGATGTTTCAAGACCTCATTAATTCACGGTGTTCATCAGATGTTGGTTATAATAAATTCAAAAGACCTTCGTCAGTGACCAATTTTAATCACCTGCAGATTTTTAAAATGAATTAACAGCAAGTTAAAAACTCTGTTAAAAGCTCTGGGGTCTTCATGCCACATTAGTTACACTCAGATATGAACCGCTTTAAAAATATCACATCATTGTTTTTATCTTAAAGGATAAGGTCACTCATTTTCTGTAGTAACAGTATTTACAGAGTCTAAAACCAACAGTGAATTGTCTCTGCTCACTGTTAACATCTGTCAGTCCTGGTTTAGCTTATTCGTCCATGTTATAGACCTCCATGGTTGTTCAAAAGCAATTAAGAACCCATCAGGGAAGCGCACTGATGCACTTGTTGACATGTTTCCTCATTATGAAACACCAGACCATGATATTAAGAATATCCAGAGATCTTGTGCATGGGCCCTTGAATCTTACTTACTGTACATCAGATGCTGTAAAAAGTTGTGGCCGTTTGGAGCCTTTAGGGCACAATTTTTAACAAATATCGTGTGCGGTGGGGGTGGTTTGTAATGAAGAAATGTCACCCAATGCAGCGCTGTGTTTCTCTGATGGGTTGCTAAAGCAGCTCGAGATGTTAATAAAGCAATATCCTCATGATGTAAACGTTCTCTTATGCACAAGAGACTGGTTTAGGTTAATATAAGTTTGTCCTTGTTCACTGAAGCGGTTTTCTACCACCTGCACCACAGCCTGCATGAAAACACTGATATTCTGAATGTGCACAGGCTGAGTAACAGGCAGACACTGATAAGAGAAACTGGCATTGAAACCACACAGTAAGAAGAGCTGAAGGACTCAACATGCCAGTCATAATCATAATCACCATGCAATGTGCAACCCCTACAGAACACTGTGTGGCTGGCAAAGGTGGTTTAGAAAGAGATTAATAAAACAAAAATAGACTAATCAAAAAACTATTGATCCTTGGTCATGCATTCACAATAAAGTACTTAAAGTAATTAGAAGTATAAAAGATAGTTACCAGCAGCTCCTCTGAGAATAACTTGACCCCCACTGCGGGAGGCTGAACCGGATTCTGGCCCTCTTGTCACCGTCAGTATTTCAGCTGACCCTGAGATCAACTCTGACCTCCTCTCAGCCCCACACGGGCTCAGCACCGCAAAATACGCAACACAGACACACATATGTAACTGAAACCACACACAGCCACACAAATAAACAATATTACAGCCAGACAGGAGCACATGCACACACACACACACACACCCCCGCGGCCTCAATGTGAGAAGTGGCTCGTTAGCAGACTGTAATCAGCTTAGTGCTCTCCAGTGCCCACCGGCGTTAAGCTCTTTACAGACAAACCCAGTTAAAGCAGCAGAGTGATGCCACGGCCCCACATCCAAAGAGCGACACAACAGTGAGACACACTCAGATCATGGGGAGAAACACTGTGGTCATCAAGATAACCACCTAGAGGTGTGTGTTTGTGTGTGTGAAGAGTGAATGCAGAGTGTGAGAAGCAGGGAGACAAATGAGTGTGTGGGAGAAAGGAGGGAAACACTCCTTCCTCGTCATCCTCCTGTGCACCCAGTAACCCCAGTGGGTGGCTGCTCCGTTCTTCTAGGCCTTGCCCGAAGCTCTCTGGCATACATCCCACACCACAGTGCACAATCAGAGCTCTGTAGCCACAGTCATGCTTGTACAGGGAGTTGACATGATGCCAAGCGCGCGCACACGCACAGCAATATACAGATGGACACACTCACATGCAAACTGTAAGAAAAAGTACATGTCAATCCAGGCTAAAAACCATAAAAGAAGGGCTGCAGCCAACCAGTATTTCCATTATCTCTTTTAAATTAACAGATTATGTTTAATCTAATCTAATGTGTCAGAAAACTGGCAAATGTGCCTGAACACCTAAATATTCCAGGTGTCAGAAAACTGGGAAATGTGCCTGAACACCTAAATATTCCATTTCCAAACACAGAAAAGAAGCTGAGAGCAGAGAATGTTCCTTTTCCATTGTCACTTAGAAAATCTTAAGCACAGATCTCTCTGACCTCTGACCCTTAAGACTAGTTAGACAGGTAGCTAGCAGCAGACTGGTGTCATGTGATAGTTACCTGCCCCTTCTCTGCCTCTGACTGGCAATTGTTCATGGACCAGTTACAGTTAATGATCAAAATAGGCTGGAACAAAAAGCGTAGGTGTGTGTCAAACTCCCACACACATAGAGGACAGAGTGCTCGTAAATCAAAACACAGCAGAGACTCTCAGGATAGTGTTTTATTACGCGACTATTTTGGTCCAAACATTTACCCACCAGTGTGACACCTGGTCTTCTGAGACTTACTCGCCTACGGAAAATCTGACCCTGCTCTGACGAGGCCTGCTTCTAGTCTTTATGCTAAGTTAGCCACCCTGCTGGGAGTGGTATCTATCTTACCTCATTTCTAGGCAAGAATGCAAATAAGTCTTTCTATAAATCGATTAACCCAAAAAACATTTCAATTACAATGAGTAATTCATTTGACTAATCTTAAACAAATATTCCAACATTTTGGGTCACTCACTTACTTACAGAAAGTCAGATGAGGAGATTGATCTCACTTGTGTGTGTACTCATTGCACTGGCTGTATAAAATATGGGTGCCATGACAGCTCCCAGAAGTGAATCCATCACTAGTCGATCGTCCCAGGTGGCTGTTCGCAGTTTAGGTCATAAATCCCCACCCCCTCTGTGTTAGTGGATGTGACATGGGCTGAACTAAAAGCTCAAAGTACAAATCTGATACATTTTTCCCAGAGGTCACTTCTGTGGCTTTTGGTGGATAGTATCACATTGATGTGTGTACAAGTGGTCATTTTTATTTGATAATATAAAAAGAGGTGCATTTCAGATGATTTGGCAGCTTTGATTGGCGGCCTGATGCCGTTACTCCACTTCTGGTCACTACTGCGTAGAATCTGGTTGCAAAATGCCAAGATGACAGTTGCCATATTCATGATATTTTGGCTTCACTTTTGCATCATGGAAGGAAGTGGCAATGTGATGTCCATATTTAAATATGGTCAGTGATGTCATCTTTCCAGTGAAAAGGATTGTTTTTTGCACAGATTAAACAAAAAGAGATGTTTCTGAGTTTTAGTAGGTGACAGAGGTGCTAACTGTTCCCACCTGTTCCCAAACAAGCTGCAGCTTCATCATTCAGACATGCATCAATATCACTCTCGGTGAGAAAGCAAAAAGTATACTATCTAAAATACCAAACTCCAACTTTGATCACTAATTCAGAGTGACACTAATGTATTGCCTGTTAACCAAGCAATAAATCAAACATTCAAAGTATGACGTGCACAGATGTGCGTTCCAAGTCTGCGTTATGTAACATACTGAAACCTTCATAAATTCACAGAATCCGTTTAAGCAGGTGCCTGCCCTTACACACATGCTGTTTGACAGACACGCTCTGCAAGTTATCTGAAACCCGTCCCTCTGATCTGACATTCAAATAATGTAGTTTGTACCGAGTCTGACGGATGGCCTCGCTCCGCAGTGACCCTACAAGACGTGCATTCATTCATTCATTCGAGCACCTTGTACAAAAACACGGCCGGCTGCAAGCTCCGTAATCTGTGGAACATGATTATGAGCAGGAAGAAGCAAAGTCTAGTGTGAAAATAAAAAAGAGGGAGCAAACAAAAAGTCCACTGGGAAAGAGAGAAAAGACAGGAAGAGAGAGGGGTCTGAAGAATGGAGGAGGAAGGCAGACAGGCTTTGTTCAGGACAGAATGAGCAAAACAGGATTGACAAAAGAGACAGGAGGTGAAGGTTACTTCAGCCATTAGCTGAGGAGCTTTTGACTGATCCCTGCTTCCCGAAAGGCGATTGGCTCGGACGACCTGGCTCTGCTTTTATGACTTTGAGCAAAATACCATCAACACTAGAGTGTGTGCAACTTTGTGTGCATGTGTGTGTCAACCAAACACATCAAGGCTTCAAATGTAAATAAAGAGTTCTGAGCTGAAAGGCAAGCACAAACTGTACCGGTGTTGTTCTGCAACATTCAATGACAAGTTCAGCGCTTGCACAAACAAACACACACACACACACACACACACACACACATTCAGTCTGTCCAGAGGCGCATGTGCCAATACAACTCGTTCTCCTGTAGCTGTGAGTGTGTGTGTGCATGCGCCAATGCATGTGAATAAGGCACTAGTCAGTCAAAACATGACTAGAGTACTGAACCAAGGGCTGACGTTTTACTGCCTAATTACTATTTGCTCGGCTGGGCGGCTCACCAGAAACGCGCACACACACACCCACACACCCACAAAAGAAAAAGGGCCACAACCGAGGTCTTACTGATGAGCCCTTGAGCAAAAGGCTTAACCCCTGTGGATGAGGGTAACTCGGTAACTGACTGAGGAAAAGTGTTTTTTGGTCTGAAATACATATCCTGGTCTTGTTCCTACATGATACTAACCTGCATATCTGTGGATTCCAGGCTGTTGGTCGAACAAAACAAGCAAACGTTAGCTTGACAAATAAACTATTAATTGATTAATGAAGAACATTATCAACAGATTTGACTATCAAACTCCCAAATATTGACATTGCTACTTGGATGAAATGTATTAAATCAAAATTTATTTATACAGCACTTCAGAAAAAACAACTAGTTGACCAAAGTACTTCACATCAGTGCTTCTAAAATGGAATGACGTCATAGTATACAGTGGCGCAAAATGAAAATACCCAAGTACACATACCTCAAAACTGTAAATGTACTTAGTTACTGTCCACCACTACTTCACATACATAAGAATACAGTCAAAGAAACAGTAAAAACATTAGAAGAGGAGACATGTCAACTCCACTATGATCCAATAATAAGTCTTGAACAGATCTTATGTTAACAGCTGAACTGTTCCACCGTTTTGAGTCCATCACAGCAGAAGTGCGATCACCCAGCCCTCGGTACTGAAATCTTATTTATTTGGGCAGGTGTTTAGTACTGGTACCATCTAAGGCATTTGTTTACCCGTGTATTTTATTTATGTGATGTTTTCCTGCTTTGTTTGTCTCTATACTGTTTTTTTTGTTTGTGTTGTTGGTCTTGATTATCTTCTGTTTTTGTTTTATTTTACTGTTAAGTATTTTTAGACAGGTGCTATAGAAATAAACTTTGCTTTGCTTTATGCTTTTGGACCTTTAAAAGAAAGGGGCTGAAGGGATCTAACGGGCTTGTGCCACTGAAGTGCCTTAAAAACAAATCCCAAAAACTTAAAATCAATTCTGAAATGAAGTGGAAGCCAGAACAGGGTTTTCCAGTATGTGGTCATGCTCACAAGGACTTAGAGCAGCGGTTAGAGAAAACTAACTCCAGAGTATATCAGAAGATCTTTCGAGTTGTAGATACAACATTCACACAAAGTGTGGGCGTGTTTTTAACTTAGGTTTAGTGATAAGCCAGGAATTGATGAGTCAGGTGTGTATGGCTTGTGATGGCTGCAGATTAGACCAAAGGATGAGTCTGCTACATTCTGAACCTACCTGGGTGTGTGGAATTATCGGCATTGTACACAAAGCCACACACACCCTGTGTTCCTCTGATCTGTTCCTCTTCAGGCTTCATGTGATGAGCACAAGAATGAAGCCACTCAGGTCCTCTCTCTCGCCCTGACCTCGTGGATGTGCTGTCAAAGACGAACATCGTTCTTCTGCAGCTATTAGAGAGAGCAGGCAGAAAGATCCAGCTGTGTGTGTGTGTGTGTGTGTGTGTGTGTGTAAGAACTGACATGGTGTGAGAGAAGGGTAGTGTGGCCTGACCAAGGTCTTGGCAGAAAGAGTGAGAACAAAAGCAGATGGTGATAACATGGTGGGAGTGAAGCAAAGAGATGGAGTGAGGGAGGAAAAGACAGTGAAGAGACATAGGAGGCAATGAATGAATGGCTTTTTTCCCCCCACTGGTTGTCACCAAGGTAACACAAGCATGACGCACGCCGCCTTCTGTTCGTCAGACATCAAACCACACACAGGAACAAGGTTCAGCCCTCACGGTCTCACACCACACTTTGACACAGCTGGAAGTCTTTTACTGCGGCTCAATGTCTCGCCTCACTGCGGTGACGGAGCCGTGTCAGCGCACCGTGACATCCCTGCTGGGTGCCCATATCTGGCCACATCCTACCACGACCGCCACACCTATCAGCAACATGGGGTGTCGGAAAACCTTCAACGAGACAGAAGGGTAAAACAGTTTTTAACCCTGGTTGTAAATTATATTTGAACTAAGCTGATCTACAGCTGAATGTAACAACTGTTCCTAACATGTAGCAAACAAACTCAAGGTGAGCGTGCCTCAAGTGCACACCTGTGTGTTATGAATTTTTTTTTTACTTAAACGCTGGATGCCGTTACATTTGAAACTGTAACACCACTAACCAACATAAACCATCTTGACAGCACCTGCTTCCCAGGTGTCGGTCCGGCTGCTCAGCGTCTGCTGTACATTTACCATAACTCTGTCAAGCAGCTAAACATCCAAGACGGTGCCAGATGTGACTCAGCCTTCGAGTCCTCTAATATGCACGTGTGAGGGACAGATACACAACCTTCTAGACTTCCTGAAAACCCAAACAGAGGAAGGTTGTTGCTGTGTGCAGTGTGAGTTTGGTGACTCCCTGAACAAACCACCCAAACAAAGCAAACTGGACTTCACAGAACTTAGCATCCTTGGATTTAACAAAAACAAACCACCCTAAAAGAAGACAAAAAAGGTGGCAGCTGAGCTTTGTGATCTTCTCTGCTGTCGCCGTGTAACTATGCAGATTGTTCAGCATCGTCCCATGAGGAAAACATTCGGTGTAATTAGGCTAATGAAGGAAAGATGAGTTTGCAATGTAGAAAACTGATCAAATTTCCAGCACAATATGGATTATGTAATGATAAGATGCAGTGGTGCAGCTCTCACTGTGTCCTGCTTTTCATCTCCATACACTCCCGTAAATCTCAGAATGAGCCACAATAAATAAATAAATGCTAAAAGCTGCTGAAAATGTTGAGAACCACCGGACCTTGTATTTATCCTGTCGCGTGTTCACTCCTGCTGTTTTGACTCCGTGTCTGTGTGTTCCTACGCACAGAGCGGAGCTGTGTGTCACCGAGAGACCAATCATCTGTGTCTGGAAAATGTGAGCATCTGTTTGCGAAGGCTGGAGCTCAGTGCACCTCTAGTACCGAGCACAAACAAGGATAAGAACAAAACACACACACACACTGCGCTGAGCCTCACCCTCTTCTGGGGTCACATCCCATCCACGTGGTTGTGTTTTACACTACTAGTGCTGTTATTCTAACCTAAAGAAGCATCTCAGCTGTGTGTAGTGTGTGTTTATCACAACATAGACTCTTTACGTGCTCACCTCAAGTTTGTTTAACGATTTAATGAACTAATACTTACTGAAATAGTTTGAATTTCTCATTCTCCTTAACAGGTTTTCTGCTTTATGGCTAAAAAGAAGTCCAACAAGGAAACAGGAGCAGTTTTACCCAACTTCTGAACGGGCAGCAGGAGTTTGTACTGGAGCGGACTGAGATTATAGTTTCATTTACATTTTAACAAGGTTTAATTTCACACAGTAAGGAAGAAGAGAAAAAAGGAAACGTGTTCCTCCTGTTTTGTGGGTGTTTTTATTGGTGCACTGATGTATTTTGTTTAAATTAATGTTTTTTTTCTTGTGGGGTTATATTACTAAAACGATTAGAAGCTAAACTTTCTGCTCACAGTTTATAGTGTGTCCTTCTGCCTTAACTTTGGCCTACTTCACTTATCATAGTTATGTGTGCACGGTGATGGATTGTTATATATTGTATTGACATTTGCAGTGTGCTCAGATAATGTGTTTGCTTATCTGAAATTTGTATATGCATCTGCTTGTTCCTCTTGTTCTGGCATAACCAAAAGAAAACTGGAAAAATATCCCAAGTTGTAAAGAAAGAATTTTCCTTCAGCTTCTTTTAATCTATGAAACTGTCTGACCAATCCGAACCTTCTCTCTGATGAACCGAAAGGAAATGCACCTCATATCCAAGCCATATCGTCCCCTCCTCTGAACTAAAATCCAACTATTGAACAATAAACTCCTCAAAACTTTAAGAACGTTTCACAGAGTCATTCCATAAAATCTAGCAATTTATGACTAAAAACTAAAGATATACTAGAAAATATTCATAAGACGTGGGGACAGTGCTCTCTCTCACACACACGGTCAGTTATGAATGAGTTCGGCCCATTAGGCAACAACAACAAAAAAATGTAAACAGCCTCATTTCTGCATGTGAACCGTCAACAACATTCAAGCATTTCATAAACTATTTCCGTGCTTTATGAGCACAGTGATGATGGATTAAATAAACACGTGGGTCTGTGGCTGGCCTTCAGGATTTATTTTTATTCATATTTACTTTATATCTAGGCTACAGCTACAAATGCATGGATATCCCCATAAGAAAAGCCATCCTCATGGGGGAAGCAGCATGTCTCAGGGAAGGATTTTTAAAGGCCTACAGGTTATTCTGAGTCTGGCACACACCCACCTCCAGATGGCAAAGAAATAAATAACTGGCTTGTAATAAAAAGCCGTCACATGGTTTTCCTGGAGGAGATTGTGAGGGTGGTGGTTGAATGAATCTAAATTAACATTTTGTCCTGAAAAACCAGTCGAGTTTATGAACTAATGGGTCACTCGGTTCTGCTGAAGGGCACGACGGGCCTCACACACACACACACACACACACAGATCCAACACACTCACATTTTCTCTGTAAAGATACAGCTTTCAAACGTCGCACATTCATTCATCATTTGGAATGAACTAGCTCACCCTGCTTTTCCTCATTATCAAAACCCCAAGAGGTTATTTTTAAACATTACATAATACATAACCGCTGTCCATTAGGATTCCTTTTGGCACACGTCCCACTACTGATGTTCAGTTTTAGCCTTTGGCCATCTGTGCCAGAAGTATGCACCCCTGAGACATGCACACAGTGTTCTCCTGTACAAGCTGGTGCCTGTTGCAGAAAAAAAAAATCCTGTAATTACAGCAGATCAGAATCCTTTAAAAAATGCACGCAGACAATGAAATTAATCACTTCTAAATTGTGTTTTTGTCTGGTGTAACATTAAGTTAGCTCTCAGGTACCATCCCTGTTGGTTGTTGTCTCGTTTCTTTTTCTCCCTGGTTGCCGTGTGCTCTACAGCAAAAACCCTAAAATCTTCTGCAAGCATTTAAAGGTTCCAGTGAAAAGAGAACCGTCTGAAACGAGTAAAGACAAGGGGGGATTTTGGTGAAAACATGTTGAACAATAGTATGTGTAGTGAACAGAAGGGAGGGAAGGAATTTCAAAAATCCATCTGCTGAGATGTCAGACAAGGATGGGAGTTGTGACGAATGGATCAGCGGTCAAATAGAAATACAAAGACAGCATTAAAGAGGAGATAAGAAAGGAATCAAGAAAGAAACATAGAAAAGACAAATTATAGAATGCAAGAGAAAATAGTTTGAGGAGAGCCCAGTAGTCTTAGGCCTTAGCCCTGTTGAGGCCTGCCAGCCCACTGCGGCAAAAACGCTCGAACAAAAGGATCATTTATAGGAGGAGGAAGGAGCAGGAGGAGGAGTGGAAGGATGAAAGGAGGGGGAACACTGTACCGAGGCATTTGAGAGCTGTGTGAGTGAAACACTGGCCCCATCTCAACATTCACAGTCAATGTGTAACATTTTCCCCCACGCTCCCCCACGCTGCCCCACTGACGTACTCAGCAGCCAGAGCCCATATGGTCCCACTGTGGAAGCCTGTTAACCTTTTTATTTAAATTACACCTAACAACACCAGTTGCTTCCACCTCCATTTCCCAAAAAACCAACATGGTGACACACAGCACAGATGTAGGCTGATGGTTCATTTCCATCAGCGAAATCTGTGAAAACCAACTGTTGAGCTCATCACAGGGGCCCAAGAAGAACCTTTGCTAATGCTTTAAATTCTTCATTAAATCTAAATGTGGATCCAGGCTGTGAAATGTTCACCACAAAAACCCTGGAGGTTTAAATCTAACACAAGCTACAGTACGAGTCATGTGGAAGCAAGCAGTGCTACATAAACAAGGCTTGGCTGGATGCAGTCATCACAGGAGCCGCACTGTGGAAGATTAAGTAAGACTGCCGACTGTCTTACCAATGCACATAAATCCACATCTCCGTTTAAAAGCTGCTCGAGCTTTTTGAAAGTGCAGGCATCTTGTTTCTTAACAGGCCAATTTAGCACAGATTCAAAGAGACTGGAAACATCTCCATGACCTAGTTAGGGTATTGTTTAGCTGTAGTGGTATCCCACAGCTACAAAACCGCCTTACACAGTAGGAAAAAATGTAAATACAATGAAATTCATCATCTGCACTTACTGAACTCCCTTGCTAACAAAAAAGCTCGACAGCACTGCAGTGTGTATAATGTGCAAGTGTGCAAATTAATCTCATTCCTATATTACAACAAGAGTCCTGCAAATTATTAAACCTATTCTAGTATGATCAAGCAGTTTTTTTCCTCTTTAACAGGCTAAACATAAAAACTGAGATATCTGCTTTGATTAGACAAGAATTTTTATAGGTTGTTTTTACAGCTAAATCTACAAACCTGGCAACCCTTTTCCTTCATTATAAAATAATAATGTTAAAGCCTTAGGGCTCTGGCAAGTCTGACATGTGACCCATAAAAGAATAAATTAATTAAAATAGCATGTCCAGGTGGAGGAGAAACTGAAAAAACAGGGTCAAAGTTAAACCTTTCTAAACTTGGGAGTGTCAGCGACAATGAGTCTGAATGGTTTACTTTGCTAAGAGTAGCACTATGGTAAGATGTGTGCAACAGCTCTTCTCTCTGAATAACAATGGCTCAACAGGAACAGATGGATGCTTGTCAGAGAGGCAGCCGTCAATTTGCAGGCTACATGTAGCAACATTTTTCCAGCTACACGACTCTGGGCTTTGTTCAGACTTAACGCCTAGACATGAAATAGCAGTCCTATTCCTGGGCAGGGTGTGCATGTCTGAAAGGGGTCTGAATCTGTACCCAAACACAAAAGGAAAAACTGAACTGAGGGGGTGTATCACTGAGACACAACAATCAAGAAGTCTTGAGGGGATCAATAGTCATTTCCAGAATATACATATTGACTGATATTCTAATAGGTTGCCTGGCCTTTAACTCCTTACATAATCAGGTAAAAAGTACGCATATGCCTTTAAAATACGCCAAGCTCCGGAAAAGGAAATCAATTTACAAAATGTCAGAGTAGTCAATCTATATCTCATTATGTGCAGAAAGTCATACAAATCATGTGTCTATATTTTGTGATCTGGCGCCAACTGAAGTTTGATTATGGCCGGTAAGGGAAACTCTACGTCACTGGGTTATCTTGAAAGCACCTGAATAATGTGACAGAGCACAAATAGGAAGTCAAAGAAATAGATCATAGAGAAAACTAAACAAACATGATTACAAACACAATCTGTTTTAAAAGAAAATGAGCAACTCTTACCTGTTCCCTCCTTGTTTCCATTCTGGTGCGTTCGCAGCTCCTCTGATTTGTAGAAGTCGATGCTGGCGTATGTGTTAAGGCTGGAGCTGCTGCTGCTGCTGCTGCGACTGCTGTGCCCGCTCCCCCGATCCCCGATCCTCCACCCAGTGCAGAGAAGAGGCGAGAAGGAGCCTGGTTACCTGAAGGTCCATCTAAGCCCAAATGGGGGAAATGGGGACTTTCTTTGTTGGCCAAGTCCAAGTCAATGTAATTAAGCCCTTGCTCTGTGGTCAAAGTCTGAGTGTTTGTGGGAAGGGGCTGCTGTCCAGGAAGGAGAACCTGAGTAGGGGTATCAGATACAGCACCATTCCCCCACAGCATGGATTCAAAGCCCAGCCGACGGGCCACAGCTTGAGCATGTTCTGGAAAGAGAGAGGCAGTGGAAGAAGAGGAAGTAGACGTTGACGTAGACGTGGGGAGGGAAGGTGAAGCAAGAAAGGTTTCTGAGCAATGTCGCCTGCGTCCTTGGGGGTCAGCTCGGATAACTTTAGCCCCGTGATCTAGGTTGAGTCCCGGTTTGACTAGGGGAAAGTCTAGACCACGTGACAGTACTGGAACTGTCCTGGTGGGGGAAGAGTCTTTGGGGGAGACACTGGATGATAACCTAGGGATGGTGTTGCTATTCAAGCTGAAGGCCATCTCTGTGTAGTCTCCACAGGATGTAGGGGACTCAGACTCAGTCACTGATGGAATATTTTCCCTGCTTCTCCTTAGTGGGGCTTCAGCCTCTTCTGCTGCCTCTTCACAAGGACCAGAAGTACACTCATCACTGGCTTTGGGGGCATGAACAAGAGTTGGAGGTGTAGGAGGCGTGTGGAAAGAGGGGAAAACTAGAGGGGTAAGGGAGAGGGGTGAGGGGGATGGAGAAGGGCCCAGGTCCATGTTGACATATTCGGATGCAGCTGGGGGACTGATGGGGGCAGAGGGGCTAGGGGAGATCGGAATAAAATCCCCTAAGCAAGAAATTGGCCTGTGTTGAGGATGATGACTGCTTGAGCCATGAGGCAGTGATAAGCCATGCCTGAGACCCCTGCCACGTCCTCCTCCAACTCCAGTCTGGCTGCACTTCTCCCCCTTATACTCAATGCTTACATACTCTCCAGGGCTCTTAGGTTCTGGGGGTAGAGGGTTCTCACGGACCCTTGGGAGGGTGTTAGCCTTGGATACATCAACAAACAGGCTCACCGGTCTGTTTCTAGTATGGCTACCCTGCTTGGACAACCCACCAGAGCCCCATCTCTGCTGGAGCTTACTTCCATCTCTAGCCTGAGTTCCCACAGCCATTGTGCTCATTGCCTGGGTAGCTCTGTCCTCGCTCTCCCCAAGGCTCTCGCTGCTGGCTGAGCTGGAGGAGTATGAGGATGAGGAGAATGACAGGTGGCACCCAGCCACTGAATTGCCTCCTACTGGTTGATCCTGACGACCTCCCATAGTCCTACCTCCACACATTCCCCTGTTAAAACTCCCATTTGGCCTTCTGGCTCGTCCAAGCCCATCATCGAAGTGTCCAGACGATGGGTTATGTTTGTATGACCGTGGAAGTGAATAGTAAGAATACACCATCTTTGGGGCTTGCTGTTGTGAACTGGTCTCCAAATGACTAGTGTGCTCAAGAGATGGGGGGCTGTCACTTACAGAAAGTGCACTGATTGGAGACATGTTCATATAGTCACTGCCTGCCCTACTGTCTGCACTGCCACTCCCCACCCACGCCTCTCCAGAGAGACCTCCACGCTGGTCAGGGGAACAGCTGCTATTGGGGGACATTATCATGTAGCCGTCAGAAGTTGGTGGCCGGATTTGCTGTGGAGGGGACACACTGCTGTTAGGTGTCATGGCCATGTAATCATCAGCAGGTCTGGAATCTGATCCTGGGACAGAGACAACCTGTGACTGAGACAAAGATACTGGCGGCTGAGTGACACCAGGCAGCATGGACATGTACCCATTGTCCACACTTAAATCTACACTACCACCTTCTCCAGCACCCACTTCACCTTTGAACTCCCCTGCCACATCCAAGTACCCTCCTCCTCCCCCTGTGGACCCAGCACCTATAACAGGTTCCCTCTGTGTGGAAGAAGAGGTGGAAGAAAAGGACTCGCGGCTGGTGCTCCTTGACATGACTGCATAATAAAATGAATCATCTGCAGGCTCCTCAGCTCTACGCTGACGTGGGGCCAGCCTCTCCAGGGTCATAGGCGGTAAGGAAGCTCGCTTGCTCAGAAGCCTACGGTCAGCTTCACATTCACGGCTGGAGGAGCGACGCAACACTCTCTTGGTCTGGGGCTGGGACCCACAGACTGGCGTTTCTGGTGCTGGCAGAGGGCTGGATGTCAAACCTCTTTGATTACTGCTGCCACCACCACTATGCTGACCCATCAGGATATAGTTGGCACCCTCCTCACTAAGGGACTGGCTGCCAATGCTATCAACAGAGCTTCCAGGGAGGCTTGGAGAGGGGAGATGTGTGTGATCCCCAGGACTAGATCCATACTCGTCCGAGGAACCGTAGTCACTGGGTGAGCCTGAAACAGAAGCACGATGGGAGGGGACATGACTGTAGGCACCAGACCCTTGACCAACACCAGCAGATGATGGTACAACCCCAAACTCAGAACTATGCCCAGAGCTTGAGGGGAGGCTTGAGGCTGAGGAGGGCACTGGGGTGGAGATAGAGCGCATCAGCCCAAGAGGGGTTTTAGCAGCTGTGATGGGGGCTGAACGGACTGACTTTGAACTGAGAATTGGGGTTGTGGAGCAAGAGCCATTGGTGGAGGGGCTGGAGCTCAGCCCTTGGAGTGACACAGTCCCTGCTATTCCATCCTCTCCCTTAGCCCCATCACTAGCAGTGCGAGACCTTGGGAAGCTATGCCGTGGAGTGGGAGAAGCACTGGCAGTGCTGCCTCCTACTCCACTGTTAGTTCCTCCAGGAGGTTCAGTTCGAGGCCTGCGGATGAAGCCCACATGGCTGGGAGGAGGGTTTGGGTGGTGGCGGCGTGAGGAAACACTGATAGGGTTAGAAGCAGTAGCGCCTCCTCCAGGGCCAGAGTTCGACTGAGATTTGCTTCGTTGACGAAACTCCTCACTCAGCGCCTTCATGGCATCTAGCAAGGTTTCATGCATGTTCTGGGCCACCACCGAATCATCCACCTATGATGTGACACAAAAGCTTTCTCAAACAGTAAATCAGAATTCTGGTGGAGTCCAAATTTATTAGTGAATTCATTCTTAGTTACAATTACAGCCACTCACTCAATATAAACTCTATTTTTTGGACAGCTGCATTTTATTAAGCACATTTGAATTCAAGTTAAATTTGTTTAAAAATGCATCTTTAAATGAAGACACCTCAAATACGGGCCGCTCTTTGTTTAATTTATTAAAATTGTATGAATATCTTAAAATATTTTAACTAGATTTGCAAAACCTGAATTGACCCAAAATGCAGGGTTACATTGACTCTTAACTGTAACTTTGCCGTTTCTGTCACTGTTTATTATAAGCTTATATATGTGAGGTTGGAGGGTGAAGCAGTCAACATAAAGGGTGTTGTATTGCAAATGACAGGCTCACCTGCATCCAGAACTCGCCCGGGCCTGTCACGGCAGAACGTCCCACCTCGACAAAGAAGAAGTTTTCTGAATGGCCACAGCGTCGCACGTTCATCAGCTGCAGCACCACGGCAGCAGCATCAGAGTTGAGCTTGACAAAGCTGATCGTCTTGTCAGTTAGGCAAAGGCGGTAGATGCCCACCAAGTTCTTGGCCTGACCCAGGCCTTTGGGCCACACCTTCACCTGCCACACCTCTTTGAATGCAGGCCCAGGATTGGGAACACCATAGTCCCCTGCAGTCCCGCTGTCAGTGGGGTTCTTACCTGCAGGGACAGGACAGACAAAGAAGGAGATTAAAAGGCTGCTGGAATGAAAAAGGAGGAGGCAATGACTGGACAGGAAAATACAGAAAGGCAATGAAAGCTATGCCTGGCATAACCAGGGGTATACCAAGTGAAACCATCACTATTTGTGTTAGGAGAGCACCATCTGCCTTTATTATATGAGCTGTGTTGATATTGAGCTTTTCACCGAATTTAAACCTACATTCACACAGAGCATGCAGCACCTACTGAAACCAGCTCAGTAGGATCAGCTGTGCATGGACACACATACAACTGCACACATACCAGTGTGGAAACATTAACAGCTAAAGTGCTGCAAAAATGACGACTTTCAAAGTGAAGCAATATGGAACCATCATGGAAAATACTTAAGTCAGTCCTCAGTAAAACCAAAGCAAACATTGCCAGTAGATGGTCAGAAACTTTGTACTGAGCAAATTAAACTACTATATCTAGTGTATTTCTGCAGGGGTACAGGCAGCCCATTCACCCTTTGTGTAAAGCGTTCTGCATTTAGACAGATGGGAATGACCGAGGCGAGGAAACAGCTCTGGGTGCTGTGCAGCTCATTGTCAGAGGCTACTGAACCTGCCTGCCTCTGAATATATCAACACTTTCACCTCTAAGCTTCTTGACTTCCTGCCACAAGGAATCTCACATCTGTTGACTAAAAAGCTCAGGACCAGAGGAACACCATAATGTGACTCATGGTTTAGGGCAATTTTTAATTCTTCTTTAAAGGAAACACCCTAAAATTTTCCTTAAACTTAGTCCTTTTCCTCCCACGTGCTACATTTCATCATCTTCTGTCAAACTGCCAGGTTGTGTGAACAGGATGGCTCCCAATCTACACCATAAGTCATCTTCATGACGGGAGCGAAACCTCCGTGAAGACGCTCACCTGTTCCCCGCATGGGAGCCACGATGAACTCGAACACCTGCCTTACCACATGTGGCGTATTGATTTACTGACAGGACAAGTGATTTTCTGACGAGTAACAGTGAAAGATCATCTTTCACAAAGCTTGTGTGGTACTCTGCTTTAAGGTTAATCACAATGCACCCTGACCACAGAATTTCCCAGGCCTATGCTGCAAACTCCTACGATGACAACCATATGTAAGAACCACATAGTAACTGAGCTTATGTTGTGTCATTTATCTAGATCCTCTTCCTAAAACATTTTTACTTCTGACTGCAAAACAGGGAGCAGTCTCCTGTGTCTCACTGCGTCCTCTTCCACTGTGCTGCCCTAAAATTTGAGGATCATTCACAGCTTGAAAGAGTCCTAGAATAGATGTTTTGTTCAAAGCTATGGAGGCTGTGGCTTGGTGGCTGTGTGTGCAGGCACACCCCCTACATTAGATGAGTCAGTCAAGGCCACGCATGGCTGTTTCATGTTCTGCTTTTCTCTGTGTGCGCACAAGGAGCCCTCGATTTAGATTTACAACAGGAAGGGGCGGTGTGGGGATTTTCAGTGAGGACCGAGGGAATGAGGGACTGCAGGAGATTGGAAAGATTATCAGAGAGCTATTAAAGAAAGAACGAAGAGCCTTTAAACCTTTAAAGAGCAAAAAAGGTTTATTTTAGAATTGCTTGGATTAAAATAAAATCTAATTACAGGCTTTTTTTAGTCTAAAATTAAACTTGCTTTCTGAGATTGACTCCAATTGCAGAGCAGCATGTTCGTGGTGGATTATGGCTCTGTTTTCAAGAGCGCATTTAACATCTTGAGTAGAGCACAAGTGTTGTTTGTTTTGAGTACAGTGCAGCCTTAAACCTCAGCTGTGCCCTCAACTGCACTTACACACAAACACTCTTGATCTCAGGGCCGCTCATCCAGTGCTCTCTTGCTGATTCTCAGAAGCACTGGAAAGGTTGTTCCTAAATCCAATAAGGGTGCAGACTGATTAAACATCAGAGTGTTATAGGAAGCTGGGGTTGGTGATCATGGATAATCATGAATTTATAGACTTTTTTTTAACGGCACATGAAGAGGTTATCACCCGGTCAGCTTCAGTTGCAGCACAACACCACCCCTGTACAGCATAATGAATCCTCAGAAAGCCTGCACACAGAACGGCCCTTAGCAGGAGGTGAATCTAACAACTAAAGCCAGATGCACATGAAAGCAAAATACACCTGGAGGTAATGAGGCGCCTCGCTGGCTGAACAGGGACGAGGCGATAAGGGTGATCCAGCCAACCTTTATAGAGCCCAGAGGGAGCGTGTATACTGGGTCAAAGAGTTCTCACAAGGTGAATGAATTTAGTTAAGTTTCAATATAGCGTTTCCCTTTTTAGCCACCTGAAAACAATTTACACTGGCTTATTCGCGCAGCAGCTGTTTACTTCGCTTTCGCCACGACCACACATGAAACTTGTTACATGCGGCTGCCAAATGGGAACATACACGGGCAACACTGCTGTCTATTCATGCCCATTTATTCACTGTGCTCCTGTGCCTCCCTTGATATCACAGACTGTACATAAAGAGGCCATAATCTGACCCAATTTTATCAAACTGGGCTTTTAAATATGACTGTACTTAATGATGTTAAGGCGGAGCTGTGTCTCCCTTGCATTCTTATTGCCTTTGCATGTTAAGGGAGCGTGTGTATGCATGTGTTTAGGGGGGTATGGTGATGCGATATCTAACCCCAGGGCTGCCAGATGCCTGCTAGGATATTGACAGACAGCCCCCCCACCTTGAGTGACAGGCTGAATATTGTTATCACATAAATCCTAAGGAAGTAGGTCTTAAGGGCCCGTGGACTGTAACAGCTCACACAAACAAGGTAGGGGGTATTGTTGTTGGTGCGCTGGGTTTAAGGTTTTAAAAAAAGGAGCCATGTTAAAGCTGCATAACAATAAGTCTAGCATCTCCACCATCTTTGCATTGCCACCTTTATCTTACCATCAGGGAACTGCCTTTATGTAATCTGTGACAAACTATTTATCTTATATATTTAGAGCGATATGATAAAATCACTGTTCTTAGTGAGGGAATGCAGCCCGCAGATCATGGAAAACTACTCTGGCATTGAAGCGGCTGGCTCTCACTAGCTTCTGTTTCAAGTTTCTGATCTCACTGCCCTAGCACGTTATGCTGCGCCATGCACAGAAACTTCTGAAAGCTAAACACCATTCTGTCTCGGCTACTGTGCCCCTATACTGTAGCACCACCCCTACATACCAGCTTACCAGTGGAGTCAGACAGGAGAGAGCTGTGCATTCGGTCCTAGCATGTATCTGAGAGAGAAAGAGAGAGAGAGAGCCACTCTCCAGCGAAAACAGCTGGTCTAATCTCTGGCTGCCATGTGTGCCCATTCCTCCTCTTTTTCAACTCCTCTGCTTCCTATCTCTTCATCCACCTCTGCCATCTGTAATCCCCCCGTTTGGGCCCACGCTCAGGAACGCAATGCTTCCCCTGCACCAGTGTGTGCCTAAGGTTAGTTTCACATGTGGATTGTGTTAGTCAGAAGAGTACACACACGCACAATTTTATCGATGACACATAAAAGGTTTGCTGACCCTCGACACTGACATGCAAATAAGCTGTGTAGAAGTAAGCTGAACAAACTGGAAGCCATGTTGCTGGTTAGTCTGGTTCAGAATTTCTGAAACCGATATACCAAAAATGGAGAAGGGAGAAAGACCGAGCATCGCGTCTCCTGAGTTAACTGTATATGTGAGCAATATCAGGCATTACTATTACAGTCCAGCACCATTCTGTGCTTTTACTGTCCATAATGGTGACAAATTCCTTATCAGAGTCACAATATCCTTACGCTTGCACATTTTCCAACACATCAACTTCAAGAATGGACTGCTCACTTGCTGCCTAATAAATCCCACCTCTTGACAGGTGCCGCTGTAACGAGATAATCAGCGTTATTCACTTTACCTGCCAGCGGTTTTAATGCTGGGACTGATTTTTTTTAATTTACGACAGTTTGAGCTGTCCACATTTGTAAGACACAGTTAAGGTAAAGTACTGTTTAAGCATTTCTAAGAGATGTCCAGAGTAAACAGGAAACTCTCCAGCTCTCCAATACCCTGTTTACATTCCTGTGAGCCAAGTTTGTAGAAAACCAAATGTTTCATCCCGCTGTCACCTAATTTTGATTCAGAACTCCTGGATTTCATTTCGTTCCCACTGAACAATGCGTCCTTCTGTATCTATGTGAATATGATTTTAACATTTGCTGTTTTTTCAAAGACCTTTATATTTGCTGCAATGACTGAAAAAGCCAGGATTCATCTTGTGTGGACACACTGGTGTGTTCCAGTAAATTCAATCAATGCAGTATCTTGGATTGCATCTCCCAGAGGAACAGCACACCAGGTAATGAGGAAGGTTTGTCACTCATTTCATTTAGTGCAAGGCCAACTCATGAACTTCCTGACCCAGACCGTGACAGCAGTAATGGGCTGGTTTCAACCAACAGCAATCAATACAGTCCACTACTACAGGATGCTTTGCATTTATAGCCCCACGGCTCCATCATGTTCAACATATGGCTGCTGATTGACTAAATAGATCATGTTGCCCCTGGCCTTTCCTCGCTGTCCATCAAATCCAAGCACTTAACTGATGGGCTGCTTCTGCGGTGAGCCGACATGACGCAGGGTGCTCGAGGCCTTTTCTGACTTGTGCCTGCTACTGCAAGGAGCTGCTGCATCAAAACAAGGCAGAGCTGAAGCCCGGCTGCCAGCTTGTCGTGTTAAATGAAATTACTGAGTGTTAATGTGCGCAAACTATGTATGCAAAGGAAATACTCTGTGGCAGCTCAGCGCTCTGACTGAAGCCCTGTTAGAGAGGTTTCCGAGCTCCTCTCCAGAGGGCAAGGCAGAAGAGGAGGACACAGTGGCACTGATCATTCTGTTAAACTTCCTGTCAGACTGCCTCCAACTCCACGCTCTCTCCTTGAGCTTGTTAGCACACACTGTGCCACTGGCGGCTGACCCTCGAGACAATAATTACTGCCTAATTAGGGAGATGAGCGGTACTTAAGCCCGGCTTCACATTTAATCAGCCGGCTTGGCGAGCCGCTGGTGAGATCCAGACCTCACTGGCTACAGCAGCCAAACAAACAGTCTGACAGAGTCCTTACTCTAACAATGACCTCAACAATTAATGGGCTTTCTTTGTATTTGAAGATTAATCTTCTTTCAGGCAATTCATTGATTGTTTTGGCACTAAATCGGGGCAACTGTATCAGCATTTATCTGGGGTGTGTGTTTGTTGACAGTGTGTCATTTAGCGCCACTGGCTCCACAGTTTAACTGTGCCATATTGTTTTATTCAGGTCAACGACAGTTCCTAACGTGGTGCCCGAGCTATGGGGCAGTTTTGCTGGCAACTCCACTGCTGGGCTGCAGTGCAGTGACACAAATGTCATCATTCAGCGTCGGTCCCTCACAAACCAGTAAAAATAAACATGGGAAAGAGCAACAACAGCACAGTTTCACTTTTGTTGGACATTTATGGAGAAGCTTCTGATCAAGCCAAGCTGAAGCAGTTTAAGGACATTGCGCAACCTGACCAACGGAGAAACAACGTTGTTATTCTTGTATGGACGTGGCTCACATTTCAGTTAAATCTATGCATGTGTGGCAGTTTAGGAGCTCAGCAGTGTTGTTTGTGTTGATATGAACCATCGACACAAAAAGATCCGATATGACACCGACTAAGAAACTCTGAAGTGAGGATGAAGGCCTGTGATGTGAACGTAGCCTTTCATTCCAGCACCGGACAGGACAACAGGCCAAGTGAGCAGCTACACAGGTGTCAAACTGAAGGAGTGGTCCTCTGGAAACCCTGTGAGACAGACAGTGGAGCATCTGTTGGCTCTGGGCCCCTGTTCACAATGTGCAGGCTGTGAATTCTTCTGTCTCCCCACTGGGGGACATACAGTGTCCTGGCAGAGGAGTAAAGGTAGCTTTAAGCAGTAATTAGCTGTGACTACATACAAAACCTTCCCTGTACTTGCCTGGCACATGTGTTTTTTTTTTGTATGAACACAAACTGTGTATGAGCTGTGGCACATTACCAAAAGAAAATGCCTGCTTACAGTTTACACAGTCAGCCGCAGCCCTGTCACTGCCAGGGGGGGGTGATTAACACGGGAAACAACACCTTCAGCAACAAAGGAGGGAGATGAGAAGCCGTGACTGCAGAGCAATTCTACAGGAGTGGCATGATGATGGCGGACGCCGAGGGCACTCACCTGCTCAGCTGCAGCCTGTCTGACCTTTGTACGCAAGCACTTACTGTAACTGTGGAAGATTAGACTGTTTGCACTTTGGGGAGATTTTATTTGGTTGGAAAGAAGCAGAAAAGGTTCACACGGCTCCTCAGGCGTGCAGCTCCACTCCAGCATCTGTCTATTCGCTTTCCCGTTTCACAGAAACGTGTCAAATACTTGAGAAGAGTGGGCTCAGAGTCGCGCGTACACACACAGACACACATGGTTGTGTTAAAGCAACGGGGAGAGCCACAGTGTTGACACAAACTCCAGCTCTACACTGGATTCCCCCAATGCAGCTACTGGCAGCCTGCGACTTTTCTGCAGCTTATGCCAAACACCTCACTCTGTGGATCGTAATGAAAAGTGGAACATGAAAGACACCAGGATGAGCTGGCCTGGTTCTCCCTGCTTTCCCCGTCACTGCTCAGCTACTTTATGTAACAGAGCAGCAGGTCATGTGTAAGAAGTACCTTGAACTCGTTTGACAGGATTGCGTCATGTGTCCCTTGTGGTCTGTCTGGTGGGGTGGGCTGAACAGGTGATCTGAAAGTGCTGTGCTCCTCACTATCGCTGGGACAGCTGTGTTTACACAGGGGTTGATAGAAGCCAGTTGAGAGAAATCTACACTGATGATTTTGGGGGGGCAGGGGGTAGTTTGAAGAAGTAATCGGCTGCTTTCTCATTATCAATCAGGGAGTAAATATAATGTTGAATGAATGAATGAATCAAATGTGCCTGTACTCAGAGTCATGCTGGGACAGTAATCTCTGAGATCAACGCCTGATGTGATATTGCAGTGTCAGCAGGGAAGAAGAGCACACAAAGTAAACAAAAGGCCACGGTGTGTTTGAGCAGTTGACTCGGGGAAAGAGAAGCACACAGCTGAGCCACAGAGACAAACTCCGTAAAGACCGGAGGCCAAGCCTGACCCCAGTATGATAAGGAAGGATAAGCTCCACTGTCAGAGATCTGTAAACGTCCGACCTGCTTTAAAGGTCTAAAGAGTGACCAGCACCCAGCGTGGAGTCATACACCTCAGTGGGAGTCAACCCACGCCAACATGCTTTTAAATAACCCTGTTTATCCAAAACACTGGGACGAAGCGTGTCCCGACCTGCAGCGCGCTGTGCTGCTCTCCTCTGCCACGTTTGTCTCCTCATGCACAACTGTGTGTGTGTGTGTGTGTGTGTGTGTATATGCATGCATGCGTGTGTGTGTATTTGACTTTTGCTTACTTTTGCACTGAAGGTCCACCATGGCCTGGTACCACTCCTCCTGGTCCGCCTCGTTCTCCGCGGCCACGGCGAAGCTCTCGGCCCGGGTGTAGAGCACGATCATGTGCTTGTTCTTGGAGTCGGCCCGCTTGTTGATGTTGAAGCACGTCTCCAGCGCCACCGCTTTCTTCGGGATTGGGGCTTTGCCGCGGAATTTCTTCTCGCTCTCGTAGTACTCCAGGCGGGCTGGGCCGCGCTCCGAGGCGGCGCGGAGCACGAAGTACCGCCGGTGCATGGACTT
>NW_018127992.1:1538759-1541656 GCF_001952655.1 Monopterus albus
TCTTCCGCACGTCCTCGGAGCTGTGGTGCTCGCCCGCTTGGCTCTCCATGACAGCCGCGACCTCCTTTAATTCCCACTAAACAAACGCAACTTCTTCTACTTTCTCTCGTAGTATTTCTGCAGGTTTAGCGTGGTGATTCAAACATCCCCGAGCTCCGCTCCCCTCCCCGTCTCCCACATCAACGCAGGCATGTGAGAGGGGAGGCAGAGGTCGGTTCGGATTGTTGTTGCTGTGGGTCCCAGAGGTCAAACCCGAGCCAGGGTTTGTTCACGGCTGCGTCTGTCGTTCGTTTCCTTCTTCTTTTGGTTGGTTTTATTCTACAGACGGAGCCGCGCGAGGTTTCTAGGCGCACACGGGCGAGCACATGCGGCGCAGCTCGGTGCAGAGCTCCCCCTGGTCTCCACTACTACTATTACTACTACTAATGCTGCCAGCGGGTTAATCCCATTTAGCTCATATCACAGATTACAGAAGCCATGCTGCTGCACGCCGTCTCGGTGGAACTGTGCTCCCACACCAGCCCTGCCCGGGGCGGCTCGGTTCTGGTGTCCTCGCTGTAGTGCGCACAGGAGCGGAGTGGAGCAGCTACCGTGGAGCAGGACTGTCACTCAGCACTGTACTAGTACTCCGGGACACGGTGCGTTCACTGACTCAGCCTGAGCCCCGACAGCACAGCTGCAAAAATGTTGGCCTATGATTCAAGATGTTTGCGCGCATTCCACTGCGTCCTAGTCCGGACATGATCGAGTATTTGTGTCATTCCAGCAGCCAAGTGAAAAGCCACAACAACGGGACAATAAAACATGGAACATAAACCAAGAAAATTGAGTAAAACTACAACCAGGATGAAAGAAGGGAAATGCCCTGGGTTGAGCTGGTGTTTTATCTAAACAAATGTTATTCGACTTTATTCAACTTACATGTTTGAAAGTGACAGCATAACTTAGTGAGCGCGTTTTATCCAATATACTAAACTACGACTAATCTTGGAACGCCCCCGTCATGTTAAAGGTCTGGATTGACCTGTAAAGGGCAAAATGTTTGCTCTTGTGTTAGATCGGCTCGGACACAGGGGTGAGCGAGTCACAAAAATATGATGGACCCAGTGGCTGACTTCAGTGCAAGCAGTGCCAAGTTTAATTACTTGGAAATATAACAAGGAAATGAATAATCAGGTAGAAGTGGGACCGGGTGTCGAGCTGCAGAAGTGAATACAGTCAGTGGCTGAATGATGAGGAGAAGACCGGGCTGCGGACGCTGGGACTCACTCCTGGGCTGGTCGTGGTGGAAAGTACTGAGGAAGAACAGAGTTTGTACATACAGTTAGTAGGAGACTGTGCATCGACCTGCGTGGTGGAGAAGGAGCCGGGTAGAGGAGGTCCGTTGTCCGGAGAAGCGACAGAGGCGAGGAGGAATGAAACAATGGAGCTAAAGACTGGAACAGAACTAGGGCGACAAAACGTGAAGATACTATACAGTAACAGAGAACGGGAAACAAACGGGCCTGAACGTAGAGCAGGGAATAAATAGGGAGAAGTAATCAGGTGCAGCTGGTGGTAATCAGGGGATATGAAGCAGGTGTGTCGGATAACGTCATCAAGGTAAGGGAGCAAAAACAGAGTGAGGGGAGTGAGAAAGGCAGGCGCAGCCGGGCAAACCTGACATCTTGGGGCTCCTCTGTGCACCGTGCGCGTCCACAATGTGCTGACGTACACAGCCAGAGACGCAGAAACCAACCGGTGCTGTGCTGAAACACTGCGTTGCACTTTTGTGTTAGTTACTGTATCTTGAGGCAATATTCTCTGCCCCATGCAAGTCCAATATAGTGCCTTTAAATAACACTGCACGCACTTTAGTGGTGTACAAAATGTAAAAAATATTTACTAGTTCAATCCAATTCAAATGAGATACAGTGAATTCAGGGCTCAAGACCTGGGCTGCTGTGCTAGTGGCCTATATTGTCTGTAATTCAGATTTAAAGATAGCAAATTAAACACAAGTGTTTCTTAAACACCAGACCACTCGTTAATAAAATGTATTTACAATGAATATCAAATAATAAATTGTCTATATATTCTGTCTTCTATCACAGAGCAGCAGCTGTCTACAGCTAAATAAATACATTCTTTTATTCTATAAGTATTAACATTAACAAAGCTTTTACAGCTACTGAACTATTTTTGCAATTATGGACTTAAGGCATTGTAGAGGCTATAATGTGGATGTTTTTAAAATAATTTTTCAACTTGATTACTTTAAACCTTTGCCTCTCCTCTTGTTTTTTTGGCTACCATAAAGCGAACTTTCCCTTTTGTTGTATTGTTTATCCGAGGTTCACTATTTCCCACAGCACGTGAAGGCAGCGGTGTGTGTGTGTGTGTTTGTGTGTGGGGCAAGATTTCTGTTCATCCTGTTCCACTTATTGCAAAAATCCCCTTCTGTCCTGAAGAAAGGTGTTAATGTATTAACACATTTTAAAAAATACAACCCGCAGACTCTGCAATGCAAATATTACTTTAAATCCTTATTTAAAACTGGAAATGTTGCATAAAAATATTAAAAATCAAGGGTCACAGTGAGCCCACCGTAATATTGGCGTCATCAGTGATTCATGTTACTTGGTACATGTGTTATTTTGCTGGTGTATGGTTCTAGTGAATCCCATGTTATAATACATTTAATGCAGATTATTAATGTGCACGTTTTATATTTGGATTTCCTGTGAATTTGAAATTACAATTAATATTTTATAGGTGTAATAATAGTCAGTGTGACAGGCTTTCTGTGTTCCCATCGTATGCATGTTGTTATGCAATATGCATCCAAAAGTAACCTTACCCACGAGGTCAGAGGAAACTGGATGTCCAGCGCCCCCTGCTGTTTGGAGAAACCACTG
>NW_018127992.1:1541677-1544258 GCF_001952655.1 Monopterus albus
GGGGTTTCACATGACAACAGCCAGAGACAAAGCAACAAACCGATTTTATGAACATGAATACTTGTCATTACAAATATGCTGTTACATGAATCTCTCTTCTTTAAATTTTTTGGCAAAATAAGGGACATAAACTTTGCCTCCATGTAAACCAAAAATCAGCAAGAAAACATTTTGGTCCGATACATGAAGTGATGAAGTTTTTATAGACACTTACGCAAGTTATTCTGAAATTGCTTTTACATTCAGTAGCATCTCCTTTTAGCCCTCTAAGCACATGCAGCCTGAGAGTAGAAAACAGATGATTCTTGAAAGGATATGTGCCAAAAAAAGATGAATACAAACATCTCCCACGCACCCACTACAATGAGAAGCCCAGCTTATCTTTTGATGCTGATGCATCAGGGGGCTGTTAAGGCGGTTAAAACCATCTGTGGAAACTCGTGATGCACGGTCGGAGCTTCAACTGGCTTTTCCTTTGGACAACAGAGACTTTTTAAAGCATAAGACAACAATGTATTTACCAGTGGACTGGCTCTTTTTTGCACTTTTATGCAGGAGATGAAAGCAAAGTAGCAGCAGCAGCGATGTGTGTGTCATATATGTATGTGCAAGTGTGTGTCTCTGCAAAAATCACAGCGGCGTCGTTTACTCGTGACTCTCACAGAGCCCTGAGGTGGCGTCTACTGGCACACAAACACCTTCAGATATACGTCACGTGGTACAAACACAGCAGGCCGACACTCTCGTACATACATAAATTTCATAATTACATTCACGCCTTTTTTTTTTCCTCCACAAACACATAAACACAGAACGGGGAGGAGAGGAGGGGCACGGATGTCAAACCCTCCCTCAGAGGGTGAAAATACTTCAGAGGCATTGAAATGCCAGCGACTCCTCAAGTTCCACGGCTCCCAGAGATGAATGGGTGGGTGAAGTGAGGAGGACGGAGGGAGTCAGATGAAAGGATTTTTGGATGTCCCTCGACTGGGGTAAACATTCCCCTGGAAGACAAATGAGGCCGAGTGAGAAAGAGCAGAGAGACCTTTAATACACTGTGCAGAAAAAGAGAACTTGCAAAAAATACCAATTAGCCCTCCCACCACCTCCTCCCCCCACCTTTCATCCCCCCTGAAGTGCAATTGGTGCCACTTGTTTGCCGGGCTGTGAAGCAGTACTCACAGTAAACGGGTTCACCGACATTGGCCAAGAGACTTTGGGCTGAGATTCGGATGCAGGGAAGGAGGCAAAACCTGCAACACACACACACACACACACACACACACACACAGCATGACGGGCAGAGAATATGTTCTGTGGTGTGAAGGCAGAGCTGAAACCAGAAACAGCAGCAGCAGCTCTGTACTGGGGTGTGTGAACTGAGATTCAAAAAAATCCTGCTGCTGCTGGTCACTGGTGAAATATGTGTGTTCTGGCGCCTCACAGCTTCTCAGTGTTTGATCTGCACTCAGTGCACGTAGAGTCAATGCCACGGTATGTGTTCAGGTTTTTATAAGAGCATGTGAGGCTGTCATCTACCCCAACATATTGTCGCTAGCCTTTGTGAAATCTATTTTATTCTATTTATTGTCCTTTTAATTCTTTATTTTTTAAAACAGGTTATGGTGTTGTAGCATAATGAGCCATGGAATAGTGCAAAGCTAAATTATGAATATAATAATTATAGTGTAGCATCTTATTAACCAGTTAAGACCTCTGTGCTATGTTCAGGTACATTAGACTGAGCTACAGTAACAGTTGTGTGATTTAGGTTTATTTTTCTTTCAATTATCATTTAAAAGGTTTAATCTGTGAACAATGGCCATCAGTTTTCTACTTTACAGTTCAAAACCAACAGACTTTCGTGAAGTCAACAGAAGCTACGTTTCAAAGCAACACCCACACAAAACATCAGACTATGGAAGATTCAAATGATAAGGGAACATAACTTACCGTTGGCTTCCTGGTTGCTGGCAGACTCATGAGGAAATGCATTCTGGGTGGCAGGTGCTGGGAAGGAGGTGGACGGACTGAAAACGGAGGTGGGCGAGGTGACGAACGCGCTGGAGTCACCTGGAGGAAAGATCCAACCACACAGCGGGATCAGACACAGAGGAGGCGACAGGCTACATAAAGCAGTGATACATTCTCCTAACTCTTCATCTTTTTCCTTTAACCTCCAATGAGTTGATAAAAAACTAAATCTTACTGTAGGATCTGGACAGAAACCTCTATTCACTAGAATAAAAACACTTTCTGTATATAGAATCTGGATTATGTCACTCCCCATCTAGGAAACACAAAATCCCTTCTGTAAATACAAATCCACACATCAGGATGATAAGCTCATCATCTGCATCATCATCCTCCCCAGAAAATGACAGCATAACACATTTAGAAGTCTAGCCTCTGAATACGTTGCAGAATGTCTGCAGGACTGTGAACATGAGTCTCACCTCCCAAGGCGTTGCTGAAGGGGTTACTGGGGGAGAGGGCCATGGGTTGCTGGGGCGCGGAGCCGGAGCTGAATGGGTTGGGGAAATCTGAGCCACACGGGGGGGTGGGAGAAGACATGAGAAGA
>NW_018127992.1:1544283-1558818 GCF_001952655.1 Monopterus albus
GTGCATCCCTGCCTATTCAAACCATCGCTGCTCTGAGTCTCACACATGCATCCTAATTAGGGACGCCTTAAAAGATGAAGGAGCTGAATGTAAATACAGCGCACGTTAGCGAGAAGAACTGAAGCAGGCTGTGCTTACTCGCAAAGGTTTGTGAGCTGGAGACTGTATCGACGCCGGGGGAGCTGGGGAAACGTAGCAAAACAGAAAATCAATCAGGAAACGACCTTTAAAGGGCTCAGCGCAGAGGAAACTTTAAAACTCTGTCATGTTAAACAAAAGCTGCTTTGACAAGATTACATTTCTTTTTCTACCTGGCAGGAGTGGAGCTGGACGAGAGCCTGCTGCCGAAGATGGCGCTGTACTGTGGAGGACCACCAGACGGCGCTGCACACAAGCATTTCACACACACACAACATAACCTGAAGGCTTACTGGAGCTAATTTAAGAGACCAAATGTTACTATTATGTTGAAATACTAGTAAAAATCTCACAGAGTTCAAACTGTTGATGTTAAGCATGTAGGTCACTGGAGAATAAAAGCATTACAAGTAGCTCGAATAAAATATCCTCTCTGTGCTCTGCTTGCTATGAATCAAAGTGAGCTATGGCAGGAAATCAATATGCTCCTTCCTCTGACAGGCAGTGACGAAGGTGGAAAACAATAAGGCGTCTTGTAGAAAGCTCTCATTAGACACATGCAGCCGATTTAAATATACAGCGGCAAGGTTCTCTGAGTCCGACTGTGCCTGATAGGGAGTAAACACAGCGAGTTTATTTCAGCTGCTGAAAGCCTTGGCATTTGGAGTCAAGATGTTATGCAACCTAGCTGAGCTGGCCCTGACAATCACACTCGACCTCTCCCCCTGCATCTGTCTGTTCCACAGTGGTGGAATAACTGCTCAGTTCCTTCAGTTTAGTAAAAGCAAAGTGTTGTAGTGACTGGTGGCTTGGATTAGAATAAAAAAGGAACACGCATCGTTTTCTTACAATGACAAAATGCTAAAAGAGAAACTGCACTGCATCACTAAAGCTAATGTAACAGAGGTTAACCAGATGTGATGACATGACTGTGGATGGAGAGTAAGTGGCCTATGAAGTCGCCTCAAACAGAGTGACTGAAAAATCTAAAAACAAAATGTAGC
Source organism: Monopterus albus (assembly GCF_001952655.1). Taxonomy (NCBI): domain Eukaryota; kingdom Metazoa; phylum Chordata; class Actinopteri; order Synbranchiformes; family Synbranchidae; genus Monopterus; species Monopterus albus. Next base: position 1,545,426 of record NW_018127992.1, read on the forward strand.
TCAGATTATGGACGCACATCAAAATGTACTTGCAAACATTTTCCTACCTGTACCCGATGAGGTTTCCAAGAACACGTTGTCCAGCTGTGACACAGCTGCGTACCTGTCCTGGCTGCTGGAACCGCTGACTGGCAGCGTTGTCTGGCCGATACTGGCAGGCGGCTGCTGCTGCTGAGACAGGGAATGGTGCAGAGGCTGTGGATGGTTCAGGCCTCCAAAGTCCACGCTGAGAGATTTGGGGAAGGCCCTGAAGGGCCCCGTGGCGCCCGAGGCCGATATTGTACGACCTGAAGGAGAGAAAGCAAGAGTGAGTGCAAAGATGTGATAAAAGCTTAGAAGCTCTACTGATGAGGAATTAATCATCAAAAGCTCCAGGGAAGCTACTAAATGTACCTTGAGCTAAGATTTTTGTTTTATTTAGCAAGAAGATAAAAACTAATTCAGGAATATTATTTAAGAATCATACACACAAATCTGATTTCATCTCATGCTACAGAATGAGGCAAGTCAAAACCAGGATTAGTTTGACACAAGTAGCATGTACAGTCATCAGCGAAAACCCAAAAGGCAGAACAGCAAGCCAATGAGTTCTTGGCTAGTTTTCAAGCACCAAAAGAAAAAAACAAACAAACTATTGTTAGACATAGCAAAGGCAGGAAACTGCAATTAACATCCTTCCAGGTAGCAAGCTTTACACAAACATTAGCCAGAGAGCATGCTGGTATAATGTTAGCATGGGGAATAAAAAAGAAAAGGAGCCAAATAGTCAGAGACACAGACCAGACTGGACTTGACCTGATACAGATTGTCTGAAGATTAAAGCAGGCTAAAGAAGCTGCATGTTTTGGGGCTATGATAATTCTCTCCAGGAGTTTAGAGGTACAACCAATCTTTTTTGAACATACCTGAACCTCCTTGAACATATTTGGGATGTTAATGTGTATTCTGAGATTACAGCAGTGCCCTACATAGTTTTTAGTGCCTCAAGCCAAAAGGGTGCGAAATATCAGCGTCCCTCTGCTGATGGGGCAGCAGTTAAAAATAGGACTGCTTTAAACTTGTTCTTCTCTCTGAGGGAACAGCGTGTGTGTGTGTCTGTGTGACCCTCTCGGCCTTTAGATCTCGGCTTTGAAGTGGGAAACCTGAACGATGAAGAAAATTATTGACCCCTGCTGCAACATGTGACACCGGCCGGACGTGACTGGGATGGCTAAACGAATGCTATAGAGCGATGTGTCTTTTCTGCTCCAAAGAAAAGTTCACATGCATGTGAGGAACGATCAGCACCAGGCCAGCCCACTGACCATCTATTATAAATGATACAGCATAGAAGATCGTATTGATCTCAGCCACTCTGCACACACCCAAATGCATCAGTCGGTGCCATGTCTTACCTAAAGTGAAGTGGTTTTTGAAAGAGCTACTGGCTACAAGGTCAGCGGAGAAAAGAGAGTGGGATGAGACAGAAAGGATAAGGGGAGAAACAGAGGAAGAAGAGAGAGAAGACAGTGTCACTGACGTCAAATTAAACTGTCGTCCCTGCTGTCACTTGTGGTCAGCTGAGCAGCGTGTTCAGTGCTGCGAAAAGGAAGACACAGACCCATTTCCAACCCACATGACACAATAACAAACTGGAAACTATAGCTGCAGTTACTGTACTTCTCTTTACCCTCCTCAGTGTGACACTTAGCGCATCAACAGCGAGAATATCCGATAGTCTGCCCCTTCTGCACAACACACTGACACTGCACTGCCAAATTGTTTAGCTAGAAGCCCAATGAAGACAAGGGCTTTCTATCTATTTTTACAAGAGATACCATCCTTAGACCGCATTAACGTGCAGCAGGAAGAGGAACTGGGTTTACAAATACAGCACACACTTTTGTAATTAGTTTTGTAATGTTCACCATTAATATGCTAACAGCTGCTAGCTACATGAAAGGGATGTCAACCTTTGTTGAACTGTTCCTTTAAGGTTACAACAACAAATGAAATGTCTTTTTTTGGCAAATCCAGCAAATTAAATACCTGAAAAAATACTAAGGAGCTTGATTTCACTGACGCAAAAAGAAAATCCAATGTTACCATCAAACAGTCCTGTTAACTGATTTCTTATATTTCCCACGAGCACCTAATATATCTGAAGATGTTACAAGTCACAAGATCACACCTGAAGGCCGTGGGAGGGCGGGGAAAGAGGGAGCGTAGCTCTGAGCTCCTAACACTGACGACAGAGAGCCTGGCCGCCGTCTTTCTATGCCACACAGGGTGGTATCTGTATCACAGAGAGACAACAGACAGAAGAAAAGGACACACAAGTGAAGGGATCAGTCGGATTTAATCCAAAAATATCACCTCTGATTAGGATGAACCTCTCACCTTTCAGAGGGGGGTCTCTGAAGCTTTGGGAGCGTGATGGCCGAGCGGTGAACACATCCGTCCGCATGTCAGCGGGCGAGATCGCAGGAGCTCGATCCCACGATGGCAGCTGGGACTGAGACTAGAGGACGAGAGACAACATGGAAGAGAAAGGAGCAGATGGGTGTTAGGAGAGACACAGAGGCTGAAGAACAAGGCTCTTTCATGCTTTCTCAATAATTCATAAGGAGTGGTTTTGATGCCCAGGCTACCTGGCCCCCACCACTGTCCAGACCATCGGTCTCCGTCTCTCTGCTGCTCTGTTTTGGCACCTACCCACTTTAACCCTTGAATCCTCATTATCTCACTTGATCTCAGTCACTCTCTCCATCCATTATGGTCTCTTACCAGCGGCCTTGAGGATCTGCTGTTGGGGGGCAGGTTATGGGAGGGGGCCTGGCTTGTTAGGGGACCATGGGAAGGGGGCACAGCCTGGACGCCTGGGCTCCAAGGACCCTCCACATCCCTACGGTTCTTACTTTTGGAAAAATGCCTGTGAAAAAGGGGAATTAAAGTCCATGTCACTAACTGGCCTCATAAAAAAGTATAATAACTAACTACTTCTCTATCCACACAATGAAGGGACTTATCTTTGAGCAAGGTTTTCTGAGTGGGCGTCTGCATTTTAAACTGCGGATGTCTAATTTTGGAACAAACATCAGTAGCTGTATGTATCTGTTACACCCTTTCATTTCTAGAGCTGAAACAATTTGTCAATTAGTCCTTGAGAAACTCATTTTTATGAAAGGTTTTAAGGGTTTTCTGAGGCTTCCAACTAGATGTTAATGACAGCATGCTAAAATGGTCACGATGATAAGAAAAACAATGCATTTGTATTGTCATTTTTATACACTCGGGGCACATTTCACTAAATAATCAGCAGGTACATCAATAACTGTGCTCTTGTCTGGCTTCATCAGCAACTTACTCTGCAGATGAAACCAAAATCCTCACCATTTCTTCTTCTCATATTTGTCCTGGAGGAACTCTTTGAACTTCTGAGAGTCCTTCATATCAGAGCAGCCGTCTGTCTTTGGGTCAAACACACACAGCCAAGTCCTCCTCCCGACCTAAACACACACACACACACACACACACACACATTATTGTAGGAACAAGCGTGAATATCACGCAGCACGAGAAGGGATCTGTGTCTACATGCAGAAGCGTAACATCAAACCACAATCGCTGCTTTTGTTTGACAGTGTCAGAGTGTCACTCGCAAGTAAAAATTTTCTCATCAGTGATTCATCTCCACTGCAAGAGTCAGAGCGAGGCAGCTATTACTGCCTGTGAGTCATGACCAGTCAGATCACTCTTCAGAAAACCTGGACGATGCACACCTCTGCCTCTGCTCACATTAATGCCTGACTCTCACACACACACACACGACCTGGCTGACAGCAAGCTGATAAACACAGTCTACACTCACCTCCACAGCCTGTATCTATGTGATACCAGTGAGAGCTACAGTATGTTGTACCTCATTTTCATTTTTCAATCATACAGTTCAGTATGATTTAATGTGGAGATGTCACCTGTGACTTCAGGAAACTGTGATGGGCAAGTTTCACCATTTTCTGATATTTTAATGGGCCAAACAATGAATTGAGAAAATAAATCGGTGGATTTTCTACTAAAATAATTAATAGAAAGTCACAGCACTGACTGATCATTCGACAGTTAAAATGACTCAGCAAAACTGGGCTGATAGTCAGGTTTATGGCTGCAGTGGGGTATTTGATAAGAATCCCCTAAATTGTTCATCTTTTCTACCACAATTTGCTCTGATTTGGACATTTCACAGCTGAGAAAACTCTAGGAAGCTGTGACCTGGTTTAAAAAGGTTTGGAAACCAGTGGTTAGACACACACAGATACTTACACAGAAAGGAAACAGGCTGTGGTTTGGGTGGGACAGTCAGTGCTGGCACTTTTGTTTCTTTTCCTGTGTGAGCAGGGACATGGGTTTCTTCCCCAAAAAAGCTTGACCACAAAGTCTAGTGCCAACTGGTAGTCACATGAGACCTTTCATACTCCATATCAGAACCAGAAAGTAAGTTTTAAACTTAAACTTTGGACCAAAAAAAGCCCACTAAACTAACCATCTCCTTTACCTGCTGAATGACCCCACAAGAAAAACACAGTGACTTGCATTGTGTCTTTGTAAAGTGAACTACAGGTGCATCACGTCCTGCCTCCACCTGAAGTCCCAGATGAGACTTCACTCACCTCGTTGCCATGGTTTTGGAGAAATTCCACTTCCTGCTGGGAGAAGGTTGTCATGGAGATGGACTTGACTCTATGGGGAGGGTTGAGGCCTCTCCTGGGACACAGAGGAGAGATGGAGAGAGGAATTTGGACTAAAATAAAACAGAATGAAGACTTGCAGTCATTCCTGAGACAAGACATCAGGACAGAGCAGGTGGGAGAGGAAATATTTAACATGTGACTACATTTTAGGACAGATTTGTTGTGAAAAAGGTGCCACACATTCTTGTGACTGAGAAACAGATGTTTTCAGTAAACAGAACCAGTTTTTTTTTCCTCCATGCTGTGACACAAAGTGGGACACTGCTGTACATGTGCAAGATTGCGCAATAATGCTCCCTAACGTGCTGAAACCGTCTTCCCGTTGAGTGCTGGGACCAGGCTGAACATGCAGAACAAAATGTGACAGCACAAACACTCATACACGCCCACACTGAAGAGGGGCCTGGAGAGAGAGAGGAGGGGGGTAGTGTCAAACCTGCACCATGACGAAATGAAACGAAACTCAGACCTGGAAAATGACCAACTAGCGGTCTGTCGTTTATGAAGCTGTAGAAGACACGCACGAGAGAAAGACAGGGAGAGAATGCGTAAATTAATGTATGCGCACAGACTCGGCCCACCGACACTCCCCCTTAACGCTGGAAAATAAAATCATACACTGTAAATCTGTCTCTGGGCGGTGCATGGTGCAGTCTCTGGCCTGGTACTTTTACGCCTGTGCTCTATCAGTATCTTGGTCTCCACACTGATGCCAAACGTGCGGTAAACAAACCTCGGTACTCACAGCATTCCGGAGCACGACGTGCACACGAAGCTGCCCACCGTGATGTCGGTGTAAGTCACCCCGGGCTGGCTGCACTCGAAGCAGTGTTTGTTTACTCCAGACTGGGCCAGCTCCCGAACCTTGCGGGAGCAGATCTCCTGGTTGTCCCGGTGCTTTCGGTTCGACATTTTAATCTTTCCGGTGCCTGACGAGCAGGCGCGGTGCGAGGCTGGTAACCCTCCGCTGTCCTCCTCCTGGATCCCTCCGTTTACCACGCGGGTACTTCACGCCCGCATTATGGAAACGCTTTTCATGCGACTTCACAGTGCATGGCTACACAGCGGAGAGGTGCGTCAAGACGCACAGACGCACCGGGAAACCTAGATTTCCTTCAAAATAAAAGCAAATAACTGGTGGCGCTTTAAATAACGGTGACATTTTTACTTTTAGGTTGCCTGTTTCTTTAAAAATTTGTTCCAATTTAACCACTGGTTATTTCATCCAAACTGTTTGTAGGTCAAGGTACCTTCCTGTGTGTACTGTGTGAATCAGCTATTTCCAGGTAATGCTTACAAACAAGAGAGCAAATGAAAAATAGAAACGTTCACAAGTTTGTTTTCAAGCCCAGGCTGATCTGGAGCTTTTGATCATATGACATGAGCTTCTCCTGCAGATGGAGTTTGCTCTGTTACCATATGTTGAAGGTATTCATATTTATGAGCATTTTGTTGGCTTCAAAGTTGAGTTATGCAGCTACTAACCGGACCTTCTGATGTGACTTGGTGAAAACCTTCATTTTGTTTGTGGTTTACTTATACTAATAGGCTTCCACTGATCCAATTGTCCTGGAGCTCCAGACCCCAAAAAAAAAGGAGTTAGTTTACTTTAGATTTGAGAGACACCCCCACATAAAACTCTGTAAAAAAGGACCTGAGAGGCATGAAAGCTTGTTACAGTTACACTGCTTGTTAAAACATGCTTTAACTCTTGTTCTTTTGATAGTTGTAAAGTGTGCCTTAAGAATGTTTAGGTCCATGTCTTGTTGTACCAAGCTAAAAACAGCCTTGATAAAGCTGCCCTCTCATAATGAACCCCAGGTTACCTATGCAAGACATGTATTTGGTAATATGTACCACTTCCTGTAAAATGTGGTCTCAGCAGTTTTTACTAATCTTTTTGGCCCAGTTCTGAAAACATCTGTGATAGTTTGTTTCTTATTTTGAGGGGTTATAATTTTTACTGGGGAGCTGACAGGAAATAAGTGGAGTGAGATGGAGAACGACTGATTGGACATGACCCTGGGAAGAAGGTATGGTGGACCTTAACATCCCAGCGATGCACATTAAACCAAGTGTGTCAAAGGTCACTTTGGAGGGAAGGTGCTATTGGTTATATATTTCCAAATGCCATAAGCAGTTTCCACACAACCTACTGTGCAACTCGTGCCATTATTTTAAAAACCTACCGGAAGCCGTACCTTAAAATGTGTCTGCATTGAAGATGGGACAGAAGCGTAGGGGATCTCCTGTCAATGACATAAAAACCTGTCGAGTAGTCAAGTTTTACACCACACGACGACTGTTTTATTACTCTCTCAAAACCCACAATCTGTCGTGTTTGTCTGCATGTGCTGCGCTTTGTGTGTGCACCATTTACGCTCACGCCCCCGTTTTTTTGGCGCAGCGCTGCGCTCCAGCGCGCTCTGGTAGATTATTTTGAGGAACACAGCTAAAGACAGCTTAGGAAAAAGAAAACACTGAAAAGCATATCTGATCAACATATCGGCAGATTTAAAGTTCATTAAAAGTAAATTGTCATTGTTTATTGTGTATTACACAAAGAGACATGTAGTCTAGCTCATGGTTAGTTTCTCTCTCTATTTAAAACCTGTTTTTCTTGACCACCAAATTCCCACGGGTCTTTGGTGAATAGTATCGTTCTAAATACGTTATTACAAACCTCTTCAGAGAACAGACCTGATATTTATTGTGATGAAGCAACTTAGCAACAGCATACGCCCCCTTCTATGACGTCTGTGGAGAGATATCCGAGAGTTTTACTCATATGGATAGAAAATGTCTAATCAGGTCTGGGAACATGAAGACACCACAGGCAGCAGAGACAATCTGCAACAAAGAGAAGCAATATAAGCATCCAGTCACATTGTTTTCATATGGACTAGTGAGGCCCTGTGAGCCTGCGGTGACTGTTTGTGATGGGCAGGGGGAGACAGACACACCACTACCACCACCACCAGATAGATAGATACATAAATACATACATAAATACATTTGAAATGCGTTATTTCAACACAAAGCAGCACAGACAGACAAGTCTGTTGAGCCACTGTAATTTTACTTCTCTTCAACCAACCACAACAGGTTTCAGTGTGTCTGATTACTGCAATTTGTGGTGATACTGATGTTTACTTTATGTTGCTCAACAAGAGATAATGGGTTGTTTTGTCTTTTGTGACGCCTGAATTATCAAAGCCCCCCTTTTTTGAGAATGAGTCAATAAAAATTAATAGTCACAGTAAGTCATATGATTTATTATCTCTTTTTATTAACTTAGTCTTAATCTGATAATTTCATACCATAAGTTTGGATGTAGTTTCAAAGTATGTTCTTACTTTCTCTTATTTTTAACGTACTGTAATTTTGACGTCTTATTTTTTTTACTTACTATATCATGTTTTGACTCATTATCTTATAAACTTTCACTTTATAATCTAGTTTTGACTTAATATCCTTTGTCTTAGAACCTCACTGTTTGAATATAGCAGGCTGGGCCTTATTTTCTGACTTAGCAAGTCTTAGATCTCCTTTTACACCTCCACAAAAACAAGCCAGACAAGAATACACACCCAGGGTTTATGCATGTGAAGCCCGGATCACTGGAGCCGAGAAAAGTTGAATAACAGCAACTGGAGAAACCCAGTGAGCAGGAAATATACTGACTGAAGAAATCAAATATCTGAGAAAGATTACGCGCCACATTTTCACATGATACCTAACAGATTGAGTTGATTTTTTTTTTTGTAACCTATTGTTTTATGCAGCTTCATACTTCACACACATGACATGAGACAGAAACCCGGAAATAGTCAGATGGGGGTTGGACTTCATCTGTGTGGGGGAGAGAGAGAGAGAGTAGTGCTCCAGTCGGCACCCCTGGGAACAAGTGCGCATCCAGTCCACAGGCTGCCATCTGATTTAAGCTTACTCATCGACCCGCACTGATCAACAAGGATATCTTACTCCCGAGGAAACCTCTCTACACATCAGCTCCACCGGAACACTGACTATCTCGCCTTTTATTTGCCGGATAAGATGGTAATAACGCACCTAACATCTCCTGCGTTCATTCATAAGTGGTGACAAGCCTCCTGTGGCTCGGATGTGCGACAGATCGGGCACACACTGTCCTTTCAAGAAAGAAACCCGAACAGGACTTGCCGCCGGAGGATTACGATTTGTGAAAGAATAAAGAAAAAAGCCCAGGCAGAGCAATGCGCCAGGCTGTCGATGTGGAGCGTTAAAAGCAACGAGATTTAGATTTTCTTGACCTTCTCCACCTCAAGTGAGGATTCACTGAATTACAGACATAGTTGTTTAGCCAAGTGGAGGGATGACAGTCAAGCTGGACTTTGAGGAGTGTCTAAAAGACTCTCCACGCTTCAGGTAAGTTTCACCTGTGCTCACACTGATGTAGAAGGGACTGGACCTTAACTTCAACAAATTGATTTAGTTTCTCTCGCCTAAAATCTGGCTATAAAGCTGGATGAGCTCTGTTCTTCCAGTAAAAAGCTATATTTACTTAGGTTTACCTTTTATTTGATTCCTATTTGTAGACATATGGTGAGTTCTGTGGCTTTTCAGACTCCAAAAACATTATTTTCAGCCAGTTTGAGCTGCTCAAAAGTATTCAATCTGAGGTCACGTCATGTCAATGGGGTCAAGGGAAGGAATGAGACACTACAAGCAGGCCTGCAGGGCTAAAAACACTGGTCTGAGGTCTGATACTCATATTTTGATGTGTCATTGAACCACAGAAGGCTCTTATTAGCCCTGGAAACTCAGCATCATAATTCAGCATCTCTTGTTTTTTAAATAATAGTGCCAAGTTTTAGTGATCCACGGGTGCAGGAGATGTTGACTGTGTTTCTGCCCCTTGTCAAAATCACAACTTCCTTGATATTTACCATGCAAAGAGCTATTTCCTAGCCAATTTAAACCTCATTAAATATCCCTAAACAAGCTCTGCTCTGCTGTATATCATCCATGATATACAGTCACTCCTCTTTCAACACACAATCAGCATGTGGTGTAAACAAAAGGGAAGTGTCGCTATGTTGATTTTGCAAGCAGCTCATGAGAGAGAGTTTGGAAGAGCTTGGGTGTGCCCTGATAGCTTTTGGCACCCCGCCGCAGTCACAGTGGCTGGTGTCGTCTCTTCCAGCTGATTTGGCATATTTCAGTCCTGAGTCTCTGCCCTCCTTCTCTCTGTTGCCTGCATTGAGTTTATGAGGCGTGCACAGCGGTGGAAAGTTTGAGCTGTGGTAGCTGCAGTGGCAAAGTCTTGACTCAGGCCGAGAAGCAGGGGGAAGGAACAAGGAAGGGAAGGAGGTTATCACACACACACACACACACACACACACAAACAAACAAACAACACAGTCAATCAAACAGATAAGCAGAGAAAGTGAACCCTGGACAAAAAGAGTAAAACTGTCCTTGCAGCGTGGGTCAGCCAGTCAAACATGCTGCCTCCTGTTGCTAGGTAACAGTGGGGTGGGAGGGCAACAGGAAGTGAGGCGAGATGTGCAGAGGTGATCAACAGGAGAGACAGGAAGTGTGTTTTCTGTGGGGAGAACCACGGCGGAAACTTTCAGCTCTCTTAATCTTCTGTCTTCCTCTCCGTCTGTCATGCACCAACAAACTGTGACACTAATTCAGAGAGAAATGAAGATGAGGCATCTCTTTACATCTTCCTACCCAGTGCCCTCCTAATTTTTCCTCCTCTCCTTAGCTGACCTGTCATCTGGTGGTATTTCAAGAGGACATGGCCTCAGACTTTGATTCAGGCACTAACAAACACAAACAGTTACTGTCTGCCCAGGCCCTCCTCTCTCTCAGTCTTTCTTCTGCTGTCTCTGTCTTGCGGCCTCTGTACTGTTGGTGGAAGGCAGCGGAAACCACATGGCTGAGCTGTTGGTACGAAAACAGAAGAGAAGAGAAAAGAGACAGAAAGAGATACTGAGTGTAACACGAAAACCCAACAAACCAGCCACGCACAGCACTTCTGAGACACTTTGTGCACATATATATGTATGAGAAGGCTCTTGTACTCAAAAACAAAACCTAATCCATTAGATATTCTTCAGTAAGCAGCCTGGGTGTTTGTCTTTAAGGTGTTATCAGTCTGTTGTTAACTCCTGCATGCGTTTCCATGACGCAGGCACCTTTAAGTTCTGTTGAAACCCACTGAAATGTATTTTAAATTCTGCTAGACTAAATGTCATAAAGTGTCTAAAAATACCAAACAAGTTCTAGTGAAGTGAGTATAGAAAGTCGCACAAGATTTAAAATAGCGATACGTGTTGCCTCAGAATGATTCACTGTGTGAGGATGTTGTTGAAGTATGTATATGTATTTAAGATCTTAAGGGGACGTTTTATGGAGATAAATGAGGGATAAATATTTTGTAATTTAGGGGAAAATATGAAAAGCTAAAAAAAAGAAAATGAAGGTTGAAGTAGGCACATTTTTTAACATAACAGAATTGTTTTTAAAAAGTGCATTATGCATTTAAATTGACTACTACTTTAGTTCATCTTTTCTCATAGCTAAAGATGAACACTGAACACTTTAGCCGTTCATTATCACTTATTCTGTTTACTTTTTCAATGTACAGATTTATTATTTCTTATATTTACTCTTTGGTTTATGTAACAGGGATAGTGCACATTATTTTCTATGAATGCACCCTACAAAAGAATATAAGATAAAAACATGAAACGCTTAATTAAACTGTTTATAAGCATGTGGTGCATATATTATACAAGGGTTTATATTATGCTATGTTAAATGTGATACACAGTATGCAAAGCAATCCACCAGGGAATATTAATGTTAATAGATATATATTTACTAAACAAGATGATATATAGTCTATAAAATGTCAGAAAATTGTGTTAAAAATAACCCGAGGTAGCATCTTCACATTGCGTTTTATTAAACCATCAATACTAAGCCCAGAAATATTCAATTAGTATTGATGTCAAAGATAGAAAAGCAATGTTAAGAAGCTGACACCAGTGATAACTGCCTCAAACAATGAATTATCATCTAATTAATTAACATTATTTCCACTCTAACTTCATCTTTCATTTTTCAAACTTCCCTTTTGCTCAGTTTGACTAAATGTGTGACTGTGATTTTTCTGTATTACACATAAGGGGAATATAAGAAATCTGGGTTTATTCTATTTATAGCGACCTTGGACACCGAGATCTTGTGCGTGACTTTTGTGTTGGTCTGTTTCAGAGCTGACATCGAAGTCGTCCAAAGCGATGTGAGTGAACTCGAGACCCGATTAGACAAGGTGAGACACAAGCACATGAATGGACTTTTGTGTCACTGCTCTACTTTCAGAAACGTACACAGACAAGCACACACAGAGGTATCAGTTGTTGGACGCATGCCAGTGAAGTGAGAGGTGGGTGGCGGTGGTTGAGGTATTTTTTTTCCACCTGAAATTGAGCAGGAAGTAGCTGCAGGTGCTGCTTCCCCATCGTATTGTCCTGCTGCAGAGAGAACTGCAGTTTGTTCTGCTTCAGCGCGTTAAACCATATCTCTTATCATGTGTTGGTGTGTTTCCCATGTTACCGTTTCAGATCTATTCAATTGATAGAGATGTCACATGCTACGTCGCTGTTCCCTGATGATGCTCAATGATTTGAAATGCGATGTCACTGGATGTTGTTTTTGACTCTGCAGTTTCCACAGTTGATCAAAAAACATAAATAAACGTTATGTCCTAAACAAAGCGCATGGTTGCCTGAAAAGCATCAAACAAGTGAGTGATTTAGTGTATGCAGGAATGGTTTTGAAAAACTGGACTAACTGGGTTCAAGTCCCTTGGGCGATTTTTATCAGTTCTCCAAAAGTACCTGAGTGCACCAAACAAAAAGAGCCCTGACTCCACCTGTTCCAGTGCTGCTGCGTAGCTAAACTCTGTCAACGAAAGAAACAGAAAGAGATATTAGTCTGTTCTCATACCACACGTTATTATCGTGAGATGAGACGTACCGTACAGTTTCAGGCAATGAGCAAAAACTTTATCCAAAAGTCATTTTGAATCTGTCTGCAAATCAGGCATGTTGGAGCATGATACCATGTAGCAGGGCAACAGAACAGATAAAACAAGATTAACAAGGTCAACAAACTTAGCAACATGATAAAGGTCTAAGTGGCCACAAAGCTAGCTGGAGAACAAGAGGAATGTGACTTTAATGTCGTATTTTTTGCACTCACAAGTGGCACTTTCAAGATAATAGTGAATGCTAAAATGTAACAGAACAGTAGCACAGGAAGAGGAGACTCAGACAGTCAGTAAAGTCAGAAATTAAATGTATTAAATAAGGTTGACTAACACCTGCCACCTATGTGGCAACTGTCCTACCACAATTTTAACATTTGTAACAGGAAGAATGTGTCATTTCTTTTTAAATACAGCACAGTGTGTATGCACTAACACACCACAGAAGAGGCTATATATAAATATATATAGCATCTAAAGCTAGCATGTTTGTTAAAATTAATAAAACTGTTTTTAAAAAAGTGATTATTATAAGATACAACACATGAAATTCAGCATCCAAGATCTGTAAAATCAGAGGCTCCTACTACTTGATACCTTAACTCTGTGAACCGAA
>NW_018127992.1:1560020-1563081 GCF_001952655.1 Monopterus albus
GGAAAGACGTTCAAAGCAAGCAAGCCTTACCTGTAGGGAACCACAGAGAGAACGATAACACCTGAAACCAGTGGACCCAGGTATCCAAGCTGGTTTGCATGAGAACTGGTACGCTTGTGGTTGCGGCTCCCAGTGGTTTAAATGGTCAGCGAGTTTCTGATTACAGAAGCATGAAGTTCCTGAAACCTCTGCGTTGTTGTGTTTCAGATTAATGTCATTGAGGCGAAGAAGAAGACAGACATCGTGATGGCTGTGAGTTCACGTTGACCCATTTCAAGTTCATTTTGTTTGGTTGTAAACACATTTATGTGGCTACGTCTTAAAAACACCATACTGAATCTCCTGAAGATAATGTTCACATCTCTTAAATGCTTTCTCATGCTTCCTGTCAGATGCTGTCATTAATGGAGGCCCAAGCCCAGTTCTTCCAGCAGGGCCACGGGTCTCTATCAGAACTGGACGAGTATCGACGTAAACTAAGTGACGAGGTAACGCTGTCGTTTTATAAGGCAGGGAATGGGTTTGAACTTTTTGCTTTAAGATATAAAGATGTTGGTAAAAATGTTGAATGTAAACTGTACCATGGTTGTGCACAGTAAACCACGTGGCTCCTTTAACAATAAGATCCAAAATGTCGCTTGGCTAAATTGTATTAGATAATTTTTGGAGCCTTTCTCGGGGGGGTGGAGCATGAGGAGTCACAAGATTACATTATACTTTCATCATGACAGGAAATAGTAACAGGAAACAGTTCACATGTTGCTGTGCGTGTGTGTGTGTGCCTTGTGCCTCACACTGTGGGGACTCGGCCATCCTTGATTTCCTTGGAAAGGAAGGAAATCATTGAATTTTAGGGTGGCGACTTGGTTTAAGGTTAGGGTGAGGTTAGGGTTATGCATGTAGTGGTTATGTTTAAGGATAAGTCTACAGAAAATGAATGGAAGTCAATGTAAAGTCCCCACAAGTAATGAAAACTCAGCACACGTGTGTGTGTGTTCCTGCTTAACTGTGGAAACTGGAAAATGTTATTGCACTGTCAACCTGGAGTTGCTAATCAAGAAAAGGTGAAATAGGAAATTAATTTGTCAGCATTCACTGGCTGAATAGAAACACAACAATTCTCTTTCTGTCTCATCAGGAAATGGAAGGAACGAGAATAAGCAGATGAGAGAAAGAGATGGAGAGGCAGGGAGGAATATTACACTAAACAGACTCTTTACAAGAGAAATCACCAGTGTTGCAGGAAGCAGCTCCTAAATTCTGCTTCCTAAAAAATCTGCAGGAGTGATAACCTACCTCCGACCCACTGATCTCTCTCAATTTCTGTCAGTGTCACAGAGGCAGACGGGTTAGAGAGGAAGGGGGGAAAGCTGCACATCAGTACAGCTAGAGAAGACAGAACCTAAACAGGCACATACAGAAAATAAACAAATGTATTACAATATGTTTGTGAATCAGTGCACATGCATTAAAAATCTCATTTTATAATCTAATATTATTTGGGGTGTTTATAAGTGTGTACAATATCTCATACAAGTTTCTCTTATAAATGTTGGACTGAATCCAACAGTATCTGTGTTTAGTTTGTTGAAGTATCCTTCCACTTCTAGTTCCACTCAGTTTACATTACAAACCTCCAGCTTAGTTTTTGTATCAATAGATCAAACATTTTAAAACGGTTGGTGCTCCGATGAATGCTCAGTCGATTAAAATGCATTATGTGATTTAAAAATCAGTATTTGTGTCTGGAGAATGACTTTTGTGTTTACTCCTGTTTAACAGCATACTCAGTTTGTGCTAAACGCAGCCAGAGAGAAGAGAGACATGGAGCAAAGACACGCTGCAATCAAGAAAAAGGTAATACATTTACTAAAACATATACACTTTAAGAGGAACTGCTCTTTGTTTCTTGGGGAGTACTACTGCATAAATGGGAAAAGGTTGAATGAAGCTTTGTGGCCCCAGAGGAAGTTGCACAAAATTTGATAAACTGCCTCAAGTGGCGTCACTTGTGTCGGTGTCAGCTGGGGCTGAAGGCTGCAAAAAAATCTGAGGGTGTGGAGCATAAGGCTGTGTGTGCTGTAACCCGCCCCTCTATATTGCTGCTAGCATAAAACACCTGAACCTGCAACACTTGAGTTGCATTGTGGGTAATGTAGGCATCAGTTTTTGACATTTAATGCATGGATAAAAAAAAAAGATGATACTCCTGGTTCTGCTGCACTCATTCTGATTCTTGACAATGACATGAACACATTTAGAAATTCAACTACAGCTTTAAATGATTAATTTCGTGGTACTAAGTGAGTTTTGCATCTTAAACATTTCTAGGACGTGTCATATGATGACTCCATCATGGATTTCAATGCTGATGCAGCTAACGGGATTGCTATGGAGGGATACCTCTATAAGAGAGCCAGCAATGCCTTTAAAACCTGGAGCAGGTACAAGATTACCCACAAAAAGTCTGAGACAGAGCATCTGTGTTGTCTCAGAGCATCACAGTCTCTTACCATGTTTTCATCTTCTTTCTCTTCTTCAGACGCTGGTTTTCAATTAAAAAAAATCAGCTGGTGTACCAGAAGAAATTCAAGGTGAAGTTTCAGTAATATCAGTTTTAAAATGCATTTTTACAAAGGTGATCTCCTTAATAACCATAAGTAACTGTTACAATATATTTAAACACAGATATGCTCATATAAGCCAACATTGTTTTTTCCTGTGGGTTTCTCTCAGGACCAGCCTACAGTTGTGGTGGAGGACCTGCGTCTTTGCACAGTCAAGCCCAGCGCTGAAAACGAGAGACGGTTCTGCTTTGAAGTTGTCTCCCCATCAAAGTGAGTTTTGCGGGGGCTCACGTCTTCATGCGTACGTGTTAGTGACGGTGGTGACTGTTCATCAGCATCAAGTGTGACGAGCAGATCATCCTGCATGGGGGGTGGGGGGGAGTTGTCCATGTCAGTTTCTTATGTATTATAGTATCAGGTGATCATCGCGTGTGTGTGTGTAGGTGTTGTTTGTTGCAGGCGGACTCGGAAAGACAGCAGCAGGCGTGGATCAG
>NW_018127993.1:0-1689 GCF_001952655.1 Monopterus albus
GTATGAAGTTTACAAAATTTCTGAAGAACACCCTGCTGTTTCTTTTGTTTCCAATATTTGAGTTAATCTCAGATAACAATTGTCAGCTTTGGCCTGCAGCTTTGTGTTTACCATATGGACATGAGAGCTGTATTAATCTCATCTTTTCAACTCTTATTAAGAAAAGAAATTAACATATTAGTTGAACTAATATTTGGAAAAGTGTAATTACCTTACTTGTGTTGTTCTGGCCTGCAATGTCTGAAACTGTGAATGTTGTCCGGATCACAGTCGGGTAATCAAAGACAAGGTACCTCACAGCAGCAATTTTTGGACGATAGTCAAAGAACACCGTGTTTACCCCAGATAAAGGAACAGAAGTCGGATCAGCCTGCAGCTGTGTTCTATTGGCTTGGGCTGTAAATAAGATGGATGCATTTGGGGAAGATGATGAAGGCTGAAGAGTTGAGTCTGTGGTAACCTTTGTTGTCGGTGTACTTTCAGACACAATTCGAGATGATGGCAAAGGGTTGGTTGGCACCATTTCAGGGGCAGCAGTTGATAATATTGGTGACATAGTCAGCTTTGTTGGCATAGCCGTGCTTTGGGTTGGTGTCCCATCTGTTAATACGGGCATTGAAGTCACATCCACCGTTGTCGCCTTCTCAGTCTGAAGTGATGCAACAGATGAATGTGTTGTTTCATTTGTTGAGTAGTATAATAGGGCTGTTGGGTTTGAAGATGCTGTGCTGTATGATACTTTGCTGGGGACAGATGAAACACTTTGTGGTTGTGACGCAGAAGGGATGTCTGTTGATTGTGTTGTTTGTAATGCTGATGTATCAAATGACACTCTAGTGAATATATTTGAATGCCCATTAGTTTCTGTGGGTGTAGTCAATGTTACTGAAGAACTACTTAATGGTGGACTAAATGTGACGTGAGAAGATGAACTTGAATTTGGAGAGGTTATTGGTTGCTTGGTAATAAATTCAGTTGCTGCTGGAGTTTGAAGTGTTGATGATTCTGTTGTATATGGAGTTGATTGTCTAGGTGTAGTTGTGGATACTGTGGACGCTGTGGTTTCCGTTGTAGGTACTGATGGTGATGAATCTACTGTGGGTGAACTAGATGGGGGTGGTGTAGTTGAGGACAACATAGATATATGTAGTGGTGGTGTTGATGATTCTATTATAGTTGAACCAAGTGTTGCTGCTATAGTTGTCGAATCCAGTGGAAGTGTTGATGATTCAGTTGTTGATGGATGGTATTGTCTTGGTGTAGTTCTGGCTTCCGCAGATGTTATTGTTGCTGTTGATGATGATAATTCTGTTGTGGATAGAATAGATGCTGGTGGTGTAGTTGTCAGTACTGTGGATGCTGTAGTTTGAGTTGATGATGATTCTACTGTGGGTGAACTAGATGGTGGTGGTGTAGTTGAGGACAACATGGATGTTGTGGATTGTGGTGGTGTTGATGAGTCTATTATAGTTGAAGAAAGTGGTGCTGCTGTAGTTGTCGAATCCAGTGCTGCTGTAGTTTGAATGGTTGATGATTCAGTTGTTGATGGATGGTGTTGTGTTGGCATAGTTGTGGATACTGTGGATGCTGTGGTTTCTGTTATAGGTACTAATGATGATTCTACTGTGGGTGAACTAGGTGGTGCTGGTGTAGTTGTCGATTCAGTTGCTGCCGTAGTTTGAAGGGTTG
>NW_018127993.1:18182-25633 GCF_001952655.1 Monopterus albus
GGTTGATGATTCAGTTGTTGATGGATGGTATTGTGTTGGTGTAGTTGTGGATACTGTGGTTTCTCTTGTAGTTACTGATGATGATTCTGCTGTGGGTGAACTAGGTGGTGCTGGTGTAGTTGTTGATTCAGTTGCTGCTGTAGTTTGAAGTGTTGATGGACGGTATTGTGTTGGTGTTATTGTGACTACTGCTTCTGTGGATTTTGTCAGTTGTATTTTTGTTGTGGACATGGTTGTTTGTATTGTGTAAGGGTTTGTAGGTACAACTCTTGTACTTTGTGTGGCTTCAGGGGTTGTAGTTTGTGTGGAGCCTTTGGTGGTTTCTGTCTTTGTAGATGTTGTTTTGGTTGGTGGTGTTGCAGTAAATGCTGTAGTTTCTGTATTTGTTGTAGCCAATGCTGTCGCTTCTCCTGTTGTAAATGGCATATCTTGATTTGGAGCTGAAGTTACATTCATTGTATATAAATTGAATTCATTTGAGGCAGCATTTGATCCTGAAACTGTGAATGGTGAACTCTGCCTTGTAATGAGTTTTGTGGTTTGCTTCTCAGTGGTTTGAGAGGATCCATAACTCTGCCCTTGAGTGGCATCAGTTGGACTGTAAACTGATGTTTTATTTGAGGAAGAGGAATTTTCACCTTCTGGAGCTGCTGTGCTCCTGGCTAAGGTTGGCTCTGTGTTCACTGTGGCTGTATTTGTGGCTGGAGTCAGAGTAGTGGTCGTCTCTGTCACTGTTGCTCTTGGAATAGCTGATGGGTTTGTCTCAGTTGAGCCGCTAGATGTGGAAGAGTATAGGTTTGATTCTGTACCAACAGGGACTGAATTTGATTGTGTTTCAGTTGCTCCAGCAGTAACTGCTGGTGCAGAAGGGCTCCAAGTCAAATTTATGGCTTTAACATTGCTCAAGATTGATGAATTAAGTGATGTGATCATCTCAGATACAATGTTAGATTTGCTGGTGGTTATGTTTAGCTGTTCTCTTTGTGTTGTGTCATGGAATGTACTTGTAGTCTTTGGCACAGGATCGGTTTGTGATGATTGTGGAATGCTGGCTGTTGTATTGTCAGTTGTGACGTTTGAGGCCTTAGGTGTGGTTGGTATGGAGGCCACGGATATGCTTGTGAGTGAGTCAACACTGCCTGGAGATGTGGCAGTTGCTGCTGAATGGGTATTAGGGTGCACTGTATCCTGTATATCTGAAATTGATGTAGTTGTGCTCATCTGTAGTATTGTCTGAGTTTGGCTGGACTGAACTGTTTGATTGGAGCAAGGGTTATTCTGAATTGTTTCTCTTGAGGAATTAATCGATTTTGACACATTCTGCACCACTGTAGAAGTGCCAAGGGAAGATGAATTGTTATCTTCATCCATACTGGAAATGCTACAGTTTATGACAGATAATTCTGATGCTGGTTGGTTTATGGTTGTTTCAGATAACAAACTGGTTTGGGCAGATTCTTGTGAAGCAGGCACAGTTGTAACAGGAGAAACAGTATTATTTTCATTGGACTGAGTTACATTTGCTGGTTCTGAAGGTCCTGTGGTTTCTTCTTTCCCATTGGAGCTAGATATTGTCATTGTAGTGGGGGTATTTATATCTGTCTGCATGGGTGGACTTGGTAAAGTGGTCCATTGTTCTTGTGTAGATGAAGGCTGGCTGTTGATTAGCTGAGGTATTGAAACATTACTGACCTTTGCTACTATAGTGGTCAAAACATTTGTTGAGTCAATTTGACCAGCTTCAATAGATACTGTGAGATTGACTTGAAGTTGGCAGACAGCTGTAGCTGTGTGAGAGCAAAAATCAGAGAAAACACAACATATGTTGTATTAGAAGAGATAGCAGCAACTTACATTAAAGTCAAACCAAAATTAAATATCACCAGGATATCCACCCCCATGTTTGTTCTGACTTGTGTACCCATTTAGTCAAGTTTCTAAAAATAAGCTTGATTATATTTTCTGTCCTTTATGTCAGTGTTGTTGAGGAGGTGTAAATTTCTGATTTAGACTGACAATATTCTGGCATTTTCAGTACCTTTGTGGATAGGCACTAAAACTTGTTCATTTTAAAGGGTCACCCAGAGTGTTAGCCCATGATTTTTATCTATTTGATAGTTTATGTTTCTCCAGAATTCTGTACATTTGTCAGTGTCATTACAATATAGGTGTGTAAAGAGTGCTGAGGTAACAGGAATACGGGTTGCTGTGAGATTTGACTATTGGAGCTTTTGTTTCTTCCATATCTAACTGTACATAATCACACACTGATTGAAAAAGAGGAAGAACACCCTGTATCAGCATTCAGAAGCCATACAGAGCTATGATGTTCTCCAGTTGGTAGTACATGTAGGTTTACAGAAATTTTTTGACCACTGCATTTCAAATGACAGTCAGCTGTTTCCATGGGAAGTGGCAGCCTAAAGAAGCTTAGATGTTGTTACCACCAGTATTTACAAAATAAATGTTATCCCTTTATAAAGCATAGAAAATGACGCATTATAACACAGTCTCATCATAGTTTTTATTTCCTAACACAAAAAAATTGAGGGCAATAAATATTTTAGGTAAACCTTTGGTTAATAAGTTACAATGGCTACTTACTGTATATTAGGAGTGAATGCGGTGATTGACAAATTAAAGTATAATCCATAAATAATCTTCTTTCTCAGATACCCTTTTCCACTGAATATTGTCTGTACTTTCTAGAATGTGGTAAATGTGTCTGACATCAGATTTGACAATAACAATTGATGACTGACTCACCTGCCAGTAAGATCAGAAAAAATGCACAGGTCATTGTAACGTGATGATATGAGTCACAGGCATAGCTGGTAACAAAGCACAGACAAAAATGAACAGATTCAAGGCATTCATCTCCTTTTATAAAATAGCCAAACATGATATTTCAGCAGTATATTCTGCATTGTATTCTTAAAGATAGATCATGTTGTGTAGCTTGTTATTTCACCCTGTGGCATATGCACTTTAGTTTGTTTTGTTGTTGTTGTTGTTGTTGTTTTGCAAGACTTCTCATTTAATCCTCAATGACCACTGTATTTTTATTTTGCTTTGTTTTTTATTTGTACCATTATTTTTTCTGGATTTTTCTTTTATTTTTAATCTGGGTTTTGTCTCCAAAAGCCAGGATCCTTTCATGAAATTTGGGCTAATTTATAACTTTTACCAGTGTTTTTGACATTATAATATGATGTATGCTTACAGTGGACTTTAAATCCCTACAGGCTTTATTCTTACTGACATTCATTGACAAAACTGACTGGAAACAATCCCTCAAAAACATGTCTTACTTACATTCTTAAAGCTCCCTTTTCCTTTGGGGAAGTGGTTAATTTCCTGCAAGATTTAAAAGCAGAAGGTTTGCATTAAAAACAAATTAATATGTCACATTTTGGAAAGCTGTTGTATAAAATAGACATTACCAGAATATGTTACTCCTCTGATAAATGGTAAATCCAGTTAAACAATGAACATTAAAAGTGTCTTTGACATAGATTTATGACACAGCATTCATTGTTATTCAATGCAAAACATTACAAAAATAAAACAAATAAGATAACCATACAATAATTTGCAGTCCAGTGCAATAAATAATACCTTGTATTTGGGACGGGGCTTGATTGTCATTTAGGCCCTTTCATGACAGACTTTTTAACATATTGTCATCATCATACATATCATCCTTTCAATTCATGCCATCGTTTTTCATGCCCAAACCTGAAACTCACAATGCTGCTTAACCACTGAGTTCAGCCAAAGGTTCAAGTGTGTTTTGCTAGTAATGGCTAATGTAGCCTTGAGCAGCTAGCCCCAAGCGAATATGACGAGTGATCTACAGGTTTCTCCAGTTCTGTGTTCTTATACAAAACCATATTTCCACCACCACACCTCAAAATTGTTTTAGAGTTATATGTAGAGGACTGGACCATATTTATTTTTTAGTTCTGGCGGCTTAATATACTGCTGATGTTTTTGTATAACTGTAGTACTGTATTTCATGTCAGGAAGAAGTAGATTTTATAAAGAGTCCTTCCTTGTTTCACTGCTTTCTTTGAAGTAGCACACCACAAAATTACAGCCGCAGCTACTGTACCACAATCTACTGGGGAGAGTTTATTATGAGTTTTGGTTTTATGATTTATGATTGAATCATTGATGTTATTATTAACTCATGTATGATTTATCATCTGTCAGTGTGGATCTGTTGCAGGAGGGTCTGAACAGGACAAAATATTTTGGTTCACAAATGGTTCTTAGTGAAGAACAGGCAGTGTTTTTTAACAGTAATGTAGCAACAAGGTGGCAATGTAATACAAGTTTTCTCTTTTCTGCATCTTCAGAGCATTTTCTACTTTTCTGTCAGATTCTGTAAATAGGAGAAAGTAATGTACCTGGTACAAGTCAGTGATAGGCTTTTAAAAGCAGACTTAGCATCTGAAGTTAACTACAAATGAAAAGTATAGCGTCCCCTCAGCCAGTGCTGCCTTAGAAATCCAGTTTGCTCACCTGTGTCTAAAAACAGCACTGCCCTTGGAAAATGTCAGGTAAACACATAAGCGATGAGTTGATTTATCAAAGCAAAACATTCTTTGTTTTTGACAGTCATTAGAGACTGCAGATTATCAAATACCTTATCAGTGCCTTTTTTTCTTTTTACAAAAATACCAAGACAGGATCTTCCTTAAGTGATTACACAAAGTTTCTGGGTAAAATCTAATGTAAGATGGGTTTTTAACCAGTGGTTTGTGGCTCACTGGTGGTCTGTGAAGGCATTGCAAGTGGTCCCTGACCATGGATTCAATATTTTTTTACATTTCCATGTACTGCTCATTGTTTGTGAATAATAAAATCCATGCAAACAATATAAAATTTAGGTGACAGTCTATCCACCTCACAATAGTCGTCGTTGGGTAACTTCTGGCAGAATGTAATGACAAAAACATCCAGGAATTCAATTCAAGCTATGAGCACAGTATGTCACCTAGCCACCTCTAACCTTTACAACTTGTACACAGCATCCTGACCTGATTTGACTGAGTTCTCTTGAGTTCAAATAATGTCAATACAGTGAGTGATAAAATTTTTAAAACGCTAACTCACCTTTCAACACTTTTGAACTGACATCTTGTACGTGAATCTTCGGTGCACTGATAAGCGTCGTCAGAGCTAAAAAAGAAGAACCATTTTAAAGTGTCTCACAAAACCGGTTCTTCCTGCTTTAATCACACCTGTCAGTCCACCTCATAATGGAGATGAACAACCTAAATTAAAATCTGTACGCTGAAAAACAATAAGTGCTGTATGTAGGTTATGGTAACTTTACAACAGGAGGTTGGATTTCAGTGTACAATTTAGTTATTTCTTATAATACTCCAAAAAATATGACTTCAGAGTCTGACTTGATTGTCATTGGGAAAAATGCCAAGAAAAGTAGGTATTGTCTTGATGACAGTGTTAACATTCCTCATTACTGAAAACAGTTGCGTTTGCTGGATCCATGTCTTCCATGGAAAGAGATGCAGTGTGTTCAATAACAATCATTTTTTCTTTTGACACATCATTTCTATTAGACTGCAGTATAAAAACCTCCTTGGTTTTTACTGAACATTATTTACTTTACTCTATTGATCTATCTATTGATTTTTTTGAAATTAAATGCTCCTTTTTTTCCAAATATTATCCTGCATACACTCACACATGTACCCACATTCACATGTGTAAAGATGGATTTCTGGCATGTCAGAAATCTGGTCAGCTGTGTTGCAGGTCCCTGATTTGAAGGTAGTTCAGTGCATGAGTACAAAGAAAACAACATAACACAGACGAGATAGCACATTTTGAGGACAGGCTCTGAAACAAGACCATAGACTGCTTATAATATATTTGCTGCTGCAGATGGATGAGGCTAATCAAGCTCTGGCAGCACCACACTATTCAAATACAGTATGTCACCAGAACGGTGTCATGACCAGCAGCAACAGGGGAAATACTTACAGAGAATTGCTGCTATTCATCCGCTGTACAATGTAAAATGGCTAAAAGTATAGAAGTAATGCTGTTTTTCTTTTGGTTGACCTCAACTTTGTTTGCGTTGTCAATGAACACACCCACTAAGGGATCCGTTTAAACATCTAGTGTGAGCAGTCCTGTCGTGCCCGACTGAGTGAAAGTGCAATGTGAGCAGTGAAGTTGGGGTTGAGACATCCTTATTGACCAAGGATTTACTGTCCTTGGTCAAATGCAAGGGTCACTAGATCTGAGGAAATTGCAGTGAAATCAGAACTAAAGTGTTGAAATGTCATGACACTTGAGCTTCAAGTCAGTTCACACCTGCTCTCTGTCTCCATCTTGTGGCAGGGGTGAGATATGCTGCACCTGCCATTAGAAGGCCTCCCTAAACTAGTGCATGAAGAATCATGATGCAGAAGCCTCCTACCAGTTCTCTTTTGCCATTTGTGGCAAAAGGTATGAGAAAAAGGACTCTGTCATTATCCACAAGGCCAGGAGCCACCCTGAGGTGCTCATAGCTGAAGCCTTAGCAGCTAACAGGGGCTCTATAATGAGACTGTCCCGCTGCTCACCCAGCCACCACTTCTTGAACACGAGATCCAAGAAGTGGTGGCTGGCACGTTTACTTTGCTGCAGCAGGTGATGCTTCTGCTTGCTCTACTGACTCCTGGCATCATATGCATCGCCCACCTAAGTTCAATAAGGATTTTATATGTGTCAGGTTTGCCCGGCTGCACCAACTTTCTCACTCCCCTCACTCTGTTTTCACTCCCTTACCCTCATTACGTTATCCTTTACACCTGCTTCTTACCCCCAGATTACCACCAGCTGCACCTGATTAGTTTCTCCCTATTTAGTCCCTGCTCTTCGTTCACTCCCCTGCCAGTTCTTTCTAGCATTTCTCAGGCCCGTTTGTTCCCCGTTGTTCTTTTGATCTGTATTAGTATTTTTTGTCTCCTTCTCTCCAGCTGCTTTAATCTGTTTTACTTGTTTTAGTCCATGAGGTTGTTTTGTGTGTTCTTGGTCTCATTTTGCTTCTTTTTGCAGATGTGTTGCATCTGTTTTGCCCTCCCCGAGGCCATCGGGCCATGGAGGGGGAATAGCAACTGTTTATAAAATAACTTAAATGCAAGCAGATTTCATCATTACCTTCCTTCTCCAGCTTTGAGTTGTCCTTATTTGAGCTGGGTCATTCTCCGGCCTTATTGTGGGCTGTGATTTATTGCCCACCTAAGTTCAATAAGGATTTTATATGTGACTTTTCTGAATTCTTGGTCAATTTTATGCCCAGATATGACCAGGTTTTAATTATTGGGGATTTTAATATCCATGTTTGCTGTCCGGACAAACCTTTAGTTAAGGTTTTTATAGCCCTTATTGACTCTTTTAATCTTACACAATTTGTGGCTGGGCCCCCACCT
>NW_018127993.1:31850-48271 GCF_001952655.1 Monopterus albus
GGTAAGCCATCCATTTTTACATTACTAACACCATTTCTCAAAGAAGCATCATTATTGGAGACTGAAGGTGTTGATTGGCAAGACATTGAGGGTAACCGTCATGTTTCTAAAGTGTATGTGCTGATTTGTAGCTCTGATTCTGTGGCTCAGCCGTTGCTTCGTAACACAAAGCAGTTCAACGGCTTTTATGGCTGTGATTTTTGCTATCACAAAGGTGGGAAGACATATCCATATGATAGACCTGAACCCCCCCTGCGAAATGAGAAGGATCATTTTAGTCATGCAATGTCAGCATCAGTTGATGAGCCAGTGTTTGGAGTTAAAGGTCCATCTCCTTTAATGATGCTTGGTCACTTCCAAATGATAAACGGTTTCATTCCTGAATATCAACACAATGTGTGCCTTGGAGTCACTCGGCAACTGTCTACACTGTGGCTTGATACAGCAAACAGGGAAGCCCCCCGGTACATTGGTAAACAGATAAAAGAGATTGATTTGCGACTTGAAAAAATAAAGCCTCCTGTTGAGATAACCAGGACACCAAGGTCACTTAGTGAAAGAAAATTCTGGAAAGCTTCCGAATGGCGAGCCTTTCTCCTCTTCTATGCGTTGCCCATATTGAAAGGTATACTCCCTGTCAGATTTTGTAATAATCTATTCCTTTTGGTATTCAGCATATACACATTACTGCAGGATACAATCAAGACTAGAAGCATCTTGATGGCAGAAGTGGCTCTTAAAAAATTTGTTATTGAGTTTCAAAGACTTTATGGAAAGAACCACATGACTTTCAACATACACTTGCTCACACATGTCACACAAAGTGTCAAACACTGGGGGCCTTTATGGGCTACCTCAACATTTCCATTTGAGTCCAATTTGGGCACTCTACTTAAATATTTTCATGGTACTCAGTATGTCCCTTCACAAATTGCTAGAAAATTTCTGATGTGGAGAGAATTGCCAGAAAAGGCCAAACACACTATCACCTCTGGAAATACAAAGGTGCAGTCATTTGTTGAAAAACTTTATGTCTCTAAGCGTAGAACAGATAAATGTGACACACTAAATGGAAGTATCAAAGGTTTTGGTCATCCCCCACTGCAAGAAAATATCCCAGCCTCACATAGGCTTGCCATTGTTAAACTATGTGGAAATCTAAGCAACTGCTTTTGGTATTACAGGCGTTTTTTGGTTGATGGAGCTCTGTATCACAGTCAGACATATGACAGAATAAAGAAAAGGTTCAACAGTGCTGTATACCTGAAAGATGGTCAGTTGTGTTTAATTAATAATTTGGTTGTCTTTAAACAAAAGTGTGCACATCAGAACCCTGGATATTGTGCTTGTGCCAAATATTGCTGTATTTTGGTTGAGGAACTGGCTAAATCTAACAGGCTTTTATGTAAAGATTCACAGATAAATGTACAGAGTGATTTCATACATGAGGTTAGGAAGACTGGAAACTCAAGTTCCATCTGGCCTGATAATAAAAGTGAAATGTGTTGTTGTTGAAACCACTGACAAATTGTACGTTACACCTTTGCCAAATCCACGGGATTAAAAGAGCTCCCATGAGTAGCCTTAGTCATACTACTGCAAAGCAAGTGTTGTAGTGGAGACGTCCTTTTGCCATTTGCCTTGTTTTTATGTATTGTATATGCATTTAAAAAAGCACATGTGTTATGGTGGCTAATGCCAGTATGAATCAAGTCTGTCTATTAAAAAATGTCAAATTTGGTTTCAAATAAAATTCAGACATTTATTTTCTGTCCCTGTGGGTTAATAATGTCATTGTGTATATGACAGTGGTTCAGTTTCACCTACACCAATCCTCAATCTTTAAAAACATGCAGTATACCACAAAGAAACCAGTATGTGTGAAAATGTACTATTAATGTACTACTACTTAAGTATATCATGGTCAAAAGTTTAAATATAAGTATAGGCTCAATATACTTAGACTTTTAGTATAATTTTTAGTATAAGCCAAGTATTGTTAACTTAAACTTTGTTAAGTATATCTCTGATAAGTACTTAAAAAGTAAACTGAAAGTATACTCGCATTTTTAGTTTAAAATTAATATACTTGAAGCATACTTGCATATACTACCTTTTTGGTAAGGGACGGCTTTGCCGTACGTTTAATTCTTCCACTTCTATTCAGTTCTCTGCTTTCTTTAGTGAAAATCTTGTAATTTCTGACTCTGCGGACATAGAAGAGATTGCACTAGATTTTCACTTTAATTGTCAGGCTGCTATTGATGCGGTGGCACCACTGAAGGTTAGGCAGCCTAGGGCTAAGTTTGAGCCCTGGTTAAATGAAGTGTCCCGCGCTGCCAGGCATGAGTGTCGCAGGGCTGAGCGCAGGTGGAGAAAAAATAAATTACAGGTATCAATTCAGATACTAAGAGACTCTTGGCATCGTTATCAAACAATTGTGAAAAATCTTAAGAGAAATTATTTCTCTAACATCATTCAGTCGAACTGTCATAAGCCTCGTGTTCTGTTTAAGGTTATTGATTCTGAATGTTCCTCAGGTTGCCTGTGTTGAGTCCTCCTCTGCCCTTTGTCAAAATTTTTTTACATTTCTTCAATGACAGGGTTCTTTCTACTAGAGCTCAAATTCTAGCTTCTGTTTATGATTTTCCTGTTTCTCGCTCCTGCCCTGCTATTTTTGATCAGTTTGAGTGTGTGTCTCTGTCCAGTTGCCAGGAGACTGTTGGGTGTTTGAATCCCTCTGGCTCTCCAAGTGATGCTATTCCTCCTCGACTTTTAAAGGAGGTTTTTTCCGGTTGTGGGGCCTTTTGGCCTTTCTATTATTAATAGTAGCTTATCCTCTGGGCTGGTCCCAAGGAATTTTAAACACACGGTGTTCAGTTCTCTGCTTTCTTTAGTGAAAATCTTGTAATTTCTGACTCTGCGGACACAGAGGAGCTTGCACTAGATTTTCACTTTACTTGTCAGGCTGCTATTGATGCGGTGGCACCACTGAAGGTTAGGCAGCCTAGGGCTAAGTTTGAGCCCTGGTTAAATGAAGTGTCCCGCGCTGCCAGGCATGAGTGTCGCAGGGCTGAGCGCAGGTGGAGAAAAAATAAATTACAGGTATCAATTCATATACTAAGAGACTCTTAGCATCGTTATCAAACAATTGTGAAAAATCTTAAGATAAATTATTTCTCTAACATTCAGCCAAACTGTCATAAGCGTCGTTCGTGTTCTGTTTAAGGTTATTGATTCTGAATGTTCCTCAGGTTGCCTGTGTTGAGTCCTCCTCTGCCCTTTGTCAAAATTTTTTTACATTTCTTCAATGACAAGGTTCTTTCTACTAGAGCTCAAATTCTAGCTTCTGTTTATGATTTTCCTGTTTCTCGCTCCTGCCCTGCTATTTTTGATCAGTTTGAGTGTGTGTCTCTGTCCAGTTGCCAGGAGACTGTTGGGTGTTTGAATCCCTCTGGCTCTCCAAGTGATGCTATTCCTCCTCGACTTTTAAAGGAGGTTTTTTCCGGTTGTGGGGCCTTTTGGCCTTTCTATTATTAATAGTAGCTTATCCTCTGGGCTGGTCCCAAAGAATTTTAAACACGTGGTGGTGCAGCCACTGATTAAGAAACCTGGTCTGGATCTTACAGTGCTTGCTAATTTTCGGCCTATTTCTAATCTGCCGTTTCTTTCCAAGGTTCTAGAGAGGATAGTTTACACTCAGTTACTGGCTTTTTTGGAAAGGCAAAATATTCTGGAGCTCATTCAGTCAGGGTTTAAAACCCTGCACAGTACTGAATCTGCTTTGGTGAAAGTTTTAAATGATATTTTTCTTGCCACCAACTCAGGGAACTGTGTCGCCCTAGCGCTCCTTGATTTAACCGCTGCTTTTGATACAGTAGATCACAACATACTGGTACTTATTTCTCGTTTAGAGCACTGGGTGGGTATTCGAGGCATAGCTCTAGAATGGTTTCGGTCTTACCTTAAGGATCGAACCTTCTGTGTGAAGCTTGGTGATGCTATGTCTTCCTCTGAGCCCCTTTTGTATGGGGTTCCACAAGGCTCGGTCCTTGGACCCCTTCTTTTTTCTCTCTACCTTCTCCCACTTGGCTCTATATTTAGTAAACACGGTATTTCCTTTCATTGCTACGCATCTGATAGCCAGCTCTATTTACCAGTCACAAAGACAAATTCTTGTGTTAGGCCACTGCTTGAATGTTTTGAGGATATTAAATCTTGGCTTGCTCTTAATCTTTTGAAGCTGAATGAAGAGAAGACTGAGGTGATGGTGTTCGGTGATACTGTTGGGTCTCCCTCCATTGACTTGGGCTTTTTAACTCAATATAACAAGAAAAATATTTCAAACCTGGGGGTTAAGATGGACCTCGGTCTAAAATTCGATTGCCAAATTGCAGCTGTTGTAAAATCTAGTTTTTTTCAGTTAAGGCAGTTGGCCAAAGTAAAATCAATGGTCTCCAGATGGCTCTTTGAGACACTGATTCATGCTTTTATCACCACCCGACTGGATTACTGCAATGCACTGCATCTGGGGATTAGCGAGTTTTCTATCGCTTGCCTCCAGATGGTCCAAAACACTGAAGCACGTCTTTTAACAGGCACACATAAATATGAACACATTTCTCCAGTCTTGGCTTCCTTGCACTGGTTACCTGTCCATTTTAGGATCCACTACAAAATTTTATTATTTGCTTTTAAATCCCTCCATGGCCTTGCACCTCCCTATTTATCTGACTTGCTTCACTGGCATACACCTACACGTTCCCTGAGATCTACCAATCAGTTTCTTTTGAGTGTGCCCAGAAGAAAGCACAAGCTTAGAGGCGATCATGCCCTTGCGACTGCTGCTTCCAAATTATGGAACGATTTACCGCTGCCCATTAGACAAGCCTCTTCTTTGCCGGTTTTTAAGTCCCTTTTGAAAACTCATTTATTCTTGATGACGTTTTGATACTATTTATTGGTGCGATCTTATCTGTATTGATTGATATCTTATTTTTGTGTTGATTTTATCTGTATTGACTGATGTCCGATATTTGTGTTGATTTTATCTGTCCTTGTAAGTTGTGTTTATTTTTAACGTATATTGTTAATCACACTGTACAGCACTTTGGTCCGTCTCGGTTGTTTCAGTGCTTTATAAATAAAGTTGGTATGGTATGGCATATGGTGCAGGTGGCACATCAGCAGCAAGTCCCCAGCTTGCTGCCCCCACCCTTGCTGCCAGCACTGTCACATCCATGACCACGGTGGACTCCCAAAGCACCCTCCTCACCCTGAGCTCCTTCACCTCCCTGCGACCCCAGCAGTGGAGGAAGGGAAGCTGATGAGGTTGCATAGATCCAAAATTACCTATACGTTAGCCAGGACCTTTACACAAATCTAAATGGTTTTTCTTTCACTAGATGGTTTGACAGGAAGAAATTACATACAAAATCTATAATAAGTAGATTTTTGCAATGTGATTTAGATCGTTTTTTTTTTTTTACAGAATGAAGCAATATGCTTTTTTTAACAGCAGATCTTCTGCCATATTGTACTAAAAGCAGTTGTTCCTCCCAATAATATTATGGTTGGCTCCATTCTGTGCAGTGTGAGTATTACCAGGACCCTGAAACTAAAGCAGCTACATGAAAATCAGCCCTCATTCATTTTATGATTTTAGACCCATGTTTTTCCCACTGCCAAATGTCAACAGTATTTTGTGAGAAAGGCCTGATACCTCATTTTTAGAGCAAAAATCTAAATTGTCCTTTACATCAGGTTGCACTTTTTTTACTTTCTTTGATTTTTTTTGCTCATTTTATCACCAGGTTGATAAAAAATAGGACACTGTAGATACAAATAGCACTTTTTTTAAAACATGTCCCAAAATTTGAGCTTGTTATGATTGTGGTAGGCCAAATAACTTTCTGTAAAATTATCTATATTTTTTATTTTTGTACTTTTTCTCCTCTTTATATACAAATCTACACTTAATGAAGAAAAAAGGTTAAAAGATGTGTACATGCCTACATTCCATGTGTTTGGCTCATGATTAGCTCACTGTGACTTGGGGTATAAAGAGTTTTTATTATTGGTGGGGGACGGGAGGGCCACATGGTGACGTTTCTGGGAGGGAAAAAGAGAAAGTCCTTATGTGGTGCGCCCCCCTAAACCCGCCCCTGTGGCTTGCGGAACCAATTAAATCCCCTGTCATTGCCTGCATGCCAACATGAACAGCCACAGAAGCCCTTCATTGACTCTCGCTGTGAGTTGCTCCGGTTCCTGTTCAGGCCGTTAAAATAACCCAAAAGCATTCCGCGCGTAAAAACGTTGTTTCGGTGCCAGCGCTTACAACGATTTATTTGGGGAGGTGGGGGGAGTCATTTCGCTGCTCGGCCTTCATCCAGCTCACTGCTAACTCTCCTATATAAACAGGACTGGAGTGCAAATGGCAGAGCAGGAGGAGCAGCGGATAACGGTGCCTGGCCAGTCGCCGACGGGGAGAGCGGTGGCTCTGGCCCGGCTACTGCACTACGAATGCACCCGCCTGCTCCAGCTATACGTGAGTTGTCCGTTTCCACCCCTGTTGTGTTTACCTCAGACTCACCCCACCTCCCGTGACTTGTAGCTGTAATGCGAATGGTTTGGACTGATGCAGCTAGCAGCCCTGTCTCATTTGAGTTACGTTTGACTTTTACTATATAAACGTTTGACAATCTCTGGGAGGCACTTGCGTTCTGTAGACAAAGGGATGCAGAGTGTAATCAGACTAAAAACAGCATCACTACCTCTCCCCCCATTTTCCCTGGGGTGCCTAATGGATTGAGTGTATTGGATTTGTTTTCCTGCTGTCATGCTTCTGTGCTTCACCTTCCTCTTAGGACACCTTTTAATTGATTAGTGCATTCAATATGGTGGCCACTCAGTGTTAAATTTGTAAGGGATCTAAAGTGAGATTAAAGGCACAAGTGAAAGAGTATTAGCACATTCTTGCACTCTTTTCAGAAAGAGAAGGAGACTTTCCTGTCAGACCACACCCCAGATGGTGGACGCATTGTGTCCCTCGTCCCAGACTCAGAGGAGTCCAGCACCGAGGAGCAGGTGCAGTCGGTGCATTCAGCTTTGCGGCAGTGCCTGGGGCTGCTCCATTGTGTCATCCTCAAAGAAGAGGAGGAATGGGGTGAGCTGGAGGGCGACTATGAGACCATGAGGAAGAACGTCCGATTCCGGCTGGAGCACTTGCTCCTAAGCACCAAAGACCTGGTGGAGACAGATGACACAATCCTAGAAATCACCCCTGACCACCAATGTACTGAGGTAAAGTGTGGGACTACAGGACATTGCTCTTTATTAAACACAAATAAAATGTTATCATGCATTTTCAGGTAGCGCGTAATACAAAACCCAAAGAAAAAAAACACCAGTTGCAGCATAAATCTATACACAAACCGCATTTACATGAAAACTTGGGATAAATCGTACACTGGAAAGCAAAAGAAGGGACAGAAAATGCTCAAAGGCCAAAGTTTACCTCGATAAAACAATAGACAAAACCTTATAAAAACACAAAGAACCCACACAGATGCAAGATGACTGAAGAAAATAAATTAATAAATAACAAAATTTAAAAACTTCCAAAAAGATTCACAAAGCAAGTACAAGGAGATGCAAAATGGCTACAAAGAAGCAAGCACTGGACACAAAATGACCACAAAGATACTAAATGACTAAAAGGAGACACAAAACTATGTTTCAGCCTGTGGGTCTTGCTCCTACAGTGTGTAAGGGTGGGGGGCTGTGACATGTCTGTGCCCAGGGTTTCAGGGTCTCATAATCTGCGCATGACTTGAGCCCATCCACTTACCGCCTTGCCTGTTTCTTCTGTACCAATAATGAGAGGCACTGGATCTAACTTGGTCTCTTCTCTGTAGGAGGTTGATGATGCTGGGGGAGCATTTGGCCTCAAATTGTGGACCTATCGAGTGCTGCTGGAGCTGATCCACTGGGCTGACCATGCTGTGCAGACCCTGCACGCCTTGCACACAGACAGGGAAGGAGCAGAAGAGATCTAAATTTCTTTGTTATAACATCTATGAATGAACTTAACACTAACAGTTGACTTTCCTTTTTACTAATTCCAACTTACCAAGTAATGTGTAATGTTCTCTGTGAACAACATGGGGTGAAAAATGCTCACAGCTAAGCTCCTTTAACAAAGTCCAGTTGACAGCTCTTTCCAGATGTTGGTGTTTCCACAGTGCTATCATGAGCTCTAGTTTGCCACAGCTGCTGTTTCTTTTGACAAAGAAGTGAGAAGTGCAAACTCTTAACTGTATCAAGATCGGTCCATGTTGCGCGGTGGCCGTTAAAATGCTTGAAAATGTCTTTTTGTATAGGGTTTAATTTATTCTATTTAAGTGGATTTACCTTTGATTACTACACTCCAAAATGTACTAACTGCTAGAATGTAGCCAAATGCTCATGACTGGTAAACTGTGACTGATGTGCAGCTGAATCTGTTGTTATTTTAACAGGTCATTTAGCTCTTAGTGTTGCACATTATTAACTTATCTAACCTAAATAATTCCATACCAAATGTCGTTTTTTTTGTGTGTAGACTGAATGCTTGGTTCCGTCTGTGATGATAAAGTGTCATGCTTGCTGCTCTGATTACCAAGTTCTCTCCTGACGTTATACTTAAATGTGATGCTTCACAAGTTTGAACTATTAGACCAACGCGTCTCGAACTATATCCATCACGCCCTCCTCTGGGCGTCCAAAGAATGTGTGAGAAGCGCTGTAATAGATCATTTTACACTAGGATTGTACTGTGTTTAGCCAAAAGTATCAAACACCTGCGTAGACTCACTGAGTGAATGAACTGTGACTCCCTTGGTTTGGTGATTTCTAAATGCCATGCTTTTATGTGATGAATAACTGGATGTGCATTGAAGATTAAAACCCAGTCTTATTAAACCCTTGTGCTTTGTTTACATTGTCTTTACTTTCTTATTTTTACATCCCTTTGCTGTGCAGAAGCAACACTTATGATTTATCTTATGTCCCCAACCTAATAATTTTCATGGAACGCACTTTATAATTTGATCCTTATAGGACAAAAGAGACTGTGTTAAAGTGGTACACTTCCAATTAAGTAGTTCTGTACAATTGCAGGTCAGCATAACATGAAAATGTATATGAAGTTTCCTGTAATAAATGACTAATACATTATTTGGGTTTTAAATTTAGCATTTCCATTAAGGACATTTGAGCCAAATTGTTTAATTCTTTCCAGTAAAGCTTGTTCAGCATTATTGGGACATTACAGGCAATGTATGCACTAAGTATTGAAGCGGTGGCCCTTTGGCACTAACATGGCTTCCACCTGTTATTAAGGTGACAAAGAAATCACTTGCGTCATTATTACACCAAATAAACTTTCATGTCTTAGTTATGCACATTCCTTTCGTTTGCTGAAATGTCATTCCCAGAATACCAAATGTATGTTATCTTACATAATGTTCCTCGTAGGAGCCCATTAGTTTATCGGTTACCAACCATTTTTGGCAGAACATGTGCTTTTATTTTTGATATAAGTTAATGTTTCTAAAACATCTCACTGCTTATTTCACCACTGGTTTAACAGATGGGGAAAGAAAAAGATGTGGACTGAAACATATTTATAATTAATTCAACATATGTTTACATTCATGTTTTTGGGCTTTTTACTAATCTTTGATTTTGTTGTAAAATTTTGAATCATTACAGTTATTT
This sequence comes from Monopterus albus, assembly GCF_001952655.1. NCBI lineage: Eukaryota > Metazoa > Chordata > Actinopteri > Synbranchiformes > Synbranchidae > Monopterus > Monopterus albus. The sequence goes on from NW_018127993.1 coordinate 41,610, forward strand.
AAATATCTGATAAGTTCAGTCACACTTTACTGGAACTGCAAACAACTTCTGACACCAGTGGGCCCCGGTGTGTAACTTGTCACATTTAATGGTGAATGACACTATATTTAATCAGAATATCATATGTGTTTTTAAAAATGTAAAATCTTACACAATCTAAATGTTAAATCTGAAAAAGTAGTAACCTAGAGGCTAAACCTGTCAAATAGTAAATATAAAATGTAGAGTGTAGTATTAAGTAACAGAAACATTCCAGTACAAGTACTTCAAACTTAATGTAGCCCTAGGCCTACTTATTTACTTTCAGTGGTGGAAAGTAAGGACTTCATTGATCCATGGTCAGAAATTCTAGATCGACCCAGCAGTATTTCAAATGACAAGTTTGTTAAAATTAGTGCATAATGACTACTTTTGCTTTTAGTAGCCTACTTTACGCATTTTGATGCTAATACGTTCCTACTTTTACTTAAGTAGCATTTTGAATGTAACAGAGTATTTTTACAGAGTACACTGTGGTACTGCTACTTTTACCTGAGAAGCCTACTTCTTCCACCGCTGCTTACTTTCCACCCCAGCCCTATTTAGAAGCAAAGCTTTGATTTAACAGCACTTCCAGGAAACATCAGTATTTACTGAATAGCTACAATATTGTGTTTTCACTCAGTACATCCATTAAATGTGAACCTCAAGGTTGTAGTAGCTCTTGATGTTCCTCGGTTGTGGGTGCACCCCATTTTACCATGAGAACCCCAAAGGATGTTGTGCACATGCGCGTTGGTTAATCTACCGGAGCGCGAGAGGTAGCGAAGGGAGTACTAATGGCGGAGAATGTACGGTCGCCTTTTGACTACCGGGAGCCACCGACCCTCGACAGCGACGGGGATGGGAGCAAACCGCCACCGCCACGGGGGTGAGTGAGCGCGGCGAGCCTCTGTTTTGTCGCCGCACGGGGTTCTTCTTTTCACCGTGGATTTGTGTGCAAAATGCGAGAAGCTGTGACGCACGCGCCGCTGCGAGCGTGCACGTCCGTTCAGTTAACGTTGGGAGCCTTTATTCGCGTGCATGATTTCAGCGCTACGTTGCAGAAGACGGAGCAGGGAAAGTCGTTTTTGCGTGGATTTTGGCCGCAGCCGTAGCGTCCTGTGAGGCTGCGTCCACCGCTTCCGGCCTCAGCTCGCTTTGAGTCCCCAGGCTTTTATTTTTGATGTTTTGACGAGACAGAAGTCTGACGTTAGCTACTGGAAGCTAGCGCTAACAGGCTAGCCTGTGGTTTAGCACTAATGTTAGCATTCCCCCCAGGAGGGATCATCAGGGTAACGTAGCTGATCAGTGATCCGCTGTCATGGCAGTAAGCCCATCCATATGTCAGATTTCTCAGACTGCAGATCCCCGAGCATAGCATTCAGTACATTATGCTCTCACAGCTTGGTTACTTAGCTGGTGCAGATCATGACTTGGTTGGCTTTGAGTAAACAAAGTTGCTGACCACGACCAAAATGCATCCAACAGTTGACTGTCACCGGGCTCAGTGATTAAGGACGCATTGTTGTCATAATGTTCCCCTGTCAAATGCACGTACACTGTCACGGGTCAGTGAATAAGGGGGGTGAGGAGGCCATTTTAAATATTGTTTATTAAAAATAATAGCGGAGATAGCTGAAAACCCTTGCTGTTTCATTACATAACTGGCAAATCAGTGACAAATTCAGAACAGGTTTGTACTGATGAATTTTGCTGCAAGGCCAAGGATGGTGATCAGGCCACAATCATTGTAAACCCAGTAAAATACACCTTAATTGGACTAGAGCTGAAACAGCTAGTTGCTGAATCACTTAGCCAACATACAAAAACTACTATTTCTATAAATTGCTTAAGCCAGGATGACAAACATTCCCTGGTTACAGTTTTGAACTTGTGAGGATTTGCTGCCTTTCTTTGTCTTATGTCATAGTAAACAGAACTAGGGCTACTACTGATTATTGTCATGATTTATTAATCTGTTAATTATTTTTCAGTTAATCATTTAGTCTATGAAAATATGCCAGAAAAGCCCATCATAACTTTGTAGAGTGGGGTGTGTTATATACAGATGTCTTCATAATTGACTATCAAAATAACAATTATTTGTAAAATGATTAAACAATTCATTGTTTCAATGTCTTTGGGTTATTGAGTGTCAGCTGGACAAAATAAAAATATTTAAGATGTCACTTTGAACTTTAGGAACATATGGGGCATAATTCTCTAGTTTTTGACATTTTATAGACCAACCAATTAGGTGATCTGCAGATTAATTGATATTGAAAGTTATTGTAAACTTTCCCCCTCACTTAACTCTTCTCTCTTTGGTTGTTTCCAGATGGCTTTGTTTTGATTGCTTGTCTAGTCAGAGACATTTATCTTTTTCTTAAGCAGAAGAGGAACAAACACACTGTTACCACCATCAATAGATAAGTAATTCAAAGCCTTGTTGTTGTGGATGAGTCACTCACCTGGTATAAACATTAGCAGGCTGAAGAATTGCACAGCCACAGGTATCACCTGCTCCGCTCATTATGGCTGCACTCCATCCGAATATTTCCAGGAGAAATGTATTAAGCACCACTTTTGTCTGAGTGTATGCTAAATCAAACCCGCATTTTGTTTTCACAGCCGCATGTGTGGGAGAAAAAGGAAGGGGACACCTGTGAAGGTGTGTGACCGCGCGTATGTAACAGAAGATGAGGAGGAGGAGAGCATGTCAGAACACAGCTACAGCCCTGGTATATATAGAAACACATACACACACACATTGTGCCACTTGCTGTTTTTATCCACTCTGGTGCTTATGGAAAACAAGGGGATCATGTTATAATTAGCAGCATATTGTACTAAGGGAGAGACATCTTCCATCTTTGAAGCATAAGCCCTGTGGTTGGTGATGAAGCTCTTAAGGTGTGTTAAACAGTCCACTCTGTCCCAGGGGATGGCCAGTATCCAGAGGGAGCAGAAGACCGTCTCCCTCCACCTGGCAGTCCCTACTACCTGCCAGACCCCTCTCAGCTCTGGTAAGGAGGACCCTCACCATGGTAACTGTGCTCTGATATTATTTTAAGTAAGGAACTCTTTATTGCTAATGTCAGTTTATGCTTCCCAGTGTGCCAGAACTGGGCGAGGAGGGAGCGAGCGGTGTTCGGGGGCCTGTGCTCTTCCATCCGCTGCCCAACTGCCGGATTCGAGAAGTCCACTGCGGGACCCAGGTGCGGTTGGTCGTCATTGCAATACGAGACATCGCCAAAGGGGAGGAGATCACAGTGGACTACAGCCTAACAGACTGGGGCGAGAACGCAATGGTGAGCGACTAACTTAAACAGAATGAATGGGGAATGAAAGGTCAAAGTGTTTATTTGTCATATGCACAGTTAGGAAACGTGTTTCCCTGTACAATGAAATTTTACTTTGCCCTCCACATGAATGCCACAAAATACAAGTGAAATATAAAGTAGATGAGCAAGAACACAAATCTAAATGGGCAGTAAAATCACAAATCTAAGGCACTTTAAAGCAGCTAGTGAGGGAGCAAATAAAAATACAACAAGAACACAATATAATGCAGAGAGAAGACCCCGCAATCACTTTCTGCTGCTGTACATTCTCACACACACACCATGACACTCACAAGTGAAAACAGTCCTAACAAATGTACTGCCTTCTCCCAAAATGATGCATTTGTGGCCAGTTATGGCTCCTGTCTTCAGGAAAGAGGACTCGATTTAGGACAGATGGCTACAAAGGGGGAAGAGAAGTCAGAAAGTACCATAACGATAACATAGAATTTCAAATCGTAAACATTTTCTTTTAATGTCAAATGCAATAAGAATGTAAATCCTGTTAATATACCTAACATGCTGAGCTGATGGGGTTTGTTTTCATTTGAAATCTCTCTCACCAGGAGGACGAGGCTGGCCCCCACCCCCTGTCCGTCTCTGTTTCTGATTACCTTACCCCCTCCTGGTCACTGTCGCCCTCATCCTCCCCACTCACTCACTCTGAACCCAGTGACTCGGACCGTGAGGAGGATGAAGAGGAAGAAGACGATGATGACGATGACGATGAAGAAGAAGAGGAAATTGAGGAGATTAGAGGTCGAATGCTTCGCCGCCGTAAGAAGCGCAAGATTGCAGCTGCTGTCAGTTCAAAGAAGAAGAGTGCACCCACCTCACCTAGAGGACCTGGGCGCCCCTGCTCCTCCTTTTCCCGCCCAGCACCTGTTCCACCCCCAGTCAGATCCCAGTCCCAACCTCCAGTGAGCGCCCTGGCACCTCCAACCACCAACATCAACAACAACATTAACATAAACATTGGCAGCTCTAGCGGTGCCACAGTAAGCCGGCGGCAGCACTGCCCATACTGCGGCCGCCATTATCGCTCCCTGGCACGGCACCTGGAGAAGCACCATGCCAACCAGCCTGAGGTCAGAACAGCCATGGAGCTGGCACACCTCCACACGCACAGCTCTTCAAATGGCAGCACCTCACACCCTCAACCCTCATCGTCCTCCACCTCTGCTACTCACAGTCATTGCTTTGCCGTCCCCCAGCCCTCTGCCTCTAATCCTGCACCCCCATCTCTGTTCTCTAGAAAGAAGGAATCTCCAGGAACCCGCTCAAGCACGGGTGGCGTCTCTTTCTCCCTTTCCCTTTCACCGCCTTCTTCAGCTCAGCCTGCTCAGCCTACAGCCACTAAGAGGGCGCCAAGCTTACCACTGCCTGCCACAAAACATCCCGCACCCCTAATGGTGTCTCGAGTAAAAAGTCCTTCACCGCCTCCTCCGTCTCCTCCTAGAAGAGGTCGGAGGATGAAGAGGGAGAAGCATGAAGAGCAGCAGAAGGTGGAGGTAGAGAGCTCAAGAAGTCAAGAGGAGCTGGTGCCACCCCCGACCCCAGAGCCAGACGTAGATCCAGATGAAGATCTGGAGTTGAGTGGGGAAGGGGAAGATGATGCACCAGAGGAGAAGAATGGAGAGACTGTAAGGTGTGGTTGTCTCTGAATCACCTGTTTATTTTTTTTATCACTGATATATCATATTTACATGCCTTGTGATTTCTACTGCAAATATAAAAACATTTCTTCTCTCTCTTGTTCTGCAGCACACACAGACATCACATGTCTCCACTGCTCTCTTCCCTCTCCTGTCTGGTCCTCTACCTCCGCTGCCAGCAGCACTCCTCTTTCCTTTCTTTAACTCGGTCTCCTCACTCTGCCGAGGCCTGGCGCCTGCTCTGCCATTCTAGCCTCTCTCTGCTCATCCTCTACAACCGCCACCGAGAATGTGAGGTAGCCAAGCTCACTGTCCAGGACTACCGCAACCGTATTACCCCTCAGACCAGCTCCAGCACCAGCTCCCCCTCTGGCATGGAAGCCCTCCTGTCCCCCTTTGAGCGCCAGGTCCTCTGTCACCTCCCACGGGCTGGTGTTTTAGGCAAACGTGGTCGTGTCCAGCCGCTTATTCTCCCACCACACTGTGAGTCCTGCCTGGACCTGCTTCTGCAAACCAGCCCCAATGTGGGTGTGGACCCAGAGAGCCCCTACGTCTTCTCCCGGCCCTACCACTCTCCTGCCACCCCTCTCCGAGGCACAGACCTTCTGAGGAACCTGGCACGAGCTAGTGGGGCCAAGAACCCTGGTGCACTGACAGCAACACGAGTGCGGCGACAGGTAGCCATCCTTTCCCAGCTGCTACTATTAGAGGAGGGTGAGGGCCAGGGTGGAGCTACAAAACGCCTGGAGGACTTCCTGGAGCGAGAGTACCACGTGACACAGAACTGCTCCACAATTATACGTGACCCAGCACTGATGGGCCGTGTGGGTCGCGTTGTTCTTTATGGAGAGAGGGAAGGCGTGCTTTTCAGAGGGATGAGCCTGCAGCACATCTGCCTCGAGCTGGACGGTAAGGAATTACATTATATGGGTATTTCAAGCATACAGCTTTCAGTTCAGTGCAGCTTTTTTGTAAGTTTGAAGTTGCAGCATCTGTTTTGAGTAATGCAGTTGTCACCATGCTGTTAGGAAAAAGCCAAACTATTATTGTGTATTGGACTCTGGCACTTAAATGATTTTTAAGGGGCCACCCATAAAAATATAAGGGCTGTGAATAGAATTTGGTTCTAATTTAAAATCAAATTGGAAAAAGCTTTTCTTAAAATAGAAAATAATAAAATGTCCACAGTAAGGTTTGTGGAACCAGGGTGTTTTTTTTTCTGTAAAGAGACACTTGTTAAGTCTGTCAAGTGTAATTTATCTCATGCCAGCTAGCATCTGGTTGGCTTAGCTTAGCATAAAGGCTGGATCATAACATTACGATTTGACTCCACAGCACAAGTCTGTAACAGTAGCCCCTTCTGCACTGCCTGTTCAAGGCGGGATTACACCAATTTTCTGCCACGCTGTATGAAGGTCATTGTTGACCTTTCTTTATTCTGTTACAACAGGTAGCAAAGTTGGCACAACTGTCCCGCCTCTGCCTCTGTGCAAAAGGCATGTGGCAGTTTGGGGAATTATGAGCGGAGATGTGAAATCTGCCACCTGGGATTTAAATTTTATCGTTGCTCACAAGAAACGGGAATCATGCTCATTATCATTAACATGTTGTGAGTGTAGCACAACAACTTTGAGACCAAGTT
>NW_018127993.1:48294-68013 GCF_001952655.1 Monopterus albus
TTATTTTATTGAAATCAGTAACATTACTGGTATGCTTTGTATTTCTGCTGTGAGTTATTGGTCATGCTGGACGTCAGGTTAAAGGTCGCACTTCTAATACAGGATGCTGGTATAAAAGAACACTGGGGCAGCATTTTGCTGGGTTTTTTATCAAAGCTGCCATAAAGGGGCAGCCTAACATCATTATAGTGGAATCTGCCAGAGAGTCTGTTGGTTTAGGAGGTTAATAGGTATCTGCTGCAGTTGATCCTTAACAAACAACAGACTTCACAAAAAAGTGTTGAGCTGTGTTAGTATTTGATTTAAGTTAACAACCTTGTGTTCAATGCCTGTCCTGCAGTGATGTCTGGAAACTCAGCAGACTCCTTTTCAGAAGACTCTGAGGCAGAAGAGGAGGAGGACGTTAAGGAGAAGGCTGAGGTGATGGTGAAGAAGAAAGGACCAGGCAGACCACCACGGAAGAAGAGGGCACCCAATCCTCCTCCAGTCAGCCCACCGATAGCCAATGCCCATAAGAGGAGGAGCATTCCACCCAAATCAGGTAACTGTTAGTCAGTAACAAGCCTCCGTCACATCCACTTCCATTCATTTACACTTACCTCCCCCAATATCTCACAGGGAAGCGTGGTGTGTTGAAGCGCCCCTGGTCAGAGGCGGAGCGTGTAGCAGTGGAGACTCACCTGAAGAGAAACCTCATGGAGTTGCGCGTCCCTGCGAAGGCAGACTGTGAGCGCTGCCTCGAACTCTGCCCTCTGCTAGTGAGCAACCAGCGAGACTGGAGGGCAATCAAGTTTTATGTCCACAATCGTATCCAGCTGCTGAAAAAGCAGGGCAGGAGGGAAAGTGCCGCTGCGGTCTGCTAGAGCAAACAAAAGCATGGCAGAGGACACGTATCATAATGTATAAACCACCAGCAACCACCAGTGAGAAAATCTGTTGGTCGTGGTGGAGCGCAGCTTCTCTTTTCTTTCATGGGTGCTGTACCTGAAGTTAAGAGCATTTCCAGTTTCATCATCTGGTCATAAGGGAGTAGTGTAATAAACGTGACTAAACCAAGACAACAGAAGGGTCGTTTAAGTTAAGGATCGTTTAAGTTAAGGATCGTCCGTACTCAGTGTTGGAGATGCCCGTTCTCTATTTTCGAGATATGTTTTTAAGCAGCTGTACTTAGAAGTGTGAATTTGAGTACAGACACGGTGAATGCTTTTTAAAAGTTATTTTTACTCTATTAGATAGTTGACGGTGGGAGGGAACTGGGACTAAAGAGAAAGTGACATGCATCCATGGTCTCTGATGAGGCACGGTATGCGCTTTAGATTGTTAGACACCAGGACGTGCTCCCTCAAAAAGTCCTTGGTGTAGCATTCACGTCCGCTGAAGGCTGATGACCAAATGTGAATATGTAAAGCTTTGTAGGAAGAAACCAATGGCTCTGATCTTTAGAAACCCCACAGAGAGACTCTGTATCTTCAGGACTGAAATGCACATGAACTTGTATAGTTTGTGTTTCATAACTGGCATCACACCCCCCAACCCATGGCAACCCAGCTGATGAGTGTAGAAAAAAGTATTCTTCAGTCGTTCACTATGGTAACCTGTGAAGTGGTTCTTGCATACCTCTGATACCATGATCATCATCAGACTTGTAAGTATCAAGGCACGCCTTCTTGAATATATTGCGTATCATGATTTTTGAACTAAGTTTATTTCAGAATCAACTTATGGTCTTATTCACAATGTAAATATTTCCTAATCTATGAAATCTATACAGTAGTGATTACAAAGTTAGTATTGTGCTATGGTGTACATACTGTAAATACTACCTGTACTTATTAAAGTGTATGACATTTTGCTGTGTTTTCTTAACTGGATTGTGAAGTGAGTTTTACACTGAACAGCTGAGGAAATAGAAATGACAAACAGGATATCAGATTGATTGAGTTTATTCTAAAAGCTAATACTCATAATCATTGACAAAGCAGTATACAATGGATTCATTCACAATCTACATGTGCTGCCAGAGTTGGTTGGTTTACAAAAAGGCAGTTTTTGAGCTATATGAAGAGACCGGACAATAAAACCTGTGACTCAGTACTGTACCACAACCTTCAGTTATCTCACATTATTTTAGTGTTTTACACTTAAGTGTAGTGTGTAGTGCAGTGTTTTACAATTATAGTGTAAATCAGCACAGAAGCATAGATAAAAATGGTTCCATCTATAAATGATAGTCAGTTAATCTTACAAACAGTGGGCACAACAAAAACACCTTGCTTTATAAAAAGAAAAGCTGAAAAACTAGGTTAAAGCAACAAGATGAAAAGTCTTATAAGCCATACCGAGATGCTATTCACTAAACACAGGAGAACTGCACTGACCCTCAACACGGCGTGAAAGATGCAGCACACAGGAAATGGGGAGGGACAGCAGTGCAACTAACGATAAAGAACCCTGTGTGGAACCAGGGACAATGCAGTCGTAGTACACAATGTGTCTTAACCACTAGGTTATAAGAATGTCCAGCTGAAAAGCAGTTTGGGAAATAGGCTTATTTGTTGTCTTGCTGAGAGCTAGACAAGAAAACTGTCACCCTGTATGTTAAACAGAGCCCGTTCTGCATCACATGTGCATATATGTAAAGAGAGAAAATCTATTCCTTAGAAAAGGGAATTCTGATGGATGGATAGATGAGACCAACAAGTAGCTGCCTTTCCCACAACAGACTGGAGTTTGTCTCCAATTTGTGAAGTTGTAAGCTTATATGTTTGAATGCTAACCCATGGCCTTGTATCTTGTGAATTTTACACCAAGGATCAATAAATCTTATGATTATACTGTATTTTGCTTTATAAAACTCATTCTATAAAGTAACTAGTAAAAAATGTTATTAAATAAATATAGTGAGTACAACACAATATTTTTCTCTGAAATCTAGTGAAGTATGAAGTAGCAGAAAATGAAAATACTCAAAGTACTAATACCTCAAAATTGCATTTAAATACAGTACTTGAGTAAATGTACTTAGTTACTTTCCACCACTACTGCCAGTATTCAACAGTCTACATGCAGTACCCTTCAGTGTCAGTATTCAAAGCAAAGCATACTTGACAAAGCGTATATAGTACAAGTACAAGGCTGGCCGAGCTAGATATCTGTGTTAAACTAAGCCAACTGGCTGCTGGACTGCACTAATTAGAGAGTGCTATCAACCTTCCTCTCTAACCAATAATAAACTGTGTGCATATTGCCCACACTGTGAAAATATGTTTAATGATATATTTACCTAACAGCACCAGAGGCTACAGTGTCAAAATTGATCCCTGTGGGATAGACTGGAATGGAGCCGGAGTTTGTATAATTATCCGCATTTCAGCTTGAACACAATGTAGGTCTAGTTACAAATGTTTCAGTCTTGCAACAGCTGTGGCTTGTTGAAGTACAAACAAAGATTGTTAAAAGTATATTTTTCTATCCTGTTTACCTTGGGCACTGAATAGAGGTGCACTGCTAAAACATGAAACATTGTTACTGATATTAAGATTCAGCCTCTTGTGGTGTTGATTGTGCATAGTTCCCTGTGTCATCGCACTCATCTGGTGCTGTTCTCTGTAATATCTCCATAGGGGCTTTGTCACCTCTACCAGGATTGAAAAGAGGAAAGACTTCCCCCGAGAAATCAGCTTTTAAAGATCCAATAAGTTTTTTATCATCCACATTATAAAAAGAAAGCTCTCTGCTGTCATAATTCAAATACACACCAACTGTCTGCGGTCTTGAACGGACAGGCAGTAACACTTCTGGTTCTGTGTTAAACTGCAAGCTCTCCGCTCTGGCAGGGGATGAGGACAGGAACCAGAAACCATTAGATGAGCTTGGGGAAACACCATTCTCCCAAGGAAGGACAGTTGCACTTGTAACCCCTACCCACCAGGACTGTTTGAGGCCTAATTTTGCATTACCCAAAGAAACCTCCCAGTAGTGTTTTCCAGAAGAGAAGCCAGGTCTTCCTCTGACAGCTGTGAGACAAGTAACTTTAGGTCCGTCAGGAAACTGAACAATGGTATCTCTCAGTTTACCGTCCTTGATTGTGAGATATTCGCTCTTCACCTGGTCAAGTGTAACATTTTCTGTTGAAAATAGAAATTGAAATTAGAATAAATGTAGAAAAGGTCAGGACAGAGTGAGAGCAGTGAGGTATAGCGAGTAGAATACCGTAATGGTTGTTAGCTTCTGCAAGAGCTTCCGACTCATCTGTAACATAGAACAAGTCTGGTCAACATGAATTCTACACCACTCTCCAGCAACCAAAGACAATACTTTTATTTAAATTCAATACAACAAAATTCTTTTGTGTTGCAATGGCTAGATAGTGTCCTGCTTAGAATTTATGAATGATGAAAGATCAAGTTACTTCTTACTTTTGGGTAAAAGACTGCAGTTCTCTGGAAATAAAAAATGTTAACCCATGAATTTAGTTTTTTATTACACATACTGTAAAATCATAAGATACTGCGCTTTCTGTGACTCTGGTGTTTCTTACCCTCAGTGGATTCTTCCTTCTTAGAGCTGGCAAATAGAGCTGAAAATTGACAAAAATTAACTTTCACCTGTGTTTAGAATGTGGTACTTTTCTGAGCAAATATACAAAACATTCCCTAATTCCAGCTTCTCCATGGTGAGCATTTTCTGCAGGCCATTGTCTCATAATAGCCCACTGACTACATTTTAATTGGGATGCACCAAAGGATTAATCAACTAATCTAATCATAAGGATAATCATAAGCAGACACAACTAGTCTTTTTACTTTTGGAGATCAGTTTTTTTTTTACTGTGTGGCAGCAAATAAAAATATATTTACCTTTCCTTTTGAAGTAGAGCACTCCAAGTAAAACTAAAGTGGTGATGAGGAGAAGCGCGAAGGCCACCCATCCAGCCCCAGACCCCAAGGAGTGAGACTCTAAACAACAAAAGAAGAATTCTTGAATTTTTATTCAAAATGTAAAATGAATAAAGAAAATGCAACTGTTGCACACATGACAGTGATTCTCGTTACCCTGTTTAGCAGGTTGAACAGGGATTTCCAGCCGCACTCTTGCCTCCTTTGCCTCTCCATCAGAGAGACCTACTGAGCAGGAAACCTCAGAGAACCTGGAGACCAGAAGCCAGCTGTGCACTGACGCAAGACCAGAAGAATCTTCCCTGTACTCAAGACTCTTTGGGCTCAGATTCTGTTTCTGCTCTGACCAGCGCAGCTGAGGCCTTGGATACCAGCCATCAGATTCACAGCTCAAATTCACCAAGTCATTTTGTTTCCACACTACTGACATGAAAGGGGAGGTCCCCGTTGCTAGGAAGAGGATCAGAAGAAAAAGTGTAAAGACATACATTTTTTAAAACCAACTTTTAATTTCAGTTTCATGACACTCACCTGTCACACTGAGACCGACTTTTCCTTTGTCATAACCCTTGTCACTGCTGACATAACAAGTGTAAGCTCCATCATCCTGAAGTGTGACATTCACCAGCTTCAGGCTCACATCACCTTCCTTCAGCCCACCAGATGCAGCATCCTTTAAGCCAAATGAGGCTCGGCCCACGTAGGAAGTTTCCTGGGGTGTTTCAAATGTTTTTGCCCGATAAGATAGGATCGAGGTATCAAAGTCATCATTACGATACCAGCGTACCTCCAGAGCCTCTGCACTCTGTGGTGGCTGGAGCCAGCATGGTAAAGTGACTGTCTGGCCATGGTGCGCTCTGACAGTGTTCTTGACCATAACCACGACACTGTCTATAACTGTAAGAAACAACAAAAATGATATTAGATAGGTACATATGTTTCGCCCTGGATCATCACTGACGGGATCCAAGTATCCAGCGTTTGGAAAGAAATTGTTCTCTGTGGTGAGTGTTAAACAAATTGTTCACATACATTGAGAAGAATGTTGAATTAGTAAATCAGTGTTAAACAAATTGTTCACATACATTGGGAAGAATGTTGAATTAGTAAATCTGGGAAAGCTATTCCATTATTGTGTAAATAACTGGCGATCCCTCGTCTTGTGATGTATGAATTCTTTTGAATACTGGGGTAGGTATTCCTGAGGGAATACTGAGGTAGGTACTTATATAAAAGTACTGAGTGTAGGTGTCACTTAAACGTGATACTGAGGTAGGTGTCCTCAAATCTGGAGTTTAAGGCGAGGACACTGAGGTCCTGTTCTGGTCACAAAAAAAGGTATAAGTGACTGAACCCTAACAGAGACGTCCGTTTTGTACTGGTGATTATAGTTGTGCACAACTCTCATCTAGGACAATGGGAAACAAGACAAGTAAGGAGGATCCTCTGGAGAGTTCAGTTATTGACATGATGAGGGGAAAGTATGGTGACAAAAGTGTCCAAAGTGTGGCCATATTTGTTTTTTCCCCACGGGGTTTTAAGTGTAAAAAAGATTGAGGAACTTGAAAAGAAACTAAAGGGAAAGTAGGAGGCGTTATATAAGAAAAAGAAAATATCACCGAAAGAACTTAAAGATGTAGAAAGTCATAGAATGTGTTTGAACATATGAAGCAGAAAGGAGGGAAAGAAAGAGAATGTTTAAGGAAATGTCCAAATCAGGAAAGCCTAAAGAATGTCTTGCCATTAAGGGAGAAAACAGTGATCTGTCGCCCAGTTCTCTGTGTCCGCAGCCTATGGCCCTGAAGCTGGACCACCACCACCACAGCCCGGACCGTCTGTCACGCACCAACTTCAGGACAGACCTGACGTGAAACCCCCACCATACGCCCCACCCACTTTGACAGAGGTCCGCTATGATGCCTCCGTCCTCACAGAACTCACAGAACTGAAACACATCTTAGCAACTGCTTTCTGAATGGACTGAGACCTGACATTGCAGCAGCAGCTAAGACATCCTGTGTTGGCTACACAGACGCTCGTCTGAGTGAACTACGACATCATGCCAGTCATGCACAGGATTGGCTGCAATAACATAATTGAATAACAAATGATCACGGACATAAAAAGGCTACAAATTATAGTCAAGTGGTAAGATAAAGTCACAAACAGTGAAGATGTGAGCTTAAGCCATGTGCTCATGAAGCCATGTGCTCACCACAAGCGTTTCAGGTGCGGCTTTAAGTCTATTTTTCGGAGCTACGCGCGTAAAACGCTCGTCAGAATCTATCAAAACAATGAAAGCTCACTAGTTCTAACCAAACCTCCGCCAAAATAGAGAAATACGTCAAGTCGATTCAGTTTAAATACGATCTACCATCTGTTCCATCAATCTCACCGAGCGTGCAGGTCTTTTTAACGTGTTGTTTCATTAGTTTTATGGTAGGTTGCATACATTGTCCCTCACTGCACCATTTGGTTTTCCCTTTTAGAGTATGCTTTTGTGGCCTCCTATATAGGCAAGCTGCACGCTGTATTTGTGGTGTAGACACGGTTTCGGAGAAGACAGGTGGGCCGCTTACCAGGTGCAGCACCGGACAAAGATGCACAGAGAACCGTCGCAAGGCACATGTGTATCAGTTGTAGACCTGAAAATAGAGGGTATTCGTTAAACCAGCCATCAGGAATCTGACCTAGTGTCCTGCAAACCTACGATCAGTCTAATATCAATATAGCTCCAATAACAGCAAGAATATTAGGCTAACAGCCTATTTAGAAATGGATTGATCGTAAACACTAGGCCTACCCGTCATAGTGTTCCAAGGTGAAATATCCTTCACGTAACCGAGGTACAACTCTTAAAGACAGATATTATGTAATTCCGTACTAGATACCAAAGATTTAAAGTCAGGATTTTTCGTGTAATTTCCTTTTCTTGGGAAAATGAACAGCCCGCTCCGCTTTCGAAAGTGTTCTTTTTAGATATAGCCCCAATTCACTTTCACTTTTGCTTTTGCTTCCAGCACCATCTCGTGTCGGTATAAGATAGTTCATGTTTTAGTCAGATAGGTGTAGGTCAGGGGTGTCAAACAAATACACAGTGGGCCAAAATTAAAAAGTGGGACAAAGTTGCGGGCCAGACTCTATATTTATTGAAATATTGAATAAAATTGAGCATGTTTTTCCTTCTCTCCAGATATATAATTCTAAACTTTTTCATATGGAAACAAACAAGTTGCTTAAACATTGAATTTGGAACAAGCAAAGCTTAATATTATAAACACACGAGAAATCAAATTTCAAGTAAAAAACCCATCAGTGCCATTCGTTTCTTATTGTTTTGTGAACATTTTCTGCCATGAAACCAGACTTATTTTCATCTCCTCCACCTTCTGGAGCTTCTGCTTCATGTCCAGGTCCATGTACTTGTCTTGGTTTCATTTCATAGTGTTTTCTTATTATGTATTCTTTCGTTACAGCCACTTTGGCTCCGCACACAAGACAAACAGGTCTGTCCTTTACATTAATGAACAGATCATCTTCAAAATATCAAGGAAATTTTAAATTTAAATGAAGATATGAAATACAATATAAAATACAATGACTTAAATTATATTATTGTATATACTAGGTCATCAAATCAGCGTCAGTTGAGTCTGTCAACTAGGTTGCCTGTAGGGATTTTTAAGGTCCAGCAGGTGTCAGTATTCAGTGACACAGTATCAATACAGTATCGATACAGTTTGGCAATGTGTCGAAACGCTTCATGACGCCTCATCTACCCATCACTACAACATCGCATACGATTAGTTCACCCTTCGAGTCATTCGTTTTTTGTAACGTGACATTACCGCTTTGTTGGATATAGAGATTAGTTAATTTTCAACCGTTCTTAGTTTTTTATTACTCTTACTGTTACATGATGCATTTATTTTTTTATCATAAATTAGCTCGTTTCCTACAGACTATAGTTTTGTGAATATCTGTCAATATGGTTCTTTTCCAAAACACTTAATGTTTTAATAAAGAGTTGGTTAATGCTTTAAACTTCATCAGGGGAAAATCTTTCTTTCTTACTTACATACTTTTATTTATTTTTTTTATTAACAAAAATAAACATCTGAATAAACATCGGATAACCCTTCAGTGTAGAAAATAGAAATGTATAAATCCATGCATAAATCTGAGTGTTGTTTTAATCTATATGTACTTATTTAATAAGAGATTGACTCTTGAATGGTTGCTTATTGTTTATTTTTATTTATAAAAATTTTATAGCAAAGGAAATAACTATCTCAAAATAAATTAAAATAAAATAAATGAAAACTCAAGCAAACTGTAAAACCACAGAGCCTAATAGCCATTACCAGTTTAAGTTTTAAAGTCTGTGTAACATACACCTTTGAAGTATAGCTTTTTAGAACACTGCACACACTCTTGGATTATTACAATACAAAACAAAAAATAAAAAAAATGAATCAAATAAATTTAAAATAAAAATAAATGACACTATACAGCCACAGAGCCTAATAACCATATCCATATTAAAACATATTATAAAGTCTAAAAACAATATTACACAACAAGTTGGGCTTTTTAAATAATTATATTAAAAAATAAATAGGCTTGTTACACACTGTGGCTATTTTTTAAAATCCTGCTTTAAGGCATGTTTGCATTCAAGAAAACAAGCTCACGGACCTTGGATGGGCTGAGCCTGTTTCTTCTATCAGAGATAATCTGGCCAGTCTTAGAAAAAATTCTTTCAGATGGCACAGATGTAGCCACAATGCAAAGTCTTGCCTTCATAACCTGAGAAAGGCTTTTGTACACAGGAGAACATCTCTTCCACCATACCAGAGGGTCTGATGTACGGGGTAAGAGTTGCTCCGCAAGGTACGACTGCATCTCCATCATGGCATCGGACGTATGTGAAGTGGAAGCGGAAGGCCTCAAGCTTGCTACCCTTTCATCAAAGTCTTCCCAAAACATGGCCCCTGTATTGGCTGTCACACTAGAATCTGGAGGATTCTCCTCTTCTCTATGAGTTGGGTTAACAGCTGCTGCAGCTGCTGTAATCCTCTTCACTGTTTCCTCTGCAGCCTGGTGGTTGACAAATGCTTGCTTTTTGAACCTTGGGTCCAAGCAAGTAGCATCAGCTAGCTTCTCAATAAGCTCCATTCTGCCAAATCTTCGAGTCATTTCTGCCATCAGGGTGTCCACTAGATTTTTAACTGGTTCAAATTTGGAGGGATTTACTTGATTCCGTGCAACAATTCTCTGAAGTCCTCTTGTCATCAAAATGACTTTGGAGGCAGTCACATACCTATGAAAATGAACAATTGTTTGCATACAATTAATTATATCATAAATTAATAATACACATGCTTCTCTTAAAAATAACCAATTTCATGGAACAAATATTAGAATTTAGGTTGTAAATGTGGGTCAGTGCTTCTGATAGTGTTTAGGCCAGCAGAGAAGGCCTTGCTGGCCCTGACGGCCCACCACTGTTGGTAACCCCCTCAAATGGTTTAATTATATCCATTGTTTCTCTGGCTATTTCCCAATGCTCAGACGACAAGGTTGGCAGAGGTGCCTTAGTGAGTGCCAGGGTGGAAATGATCAGCTCCTTGATGTCAATAAATCTTTTCAACATGTAAAATGTTGAATTCCACCTTGTGGCCACATCCTGTTTTAAATGCAGTGGTTCTTGACCCATCTGTCTCTGGGTGGCTATGAGCCTGTCAGAAGCAACTGTGCTTCTGTGGAAGAATTCAACTATAGTCTTGACTTTGTGCAACATTTCTTGTACCTCCTTCAGTGCAGCTGTGACAATCAAGTTCAGCATGTGGGCAAAACAAGGTATGTGGTCCCAGTGGAGGTGGTCTCTCAGGGCTGAAACCATGTTGCTGGCATTGTCTGTAACACAAGCAACAATTTTGTCACCCACACCCCACTCATTTGTAACCCTGGTCAGCTAAATTGCCAGGTGAGCAGCAGTGTGTTTGTCTGACAAGACAAAGCAGTCCAGGAGATAGGAGGTCATCTGAAAATTCTCTATGAAATGACAAGTCACGGCCAGGTAACTTGTGGTAGTCACAGAAGTCCAGCAGTCTGTTGTGAGACATACAGCAGAGACACACTTGATTTTGCCCATTATATCTGCTCTTAATTTGTCATACAGCCTAGGCATTACAGTTTTTGACAGTGTTTTTCTGCTAGGTAGTCTGTATGATGGGTCCAGAAGATTTGAATACTCCTTAAACCCTTATCCTCCACAATAGAAAATGGCTGAAAGTCACGAGCAACCATTTTGACCAGAGCCTCGTCTAGTTTGCTTTGTCTTAGAGGATCCACTGGTCTTGTCACGAAACTGGTCATAGTTTGCTGTTGTGTGGTGCTGGGTGCTGCTGGCATACTGAATTCTGTAAATGTGGTCAGCCTGATGGTCAAAGCAGTTGAAGCACCAGCTGTTGGTAGAACACCGCCGGTGGTAGAACAGCTCTAGAAGAGCCACCATCTTCACCCTCTGTTCTAACTTGTTCTAACAGCACAGTAGGATGTGAGGATTTAAGGTGTCTTCTCAAATTTGAAGTGCTTCCTCCTTTAGTGGAAAATATTTTATTGCATATGTTGCATTTTGCTTCAGTGTTTGAAAATGCAACAAAATGAGTCCAAACATCACTCCTTTTTCTGGTGCTCAGTGTTGGACCTGGAAAAACATGTCTGGCATTGTTATTCAGCAAACATGACCCTCTGTATTTAGCCAACACTGAAATGTGAGCCAAACTCCACCGAAAACACGGTCAAATTATAATGGACAATCTTTATATATTACTGTAAATACTTCGTGAAAGTGGTAAACATTTAAGCAAAGTTCGGCTTCATATTAGGCTCAGATGTTATTCCTATGGTTCCTTCCTGCTATTTCTACCGTCAAAAACATCCTGATGGCTGGTAGTGTAAGGTCGGTTTCAATTCCAACTTTCACTGCGATACGAACTATCTTGTGTTTTATCCGTGTGCCGAATTCATTAGGACATTATTTACCCGTATTGTGTAATAAATAATATTGTGTAAATTGTCTACAAGACTGTGTAAATCAACTCTGAAATACTAAGTTTGCTTAGGCAGTTTGGAGTTTTGCTACTACGGTTGTTCGCAGTAAGTCTTACCATGCGGGGAACATGGAGGCGTTTTACCGCCCTTTGAAATAATAACCTCTCTTCTCAAGCTGTCGTCGATAGCCTCGGTTATATCCATGTCGCGTATATTTCACAGTTAGTTTATTCGCATAACAAATCTTTCCGCACAATTCAACCTGACCAGAAGAAACCATGCCATAGAGTCGCACAGCAACCAGGGGGTGACTTAATGGGGCAAGTTAAGTAAAAACATTCAGGGAAGTACATATATTACAAATTTTGATAGCTTTTTTATTTTCGCTCTTCAGGATGGAGGAGAAATAATTTTTAATTTCGCATAACAGGGCAGGGAAGAAGGGTTTAGATTTAGAGAATTTGCATTTGTGAATATAAAATTTTGCCATGAGTAGAATAAAGTTAATTAAATGTAGCTTGTCACTTTCCTTTCTATTATTGTTATACAGACCAAATAAAACATGTTCCCATTTCACAGCAAGGGGATAGTGAATTTTGGAGGTGATGAATACAGAGACATTCTGCCATAAATCATAACAAAATGGACAATCCCAAAATAAATGAACAGTAGTTTCTTCTGAGGAATTACAGAAAACACACGATGTATTAATTAATTAATTAATAGACATATTAAATCTTGTAAGATAATGAGCAGATGGGTAAAATCTGTGAATTAACTTAAAGGAGACCTCTCTTATTTTATTACTGATCATATATTTAAAAGGCAATAACCATACTTTATCCCAGCAAATGTCCGGAACCAAAATATTCCAGTATGATATAATATATGGCATAGACACTACATCCTGTTGAAAATTGGTCCGAATAGCTCGATTGTTCTTCTTTCTTGTAGTGGTGAAACATGTTTTTCCTATGAATTTATTATGACTTATTATAATCTCTCTGTCTTCAACTGTAATTCCTTTGAGATTGTTGGATTTTAGATGGTCAGCGAGGAGTTGAGTAGCCAGTATAAAAAGGTAAGGAGATATGGGACAACCTTGTCTGATTCCCCTTTTTAAGTCAAATCTAGGCGTAGTTCCATATTTTAATTTAATCGAGCAATTAGCACGACACCAGAAGGTGCTTGAGGGTCTTGATTGACGCGCCACCGCACTAGCAAAGCATTCTGGGATTTGCAGTATTAGCGGTGCATGCGATATACACTGGCGGGCCAGCTCTAATAAACATTTGAAATAATCTCTATATACTTACACCGTGAGTCAGATTTGGCATATATGGTAAAGGTAGTTTTCTTGAGTTTAGGATCTCCATTTCAGAAGAGACCTGAAGGGAAAATAAACAATACACAACAAGGAAATGAAAATAAAAGCAACAACAAACAGCATCAAAGAAACACTCTAAAATAAAATACTAAAAACATGTCAAACAAAAATGTAAACACAATTTTCAAACACACGAGACACTGGTTCAACATTAAACAATTACAGATACGTTCATAATGCGTTCAAGTCTTCAGAAGAATTGAGAGATTTTAGCAGCATTAGCATCAACGATAAGAAATTCGGCTAGTTCAAGGGGTTAACATGATTTACATGAGTATGAATGCCTGGATAATGTAGGAAGCCTTATACTTTGTGATATGCAGCATTGCAATATAATGTTCAAATATAAGTGATCTAAGAATTGACCATTTCATCATAAATCATAAACCATAATGTAAGTCAGAAAGCCATACAAAGCATGAGGTTTTTGTCAGAATGTGGCATTGTAACACAATGATATGTGATATTAGATAACCTAACCCCAATCTGAAGAAGAAGAAGAAGAAAAACAGCAAAGCAGCAATAGGAGGGTTGCACACCCGTGACTATTATGGCGCGCGTAACTCAAACGAGGACAGGAAGTGAAAACCCGAATTAAGAGGTGAAATAAAGTCTGTATTGTGCTATTTCAAGCGATATTAGGAGAAATGTATGAAGAGGAAATCATAGCATATGCGGGACGTGATTTTTATATTACGAAGGGGAGCGATTTTTCAACAGAACTCAGCAACGTTCCAACACAGTAACTTTGTTTTTTTTGCTTTATTAAAGTGTATGACAGGGCAGGGAAGAAGGGTTTAGATTCAGAGAATTTGCATGCATAAAATTTTGCCACAAGTAGAATAAAATTAATTAAATGTAGCTTGTCACTTGTCATATAGACCAAATAAAACATGTTCCCATTTCACAGCAAGGGAATAATGAATTTTGGAGGTGATGAATACAGAGATATTCTGCCATAAATCATAACAAAATGGACAATCCCAAAACAAATGAACAGTAGTTTCTTCTGAGGAATTACAGAAAACACACGATGTATTAACAGACATATTAAATCTTGTAAGATAATGAGCAGATAGGGTTCCAACACAGTAACGTGACGTTATATGCAACCCGCCTATTATTTTGAAAAAATGGAACCGGAAGTCTCCGCTTAACCTTGTTTGATTTAATAGTGTAGCGCCCTCTGGTATTAGTCCAATTTTGTAAAGTTTTGTGTGACGTACTGGCGTTTATAGACCTCGCTTGGAAACTACTCCACCTAACTTTTTGTGTGGAATTACACTAATATTCTTTATAAAAAGGAACAATGTGAGCTTGAGTTGCTAACGTTAGCTAACACAACGGCTAGCTTTCCAGAGCCTTTCGGAGAGTGGTAGCGTTAACCAAATATTTAGCGTCGACCGTGTTGTTGTGTGACATTTTGCTAAATGGTGACTTAGCAACACGGGTTCACATCTCCAAAGTGATTTTGCTGCTTTTAACTAATAATGGCTCAAGTTGTTGACGCTGACGATACCACTCCATTGCTCAGGGACGATGCAAGCAGGTGAGTGCAGAGTTCAATAGCACTGACTTGACACATCAGCTACCATTAATTCGTTTGTTTTAAACACTGAACAGGGAGCTTTACAAGTGCATTGTTTATCATCAGGCTGTGGAAACGCTGATATCAGTAAATCCTGGGTTTGAACCATGCATTATAACGAGTTAAACGTTTTGGGTCATGTTGATTTGCTAGTACTTTGGTCAGTCGTGTTTATCAGTAAATATCAGTGATCTCAGATCACATGTACTGTCTTGTCCCTTGCTTATTTACAGTGATGCTTATTTACAGTGATGATCATCATGATGATGATGATTACAAGAGTCGGTGGAGGTCTATTCGAGTCATGTACTTCACCATGTTTCTCAGCAGTGTAGGTGAGGATACCCATGACATACACTGGTTTTGACACTTATATTTATATAATGATAAAATCCATTTGCAGAAACACAAAGGGTACACAAAGGATCTCCTCAATGGTAAGATGGTGAATAATGATCAGGGAGAATGTGCCATGGGGCACACTGAGTCACTGATATATATTCCATCTTTTTTTCTGAGCATTAGCAGTTATATCCATCCAGTCAGAGATATATACAAATCCATATCTAAACAAAATTCACACATCTAGTATGACGTTTCTGTACTCTGAAAGACTCATAGCTTTTGAGTTTTTTGCCACAGTAAATATGATGCATCTGTGTGTTTGCCTGGTTTGTGTCTTATACAATATCATTCTTAACACAATGCTATTTGTGTCCTTTCAGGTTTCACTATTGTGATCACATCACTTTGGCCCTATTTGCAAAAGGTGTGCACGATTTACCATTTTCTTGGTAAAAGATTGTTGACTGATAAGATTAGAATACTGTGTTTTTGTTTTCAACTGCAAGAAGAAAATACAGAAATGAAAGGAGCTACAAATAATGTTTCAGATACTTGCATTTGTATTTAGCAGAAGTACTGTGTAGCTAACCAATTCTAAATACTTAGGCACATTTTGGTCATGTGATAAATGCAACAGCATGTTCGATAATGGGTCTCTGTCTCATAGATTTGCACTGTATAGCAGTCTCATCATAGTGTCACACTAAGTTTAATAGTGGAGCCTCTAAGGAACATGCTCCTGCTTTCTCATGCTATTTTTCATCTGTGTTTATTATAGATTGATGATAGTGTCAATGCCAGCTTCCTGGGGTGGGTGGTGGCAGCCTACAGCCTCGGTCAGATGGTTGCCTCACCCATTTTTGGCCTGTGGTCTAATTACCGACCACGCAAGGAGCCACTGGTGTGCTCCATCTCCATCAACGTGTTAGCCAATATCTACTACGCTTATGCATACCTGCCGAGAACTAATAACAAGTTCCACACGCTCATGTCCAGAGCCTTAGTGGGCTTTGGAGCAGGTAATTGTGAGAGTGATTTTTTGAAATGCTGAGTTATAACTGAATAATTGTACTTGTCTTTTAGGGCTATTTGATTTGTTCATAGTCTGTACACATGTCTATGCTCTAATATATGTTGATGTAGTCAAGAGTCAGACATCTCCTTTTCATGGCAGGTAATGTTGCCGTGGTGAGGTCTTATGTTGCTGGAGCTACATCACTGAAGGAGAGGACCAGTTCCATGGCAAACATGAGTGCCTGTCAGGCCCTTGGTTTCATCCTGGGACCAGGTAAAGATGACTATATTTAGTTCTGCAGACAGCAGTGCTGTGAGAGAAGTGTATGTTGGAAAAATAACCAGCAAAAAGCTGTGGCCATTTGCATATCTTTGTATTTGTCAGCTCTACAGGCATGCCTGTCATTCATTGGTGAGCATGGTTTCACAGTGAAAATCATACAACTGCAGCTCAACATGTACACTACTCCTGCTTTACTGGCTGCAGCTTTTGGAGTCATCAACATCCTGCTGGTTCTTTGGGTGCTGAAGTGAGGCTTTCCCCTGCACAAATACACAATGTGTCTCCCTGTATTTGCACCAAATTAAAATCACCTTACTGTTTACTCCAAAATCCATTAATATAGTTAGGCTACACTTGTGTTGGTTATCTCTTAATTTCAGCACTGATATTAATGAACGGCTGTCTTGATTGTCACTGACACAGAGAGCACCGTGTTAATGACCATGGAAGACTCATTCAAGCCATCAACTACACATCAGAAGGTATGTTCGGTTTTCTTAATATAATTTACTGGAGACAAATGCAAAACTGAGAATGTGTAAAAAGCGATGAAAAAGTCACATTTAAGCACTTGCATCTGAAATAGATTTCACTAACTACCACTTCAGCACCCCCACTACTGGTATAACCAACATTAATGAAAAATCATGCAGAATGTAAAAAATTAGGTAACTCCACAGGTTCCACAAGTACAGAACAAATAGTGGCGTACTTTACTGACATATTTTCTGCTGAAAGCCATGTAGGTAACTTTTATTCCTCTCTTTCTTCTCTAGATGATCTTCATCTTCTGCATTGGATTTGAATCCATCTTTGTTTTCCTGGTTGTAAAAGTGGCCTCTCAAAGGTACCCACCCTCCTGCACGTATGCATTAAATAAAAATATAGAATGTAAAATATTTATTTCCTTCCAGGGTTGGAGATCGTCCTGTGTTGCTGGCAGGCTTGGCCATTATATTCTGTGGCTTTTTTATTCTGCTTCCTTGGGGGAACCATTACCCCAAAATCCAGTGGGCAGGTATGGATTGTTCTAAGTGCACAAACTGTTTCCTTTTCTTGTGTTGAAGTGAGTAAGTACTGCAAACTAGCTCTCATTGCTCTTTTTCATGGAAATAAAACAGTTTATCTTTTCTGAGGTTTTTTACACAACACTGTGCTATAGCAAGAATATTACTCTCATTGCTCTTTTTCATGGAAATAATACAAGAGAGAGTCACATACATGTCTGACACTGACATGTTTTGCTTGGTCTTTTCAAAATACAGACCTCAAAAATAACTCATTGGTCAGACAGATGTTTGAAGCCACCATAGCCTCCAATAGATCTTTGGAGCCAACCGGTTGTCCGTATGAGCAGACCTGGTGCCAGTATACCCCTGCAATACACCTAGCCCAGTACATCTCATCTGACATCTTGATTGGGGTGGGTTACCCTGCCTGCAACGTGATGTCCTACACTGTGTATTCCAAAATCCTGGGAACCAAACCTCAGGTAAGAAGACTGTAGGAAGTGTAGTGTTTAAAAATAGAAATGATTAAGGTGCTGTAACCACTTTGAATGTGTATGAATGTTTCTCAAAATGTTTTATTTTGCATCTTAATAAATTGACTACATTAACAATATGCATCTTTTGAGAAGCTGTAATGTGACTATTTACTGTTGCTTTCTTCAGGGTGTGTACATGGGATGGCTGACAGCCTCGGGTAGTGGGGCACGAACGTTGGGTCCTGTCTTTGTTTCCCATGTTTATACCATCCTGGGACCCCGCTGGGCTTTCAGCCTCATCTGTGGTATGGTGGTCGGGGCTATCGTCCTCCTGAGCTCAGTGTACCACAGACTCATTGCATTGTCTGTACGCCACAGAGGTACTGTAGAATAACAGTTCCCACTGAAGACATTGACAGCGGTTTGCTACTTTGCTTCTCAGATTTAGCCAGCATTCTGTCTATGATGACTGCTTTTTATTGCTGTTACTTTTAAGTGTGACAGATAATAAGCCTTTGAGATTTGTGATTCAGGCTAGACCTCTAAACTCAAAGGTGAAGAGACCAGGTTATTCTTTGTGACTTGACCAAAGATGGCTGCTTCGTTTTGAGTTAAAAGGGAGCTGGAGCTGGAGATGCATTTTTCACGCACTTATTGTAAAAGAAGCCATGTGATATATTTATAATCTTGCTTTGTTTTTTGCCTTGTTTGAGGTAGGTGCACAAAATCAAATGGACTTAAATCTAAGTTACTAAATGCCTGTTGCTGAAATTTAGGAGCTTACTGTATAGCACAGGTTTGTAATTGTAGTTTTAAAGATTAACATTTGCAAAACCTGAAAAGGTTCTGAGTGATATCTTGGTATCAAATTATGACATTAGTGTATGGAATTCACAGAACAGTTCATGTGGGGAAACCATGACCTAATTAATGGTACTTGAAAATAAGTGCTATCACATTGTTGAATTAGTTTTCAGCAACAAAAAATGTGCAGACTCCTGAATTGTGTTTGAGTCCTTGGATGTGACATTCCCTGTATGTACTGACTAAAGACTTTCAAAGTTGCTGCTTTGGTGGAGCAATGGAAAGGTTTTAGATTTACTGTTTCTTGTGAAATGTGTTTCCTGAGAGATAAACAAGCTTTACGTGTGTACAGGTTTTAGTCTACTTAAAATAATTCATTAAGTGATGTATGAATGTGTGTATGCTAATGATTAACTGAGTATTATGTTAATGTGATTTTGTATTGTCAGTTCACATTTCACTTGTGCAATTTAGTCTGGGCTAACTAAAAATGCACAATACACTTCATAGCCTTGTGTGTTTTATTAGTATATTTGTATACTAATACTATACCCATAGGGAATATATATATATATAATTACAAATGAGCTGCTGCAATATATCTATTCAGTGATGTGTATATGTGCAGTAACTACATTTCTAAAAATGTAAACAATTAAAAAAAAAAGCCAAATAGACTGATGTAATATGATTAGATGTTTTGAAGTGTGAAATATAATATGACCTAAAGCAATTGATGTCTTTAAAGTATTCTTCAGTTGTCTTGAATAAAAATAAATAGGTACCACTAGCATTCATATTACAAACCATGACTTTAAAATGCTGATTTTTTTCTCCCCCATATGATATATATAT
>NW_018127993.1:68038-87797 GCF_001952655.1 Monopterus albus
CACTGTAACTGTATTATTTGAATGATTCAAACAAAGCCCATTATATCCAAATGTTAGCTGTGAATATACAACGTATAATTAAAAGTTATAGCCGTTAACAAAGGGTCAGTACCTGACATGACAACATGAAGGCGCTATTAATTTGTCCGTATGTACGAGCATATGTCCGACAGGGGGGCAGCAAAGGACCCTTGCCTGGGATTAGAGCCACCTTGCGCATGCGCGCGATACAAACCAAGTTCTGCACGTTCAAGCGGGGTTTTTCACACTCCACTTCAGTACGTGGCAGTAATGAACCTTGAGTTGATATGTAAAGCGCCAATAAACAACAGAAGAAGAATCTGATGATGCATATATACTTCGTTGGAGAGCGCGCCAGACAGCGATATGTACTCAGCGGAAGTTAGAAGTTGCTATTGTTAGTGTTAAAACAATGCAACATGTAATTAACTCAAAATTAAGACTATATAAAAGTGCGGAGGGCATGTATTACTAATTATGCCGCTATATAAGCAGGATACTGGTAAGAAAATACTTGTTTGCCTGTTTGATGGCTAGTTTAGCTAGCGAGGTAGCGAGCTTCTAACTGCTGACGTTATTTGAAGAAACGCTAAAAACATAAATCACCGCTTTAGCCAGTTTGTTTTATTAAACTCCGAAATTTACATTGTCTTCTTCTTTCCTCTTTTTCAGAGTATACTGATATCCGTATGTTCGTAAGTACTGCTTTTAAATCGCCATGTTTAGTGTGTGCCTAACGCTACCTTAAGAGCTTAGACATTAAGGAAACGGCCAAATGTTTGCTCTTGGGTTGTAGGCGACCGCAGAGTAGATAATATGCATAAAATAATGAGGACAACTTGGGCAGCCAACCTTCATACTGTACTTGAAAGTTAGCAATGATGCATCAGATTAAACTTTGAGCAGAGTTTTGCTGAAGACAGTCTTTTTGGATAAAACACTATATGTAGTCACTTCCTGTGTATGTGTGCGAATATTTTTCATCCAAGGCAGTGAGGCCACGGCACACGTACTAGCGTCGTGACGTTAATAAGTTGACATTCATATGAGGTTAGGAAAACATGATAAGAAGTGACGCTATAATAGTCACAATAGCCAGCTGTTTAACAAGGAATTGTGATCATGATATACACCATTCTTCCAGGAACTTGTGAAATAGCAACTCTACTGTTACGTGGAAGTAACGTTAGCACAGCCATTCTTTTTGCAGCGTGTCCTTTGTGTTCATAGGTTAATTCATTTTGTTTTCCTGCTTTAAACCTTAACGTGACATAATGTACTGTTATGAATAACGTTCATATTTTAAGATGTATAGAATTTTCATTGTTAACAATCCGATTTGTTTACCTGCGGTTTTTTGAAACATTTGCACAGCCCGCTTTCCTTAAAATGCTACATTGTTTACCTTAGCTAGGGCGATCTTCTGTTTAATTGGTATATTGCTACGTTTTACAGCTGCCAACAGCCTTTGGGTGCAGTCTGCTTTTAGCACGAATGTTCTTCCTTGTGCATGTTCAACTATGGAAGCAAGATAAAGAAGCTACAGGAGGACTCCACTAAGGCTGCAACTTACAACTATTAATATATCCCTTGTATTTCAATTAGTTGGCTAATTCTTTGGTTAAATTACATAACATAACAGCTTACATCACTATTTTAACCTTTTATTCACACATTTTCGAATGAAAGTACTTATTTTTCAAATAATAAATGTCAGCGTTTTACAGCCAAAAAGATTTTTAAAAAAGTTGTTTACTAAAAAAGGTGTTTACTATTAAGCCAACATAAGGAAAGTAGCTTGTGTGCTAATGTTGAGTGATTGAGTCAGAGCTTCCTCTGAGTTAATGAAAATGAAACTTAAGGAAGCAGGGATTCAGTGTCAGTAAGCTTACCCCAATTTGGGGCACAGTCGGTACCAACACTAGCACACTGCTTTGGGGAAACCTTAAGAACACCCTTGTTGGATGTATATTTGGGTCAGAATGTAAGTTGAATAAAGGAAAATGAGAGTTTTGAGGCTGAAGGTGCAGAGCTAATCTGTTGGTTGTCAGCTGCTGTGTGGAACTCTCTTTCACATCTCTCTTTCTCCCCATCTACCAGAGAGTTATGGATGTGTTTGATGGAGGTCCTCCTTTTCAAAGGATAGTCAGAGTTGGCCTTCTTGGTAAGAGGATTTCACATGGCACATCTGTTGCACACACTTAAATTTGTGTTTAGTGTAGTGGTGGACAAGCAAGGCTGTCCTGAAGCAATGAGGCTTTGCAGTCCATTGCATTACTAAAAGGTTCATTACTCAAAGTTTCATTTGTCTCAGTTCACTAGTGACACCTACTGTTAAAAGTAATGAAGTGTAGCCATCATCAGCGGTACTGTGCAAATACTAACATGCTTTTGTAACTGAAAGAGAAAGGGAAACTTTTGTTTTTTTTTATTATATATGCTACCTTTTTATCTTACAGGGAGATATTAAGTTCGTTTATTAAATGTGGTTTTATATTCTCACTGTCTAGAGCTGAATCAAACACGGTTCAATCCTCAGTACTAAACAATAAATAAAATTGACAATAACACAAAACGTACTGTCCAGTCTCAGCACTTTCTGCAAATCAGCCATCCAACTACAATTGCAAAAGGTTCATGATTCTTGGTCCGTGTATCAGCAGTTCAAATCCATGAATCTTAAACTGAAAGAGTCATGTGATTCTGCAAGAAACCAAGGCCTCATTTGTTATTGATCACATGACAATGAGGGAAACAACACAAGCTTTGACATGAGGCTTCATTTGGAAACACCTCCTCTGCTCGATACAACCTTCAAAGCTTCAGTTTCACATGTAATATCACAAGTTTTTTTTAATTTGTAACAAAACAAACCTATAAAACCTTTCTCCCTCTATAGATCAAGAATACAATGATGATCTGGATGATTATGCAATTGACAGTCATGTACATGGTCACAACCATTTTCATGGATACCCAAGGCTCTCTGACATGAGTAGAGATATACAATTACGTGGTCAACATACAAGGTCATCCAGCTTTGTTTGTCATCCCACACTGCATTACTACACTTCACCGTGTGACCTTCCTCGCCCGCCCTCTGTAAAAGTTCAAGCAAAGGAGAGTGTAAGTTGACCTGTACCTATTTGGCAAGCCAGCTGATTTTATTATGAAATTCTGCAGAGTTTATATGATTGAAATCTAAGCAATGTTTGTTTTGCAACTCTCAGGATAGTGAAATAAGATACAGAGTGTCAAAAGAAACTGAGAAAAGCAGAGCAAAGGCTGACAAGAAGCGACTTAAGAAAAAGGTACATTTTGTCTTGTCCAATATGAGTTTCATAGTAGTGAGTGCATGGCAGATTTGCTCAATTAAACTTCACTGTGTGTGCTTTTATTTAACAGAAACAGAAGGAGAAAAAACAGCGTGAGAAGTTGGGAAAGGAGAAACAGAACCCCAATAAAAACGAGGATGTAATGATCATTTGTGTGCATCATCTTTATTTTATTATATATGAGAGACTTTGACAAAACATCAAGCTGCACACTTGTCTAATTTTTTTTTTTTTTTACAGGGAAAAGAAGATGCACAGCAGTCTAAAGCACATGACGGTAAACCAGTTAATGATGAATCCAACGGTGATGCAGATTCCAGTGGTAAACAATTGGGTTCAGCTAAAGATACAGACAGCAGCAGCAGTAGTGAAGATGAAACCAGCGATGAAGACGACGACACCAAGAGTGACTCCTGTGACTTTGAGGTACCAGACATGCATATTACTGCAGTTCACATGCCTGGTATTTAGATATTTAATCAGAATTTGAGGCTCATCACAAAATATGCAACTGATGCAGCTGGAAATTTGCAATGATTTTCTAAATGGGCTTTTGTAATGGTGTCACTAAAAATGTGGCTTATGAAACACACTTGGAAATGGATTTACAGAGTTTGGCTCCAATTGCACTCAATAAAAACATTGAACACACACACACACACACACACACACACACTTTTTTATTGGCCTTTTAACCATTTTGTTAAGGGACTCATTTTGTCAATTTTTTAAGGAACTGGATATGACAAGTACTTTTGTGAGTAAAGTCAAGCTTAAGTTGGAGCAGAAGCCCAAGCCTGAGAGGAGAGAGAAGAAGAAGGTCCTGGTTAAAGAAGAACATAAAACTTCCCCCAACAAACCCCCAAATGAAGACCAGGAGGCTGAAAAGAAGGTGAGGTGCATCATGTACAAGTCAAATTCTCAGTTGAGAGATGAAATACCACAGTATAGTCCTAGAATAATTACTGGGATTTAGCCTTTGGGATATTGAAGGCCATCTAATTTCTCTCTTTGTCTGAACAGGATTCTGCCACCTCTAGGACCAACACCTTAGAAGATAATGTAAAAATAAGTACTGAGCTTGCAAGTAAGTTTTGTTCATTTTCTCTACACACACACGCACACACACAATTTGTCTATATATTGATAAAGACTGCAGTTTTAACTGAAGTTTTCACTCTTTTATACAGATGTTGGAAATGGGTTTGCAAGTTCTGGAGACTATAATATGGCTGTGAAGTATTTCACAGATGCAATTAAGTACAATCCTACAGAGTTTAAGTAAGAACATATCCTTTGTTCACAGTAAACATGCTGATTGTGCTTTCACCACCAGTGTTTTTTATGCAATGTTTAAACTGTTACTTCTGTTGCAGGCTGTTTGGCAATCGTTCCTTCTGTTTTGAAAAGATGCAAGAATATGAGAAGGCACTGACTGATGCAGACTTGTGCCTCAGGCTGTGTCCAGGTTGGGTTAAAGGCCTGTTCAGGAAGGGCAGAGCTCTGGCTGGCCTAAAGGTAGATAATCTCCACATGCTCTGTTGTAAATGCTGTGTATTGTAGTAGTAAAGCAGCAGTTGATTTGAGGGGTGCATGTATGGTAGTGCACAATGTAATGTGAATAGATCCAGCATGCAGACTGTTTTGTAACAGCGCCACCTGAGCAGGATCTGATTCACTTGTACCCAGTTAAAAACATAGGACAAAGTTTTAGTAGAAAAATGTTTTTCCACATTTTCATAATCTAGACAGGAGATATTACCGTTTCTCCCTTTTAATCATATAGATCATAATATCATTTTTGTGCCACCAGTCACTGTTCAGTGCTGACTTTATTGAACTGTGATCCTAAAAATGAATGTGAGTTTTACACTTCTGTAAATGTGACCCACCTTTCAGCAGCTTTGAGAAGTAGCTTGCAACACAGTCCTTTTTTCATTTGTGTTGACATTGTTTAGTTTACCCTCATCAGTTCAAGTTGGAATGACTTTGTGATCACTTTGTCCTTGTTGCAACACTACTGAATTAATTTCAAGTGCAATTGAGCTGCACAGGCTCACATTATTTACTTTGACTTGTTTTGACTGGCTGTAGCTGTAAAGCATTAATATCTGGGCTGATTATTCCAGCAGTGAGTCTGATCTTTGATGTAATCCTGAGGCAGAGGGTGTTAAACATTCATCTTCTTTTTCTTCTTCCATCAGAGGTATAAAGAGGCTGCCCAGGCTTTCAGTGAGGTCCTCAAACTGGACAGTTCATGTGTAGAAGCTGCCCAGGAACTGATGCGGGTGCAGATAACACAGCTAATGGTGTGTAACAGTAATATGTGATTGTGTACTCACAGAGATTTCAAGGAAAATTGTGTCTGATATATGTATGCTGCATTAGATGTAACCATATTCATTTGTTATATTTAAGTAGTACCTACAATCCTGTTAACAAAGCTCAGTGTGGAAATCATTCAGATAGCGGCTTCTGCTAATCGTTGCTGTTTCTGGTTAAAATGACAACCGGGGGGGTCATACCAGCTGTCTCTAACTAATGTTAACTCCATGTCTGCAGTTAGCAAAGATTGTTTGAGGTAAAGAGGCATCTCTCTGATACCACTGAATAGTTAGAGTGATTAAGTTCTTCTCTGTAGACACCCCCTGACTTTAATAGATAGATAATCATTGCCTGAAAGGGTTTTAACCTGTGTTCTGTTTCAGGGTTATGGGTTCACTCGGGAGCAGAGCTCAAATGCTTTAATTATTCATGAGACAGTGGAAAAAGCACTAGAAGTTCTGACCAAATTAAACCATCAGCCAGGTGAGTCTGTACCTGTCTGCGATTTTACAATCAAGGACCAGATTTAAATGTTGCCATGCATCATAAGAAATGTCAGTCAGCTTGTATTGTAGCTTACCTTTGTAGAGTACATTTCCTGAACTATGGTTGTAGCATTACTTACACCTGTATGGAAGTAGCACACTGTCAGTTATTGTAGTTACCTACTAGTATATTTACCATACCAATTTTAAACCTGTCTTTTGTGTCCAGGAACTACTCAGCATGCCAATCTTCTACCGGTTCAGGTGGCAAATGTCACTGGAGTCTCTCCAGTCCTGTCGGCCAGCACAAGCTCTACACCTGCTGCTGCTGCTAATGCTCCACAGTCGCAGACTGCACCAAAAATACCACCTAGCAAACCTTTAGGCTCAGTTCAGCATATGTCAGCTGTTCAGAGTCAACCCAAACCCATTCTTAATCAGGCCATGAAAAGCGGCATTGAAGCTAATCGACTACCACTGTGAGTATAGATTCAGTCACACTGCAGAGTTTGATATTTTCAGTGTGGTTTATTTAAAATGGCTGTAAACAAAGGTTTAACACAACTTCTGTAGCCATCTTTGTTGTCACATTTGGCAGTATT
The DNA here is from genome assembly GCF_001952655.1 of Monopterus albus. Taxonomy (NCBI): domain Eukaryota; kingdom Metazoa; phylum Chordata; class Actinopteri; order Synbranchiformes; family Synbranchidae; genus Monopterus; species Monopterus albus. Next base: position 74,807 of record NW_018127993.1, read on the forward strand.
TCAGTGGTGCAGCTGTTAGGCTCAGGTCTGTTTGTACATGCTTCATAGTTCTGCTCATCACAGTTCAAAGTCATGCTGGCAGAGCAGATACCAAGGCCTACCATAAGCTGCACATACAAGCAGCTTTTGGTAGGCCGTTTCCACCGTGAAAAGACCCAGACTAACCGTTTACTCTTGTGTATTACCAACTGCTACTGCTTCACCTCTTAAGTGATAATATATTCCAGAAGAACAGAAATTCACTGAATGCACTCATGTGACTCAAACTGTGTGTTATCAATGATGGTGTCTTTTCACAAAACAACACTCAGGATCTCTGCAGACTGAAGGTTGTGTTGCATCACCTCAGTTTTGTGTGGCTTTAAACATGTTTAAATAATATTTTCTCTCAGCAGGGAGTTGTTTCCAGTTTGGGTTGGAAACTTGGTTCACCCAGTAACTGAGTCCATGATAACCAACCTGTTTAACAAGTAAGTGAACGCTGAATGTTTGTGTAGTGAGACACTAAACCTTTTTATGTTATTTCTTGGCTTTATATTATTTATGTCTACATTACAGCCAAGTATTTAAAGTCAGCCTTTGTCATCAGATGCATACTTTGCATAGTACATCATTACTCAAACACCTTCTCCTGCAGGGTCGGGGTCGTCTATAGTGTGAAAGTCCTGATTAACAAACGATGTGCCTTTGTAAACTTTACAAAACAAGAGTATTGTGATGAAGCAATCCGACGCTTTAATGTAAGTACACCCTGAGCTGTTTCTAATGGTCTTCACTGTTGATTAGTGTTGACATTTATATTACATAAATATCCTTTTGTCTTATGAGCCTAGAAATATTGTGGTTGTTGATATTTGTGACTTTGGTGAAGATCAGATCACATTTCATGACTAATTTATGCAGAAACCAGCACATTTCAAGATGCCATTGCTCTTTCTTGTGACTGTATATGACTATACACTGGTGGAGGTTCATTACCTACACCCAGCTGAAACTAAATCAGTCCAAACAACAGTCCTACATTGAATCCTCCTCCATAAAGGTGATGTTTGCTCACGTTCATACGGTTTCAGAGAGGTGTTGATTAAACTGTACGATCATTTCGGAGGCTGTGGTTGGTGGTGCTGCTGAACTGTACTGCACATACTAAGAGTTGCTTCTCAGATACCTTGTGATGTGCCAAAACTTGTCACAACCAGAATTCCAAGTTGTTTTACATGACTATTGCATGTCTTTTATTTCAGACCCAATCTCTTATGAGACTGGTACTCTGTTCTGTTTACTTGTTCAGTTGAGCATATTTAATCTCAGTTCATTTAAAAATACTAACTATGTTATTTCTAATTATCCCTATCTGTTCCCTAATAATTGGCTCTCTTGAGTTTGGTCACAGGACAATTTATTGTTCCACATAAGGGGGAATATGACTGTAGTAGGACAGTGTCCACCTGTAGCCATTTACTACTTCTATATTTTTTGTTTACTTTTTCAGGGCTTTGAGTTTAATGGCTTCAAGATTGTTGTGAGATACCCAGACAGGATTCCTCATGGCATGGGCATTTCAAAATCTGCCCTCAAAGCCGATGACCTGCAGGATGAGAATATGAGGTGAGGATTTTATATTAAACACTGAATTTAAAGGATGAGTTAAAACTTGGAGGAGATTTGCTTCTTTTGCTGGGGTCATTTGAGGGGACTGACATGACTTGCGTGTACAGTGTGTTTGCAGCTGGAGTTGGCTTATTATAAAGACTAGAAGCAGAGGAAACGGCCTTGCTTGTCAAGAAATAGTTCTGGCATCTAACTCCCTCTAAGGGTAACTCCCCCTCCTTCTGCTTGTATGTGCAGCTTTTGGAGAGACCAAGGCTAATTGTTTGCTCTCTGTTTCCACTCTTTATGCTAAGCTTATGTAATGAAAGCAAGTACACAAATTTCCCAAAATGTCAAAACTAGTCCTGTACACCACTCAGTGAATCAAAGCAGTAGCAGATCTCTTCTGTCCACTCTAACTAAAGACAACACCTGATGATTGAATGTTGGTAGTAGTTTATTTTTTCATATTACCATAATGAAATACTGTCATCTTATCCAATACAACATATTAACCCTTTCTTAAGGCAAAGCAAGTACGGTGACGAGAGAAACGCAGGTGGAAGCCGAAGGCCTGTTCGTCCTTGTGGATATGTCCTTGACTACAGAGGCAACCACCAATACTGAAAGAAAACAAGATGCCACTGAGCTAACCCAGGTCTGCCGGTCCTCAATACTGTCCAGTACATACAATGAGCTTTTAAGCCTTTACTTCCACTTGAAGTGTCAGTGTTTTTAGTAGATCACAGAAACCAGTGCTTATTGTTGGGAAGGAAATGTAATAGTCACTGAAAATGACTCTCGCTGTTCTAAACAGATCACATCACAGTGCTTTTTGTTTTAACCATGGGTAAAGGTGTGATCTGTTTTATGTGCAGTGATTCCAGGTTTTAACAAAAGCTTTTTAATGTCAAAAGTGTTCAAGCCTGACTGATTATATTGGACAGCTGATAATATTCGTTTTAAATGTCACAGAAAAATCCATACATATTTACTTGATTTAATTTCGTAACAGAGACAAAAGTCTGTTCACCAGACTGCTGTGTTGCCAACACTCCACGGCACAAGCTAGCAGAGCAGCTGTGAGATGGTATGACAGTGTTTAAACTCTAGAACTTTGGGAAGTCAAACTAATTTGCGGTGTTAAATGTGTTCAATCAATGTTTGAGACTTTTTGAAATTCCGGAGTAATGGTATTATTATGGGGGCCCTAAATCCAGTATTACATCGGGTCATAAGATGAAAGCCATGACATTTTTATTGTATAATTGAAATACAGGCTGAGATGCAGGAATCATTACTAGTATACTTATTACTGACGTCATTTATGTATTGTACACTTTAAAATAAGTCATTGCAAGAGTCTCACACTTAAGGCCTATATCTAACTGATCTGTGTTCAGTATCTATTCAGAATTATCTTTATTATTCTCTATACTTCAAATAAAAGTTGCTCTTTTATCCTATCTAAACAGTCCTTTATGATACAACAGAAAATGTGTTGCTTAATTAAATTCTTCATGGTTCATTTTCATCTGTTGGATGGTTTAAGATTACAGTTGATCATGGGGTGGCTTGTTTTATTTTATTCAGATACTCTCTTTAATTATGGAGTTGGTGTTAAAGAATTAAAGGTTCTTTCATATTCTGAGTTCCTTTCTGATCATTTAAACATGGTTGATGACCACAAGGGGGCCTGGACTATAGATGACCTGACGCAGTGACTATTTTAGCCCCAGCTCCCATTTTAGAGTACAGCAGCACCACCTTATATGTTGCTGTGGTTGTGGCATCTCGAATTTTGATGGTGATATGTGTCCAGTTTACTAAATCATGTTCATCTTTCTTTGATCGAGCCGACCCATGGATAATTAAAAATCTTTGGTTACACATAGAAAAGACTTGGATATGTGTGGAGGGATGTTGAATACAACAGATATATATATATATTTATCCTCAGCAAATGTATAACCATGTAGTTGGACAAGAAAAACCAATATTGAGGTGACAGATTTTTCTGTTTTGAAAAGAATTTAAAAAAAATTTTTTTTACAAATTATAATGCAGATTGAAGTTTGAAACCATTCAGTAGGTCACAATGAGCTCAAAACAGTCTGTTGCATGAATAGACCATTTTTAATCTTTTAAAAGCAACTAAACTATTTACATTGTTACATATTACTATACAAGCCCTTCTTTGATGTGACTTGAACAACTCTCATCCATCGAATGTGTTTCTGCCAGTATTTCCCCAGTGTTGCCTCCCAGAGCTGCTGTTTTGAGGTATGCTGCCATGCACCCTCATAGATCTTCCTTTTAAACATGCTCCACAGGTTCTGAGCAGGGTCGAGGTCAGGAAATAACAGAGGCCATTTGTCTCCTTTTATGACCATAGCAGTCAAACTGTGGTGTTTTGTGCAGCATGGGAGGGTGTGTTGTCCTCCATGAAGATAACTTTGGTCCAGAAGGCACGATTCCTCTTTTTATACCATGGCAGGAAATGATCAGTTAGGAACTCCACATATCTTGCGGAGGTCATCTTGACACCCTCAAGCACCCTAAAGAGACCTACCTTCTCATTTCCCAGTATACCAGCCCAGATCATTGCTCCGCCTCCTTGCAGATGTCTTGGTCTTATTGGAGCAGGGTGGCCATTTGCCAACTGAACTCCATCCATCTGGACCATCCAGTGTAGCACAGGAGTCATCAGTGAATAGAACTGTTTGCAAATTAATTCTCATTTATTTCTGAGCCCAGTGCAAGTATTCTTTTCTGATCTTTGTTCAGGCACGGCCAAACTGCAGCTATATGCACTACTGCCAAATGCCCCATGCTTCTGCATCGAGAGGTTCTTGGAAGTCCAAAGAAACCAGCAGTTTCAAATGCCTGTTTGCTGCTAAACATATGCTTGTTTTTAAAATAGCTTCCCTTTTGATGCTGTTAATTTGGAAGCTTTCCTTAATAAGCCAAGTACTTACTACAGGTAAGTACGTTACTTTAAGCAAGTAACGTGCTTAAAGAGCTTTTATTGTGGCCCTTTTTGACCCATCCATTATTGGCAGCTCATTAATAATGTGGTACCTCTTCACATAGATTTCCCTTTAGTTAAGATTGCCTGGCTAATTAACAACCCTGTCTAAGATTAATACAGATATCTTACAATGTGTGAGCAATACAACAGAAAAGCCAAAATGTTTATTTTTTATCAAAATCCTACTAATATGTCACTTGAATAATAATTTGGAACAGAGTAAGCTGAATAGTGGTTGATACGGGACCACTCTGTGAAACAAATCACTGCAGGGCCCACCTTGACATTTTTGTACTTCATGTATTTAAGTGGTGCAATTTTTTTTAAAAACATGTTTTAAATTGATTATAGCAATTTAATTTGACTCACAGTGAACCCAGGCCTTTCAGGGTCCCTGTGAACAGTTGCCCTCAGTGTCCAGGCAGCAATTCAGATCTGAACTTCAGTTGATTTAAATTTTCTAAATATAATCTTGAGGTCCAAACGCCAGTAGATGGCAGCACAAGCAAAGAATTGGGTTGACAGGGAAACTGGAGTTTATTTTTGACACATTTTTACTTTTGACCCACCATTGAAAATATTCTTGATGGTTGATGAATTTAAATTGATAAAGACTATTTTTTTTCCTCACACATCCTGTAAAATGACCTGTTTGTTCAGTGTTTAATGGTGCAACATCAACCATGAGGTGATCTAAGTGTGAGTGGACACAAGATGGGTATCCTAAAAATTGATTTCTAAGCTACACTGAGTTACCTGCTGGAAAGATGGTCTTCAGTAGCTGAAGGTAACGGTTATCATTTCTAAAGATGCCATTTAAACCTACATGCATGTTCTGTTTTAATCACTAATGTTCCTGTGAGGATGAATGTTTCAGGATGATCAGAAATGTAAAAACAGGGGTCTTTAGCCACCAGTGTTTGTGTATTAGTGCTGGTGGAAGGGAGTGAATTATCAGTTCCCATTTTTTCAGTAATAAAGCTACAATTTGTACTTAAGGTAGCGCTAGCATGAAACTAAATTAATGCACTCTGCTCTGCACAGTGCTCCCTCTCCCTGCTCCGCCACGCGCTGCCCAGATCTAAAGATATTTGTTATAAAATTACAAGAAATGAAAATGAAATGATACTTATAGATCAAGCAGAAATAACTGAAAATCTCTGACTGGTTAGAGAGGTCAGTCCTGCTCAAATCCTTATAGAAGCTAATAAGTATCTCTGCACTGCTGCCAGCGCTGTTGATTTGAGTATCGGTCACAGTGGGCTTCGACCACAACTCTCCACATTAAAAACAAGCTTTGGAGCAGATTTCTGCAACAAACATATTTGAAAAAAGTAACATACTGTAGCTATTATTGTGACTTTTTAAGACAAATGTCTGAACTATAAATATAAAAATGTACATTTAAAAGTATACTAAAGACAATTTGAAAGCCTGACGCAGAGCAGCACTGATATTTTATTAGATGGTGTTACGTATTCATAGTTCTCAATCAGCTCCACCACATGCTTTTGAGAAAACCAGATTAAAATACAGAATGTACAGTAGTTCTTTTCAGCACTGATCTGGTTTTTTTTGACAGCAACTCTGGGCTTAATTAGAGCCAGAGAACTTGTGATGTGCACCCGGCCGTGACTGTAGCAGCAGGCTACCATATTTGTTCTCCACCTTGAAACGCTCTCAGGCCAGTTCTTTTGTGATTGCCTGTGGCTGAGGAAAGACTTGCTTTGTAACGTTCCAGCCTCCATCAGGTGAAATGCTGAATGTTCGTAGAAAATGGGTTTTAATACTCTCCAGGTTAACACAACTATAAAAAAAATCTGTAATCACAAAAGTGCCTTATTGATGTGATTATAAATAGCTATAAATCTGTTGTTACATAAAACAGTTAAAATTTTTGTTTCTGCACCGAGTTAAATACAAACCTTTTAAATGTTAAGCTAACAGACTACTTATATTTGAATTTGATAAGTGGATTTGGAAGATGGTTCAGTTTTTTTTTTTTCTTTTATTTTTTATTTTAAATCCTATCGAGCTCTGTCCCCATCATCTCACTACCACTTAAGAAATGCTTAGGGAGCAGATTGTTTACCGTGCAAGTAAGCTCTATGGCTCTTACCAAATTAGCCCCTCCGTGCCAGAGGGTGATGATGGAAGACGAGGAAGTGGAGTAGAGTGAAACTTGGAGCTCGTGCAGGCCTCTGACACGTGGCTGACTGCCTCACTCTCAGCTGCAGTGCCAAGGTCAGCCAGACTCTTGTGGCGAACTCCGCAGAGGGCCGCTGCCTCAGAGAGGAGAACAGTTCACACACTCAGGGAGGTTTTAATATGCAGGAGCTACTAGCAGGCAATTAAATGAGAGCATTTTCTGTAAACGTGAGGTGAATGATAAGTATCGAAACCTAAACTTTACTTTTGGAAGCAGAGGTAAAAAGAAAAGGTCCATTGTCAGATGGGGTTTTCCCAGTTGTTATGGAATAAAAAACATCTCTAAAGTTCCTCTTTTTTTTCTGAGCACTTCAAGAGTTTTAACACACATTGAAGAGAATATCATGCAATCAAAAGTTCCAGCATAACTACTAAGTGAACCCTAGGGTGAGTTCTGAACTGAGCTGCTGCTGCTGCTATTCAGGTCAAGCTTTCAAGCCCAGATGGACAATAACTCGCTTAATATAGTCAAAAAAGAGCATGTTAAACTGATCTGCTAATCAAAATGCAATGGTGGAAAGTAACCAAGTACAATTTTGAGTTATTTTACTTCATATTCTGACTTTACTATATTTTAGGGGGAAATATACCTTCTTATGAAACTGTTTTCTCAACTAGTCAACTCATGCAAAATCATCAAGAAACTGTAGAACAGTTACGTTAACGTGGAGGAGTCTTGTGGACATTCAAAACACCTTGTTCATGTTGCTTCACTCGTCTTTATCAAAGTTAAACTTCAACTACTGTGTGTGCCACATAAAAACATGTTTAATTTCAAATTAAACAGCTGCTTAACACAGTGGAAAAAACTAAAATACCTATTAAGAATACTCTAAAATCTGGGATTTGGGGGGAAAACATGGTAGAGTTGTGCTTACTGGACTTTCTACCATCACAGCTTCAAGACATGAATTCAGTAAAACTTCTGTCAAAGCTGAAGGCACCTGTGTTTTGTCTTCTCTTGCTCTTTCTTAATCCTGAAACAGTCACTGCATGTCTATTATGAACCTAGAGTAGAAAAATAAAAGTTTTGTCTTCTGACTCTAATACAAGGTAGTGGAAGTCTTCTTGTTTATATGCAGTGTTCCTGATTTCAGAGAGCTTCTCACACTGCGATTCCTCTGATCGTATGACTGGTGCGCAAGTCTTGACCTCCACTAGACCACTGCAGATAATGGACTCGGATGCTTCTGTACTAATCTGAACGCAGACAGCTCACGCAGTGAAGACTTTGACCTCCGTCTCTGCTGAAGTGAGGTCTACTCTCTGTCAAATGTACCAACAGAGTCTCAGTCTCAGCAGCTCTGGAGCAGATGTTAAATGTGTCCCTCATCACCGACACTGCTCCCAGGTCAGCTCCAGAGGCAGATGTTGCTCATGACTTGGCAGGTGGAGCTGCTCTCTGCAGGAGAGAGGTAGATCTTCCCGCTGGGGCAGACACACACCTCGTATATGGCCTGTTCCTGGGAGGCCTGACTGGGAGACGCTGTGTAGATACCAACAGGGAGGGTCACCAGCTGAATGGTGTTGGCATCTAAAAGAATCTAGGAGGAAAAACATCAGAGACATGCTGGAAGTCATTCAAATAGCATCACCACAGGTGCCCTGAGGTGATATATAACCAGCTCAAACTGATAAATGTCTGGTGCAATCAGTAAATACAATGTGACAGGTGCAGTGAAATACAGCAGCACTGACCTAGTGAATTTGGATAAGCAGTGAAGGAGAAACTCTATTACATCCACCAAGGATGTTATGATTTTACTGGCGTTTGCTGGTTCGTTTAAAGCACAACTCAGAAGTTATGAATGGATTTTAATGATTTTTTTTTTAAAGAAAGGTAGGGTATGGCCCACGAAACAATCTGAGAATCTGGTGGTGATCATCATCTGGTTTCAGGAATTTTTTAAAAGAATTCTTCACTATTGTGAAATGGGCCCAATTTCAGTGTTTTCGCTTCTAACCTTGCACACAATTCCTGGAATGCTTGGACAAAAGATAACCTCTCCATAAGATCGACCACACACTAAAGTCTGATCTGGATCCAAGTAATATTCTGGATCTGCTGATCTAGAATGTTCAAATTTATAGGGCTCATGGGAAACTTGCTACTGTGAGACTACAAATAGTGCCCGTCATTAGGTCAGAATTTCTATTTACCCTGTTGGCTACTGCTGGGTTTCTTACCAAACACCTGCAAACTAATGACATTGTCATCAGCCTCAGCTGTACTCTGTATAAAGGCAACTAAATCCTCATAAATCTCACTAAACTTCTTACATCCTAAAAATAAATCGATGAACACAAGGGCATGAAAAATGAACTTCTTCCTCACCTCTCCCTCTGTGGACTCCAGCTGTAGGTCCTTTCGACTGCTGACCTTCAATGGCCCCTTGGCAGCGCTTACTTCGACCCCTCTAGGAGCCTCTATGGTCAAGGTACGTGTTGGAGACTCCAGCCTGACAAGAAAATAAAAATAAAAAGAATCACGTTCAGAGATGTAGTACATGACCTCATTGATTCATTCACTTTATACTGTATTTGCAGGATGTTTGCATTATTAACACTTTGCCTTTAGGAATAATGTAATAACTGAGGATACAAGGTGTATTCAAGGTTCAACTGAGTATTATTCAGTTTATAGTTTATGAATATCCCTGTGTAATTACTTGTTCAGGTCAGGTTGATGAAATTCAGTCATATTTGTTTCATAACTAAGCCAGGGCAACAAGGCATTTTGAACACTTACATTTGAAAAAAGGAGAGGGTTCACTGATATTTCAGTTTTGACTCGTGCTGCATAAATGTATGTGAGTGTTAGTTACACAAATGACTTCTCTGCCTGTGGAATACAAGAGCTGCAGTTCATGTTTAAGGAGCTCTTCTCATTATTGTAAACCATATGGCTCCTACACAAACCATAACAGCAGCCGCCAATTTTGACCTTCAGCAACACTGAGGCTAATGCAATTTGCATTTTCCTCCAGTGGATTATTTGTTTACATGGCAAAAGATAAGTGTGAGAGCCAATAAGTGTTTTCGTAGCCCATAACAGTTCCAAAGAGATTTTCTACCCCATCTTCCCCAAGTCGGTTTTCAATGAATTTCAAATGGAAGACTTAAGGAACTGCCTTGAAATCACTTAAATCCCCTTAACCGCTGTAAGTGACACACATTTTGGATTATGCGGTAGTGGAACTGGGGGGGAGGTAAATTAATTTCATTTGCATATGAAAAGCCTTTTATACTTTCAGTAGAGACAGTTTGCAGAGGATCTGCAACATGTGCCTTTGACCTGGGACACTTTGTGCCGCGGACCTGTAGAAATAGAGACGATGTCCGTTTTTAATTTTATTTACTCATCTACTGCTCATTTTTGTTTTGTCCCTTTCTTGTTTGAATTTTAATTCAATCCACACTTTTTCAAAATGCATTTTGAATCTGTGCAAATAATATAACTGTAAGATGAAACTGAAGTATATTCAACCTTAAAATTATTTTTAAAAGCACCTCAGTCGAACAAGACAACATACCATTTATTGTCCTGAACTCCATTCATTCATTAGCGAGCCACAGGAATCAGTGTCTGAGCGTCGGCTTAACATGCTTCAATAATTTCTCAAGGATCCGCTGATTATCCATGGATTGGATAGATGAGTCATTAAAAGACCCATTTCAAACACTTTGCACTGAGCTGTGCAATGAGAAGTTAGTGATGTGTGTGTGATATATTCACTTCATTCAAAACAGTTTTATCATCACCTGCTGCACACACGAGGTAATTCAGCCAGAAGACAAAGTACTCAATTTTCAAGAGTGCTTGTTTCAGGCACAGTCCAAAATAATGCATTAGATGGATTAAATTAAATTGAAAATGTGTATTGGGGTTTATAACCATCTCAGACTACTTCCAGTTTCGTGTACAGAAAGCTTATGGTCTAGTTTGTGAGGCCACCTTTTACCATCCTGCTGAGTGGTAAAACCAGTAACCATGCTCTTAATGAGATATTTTTGAAATATATCTCATTATTAGAAATGTGTCTGCGTAGGACTTGGTGGCTTCAGAAAATATTCAGACCTCTTCACTTTCTACATATTTTGTGCTGTAGATTTAATATTAAATTGATCAAGCGACTGTGTGGTATTTGCAGTCATAAAGGTTGTTTATGACAGCCTCTCTCATTCTCTGGGAAATCTGACCGGCTTTTCTTGCTGCGTTCACGATGACCTTTACATCCACAGAAAGATCACTGTATCGCAGAGCTATAGCGGACAGAGTAAATGCACTCATGGCCAAGACTGATGTCGCAGTCAATGAGTGTATTTGCTCTGTTTGCTTAGGGGATTCCAAAAGGTGAAAGTCAATTTTATTGGTAAAGTTTACCATTATATATAGTATTTTAGACCAACAATAGAATTAGTTTCAACTATAGTCCATGCTCTATAGATGATTGTGATCTCTAATGATTAAGGCAGGCCCCGAAATCTGGCCGACATAGTACGCAATATCGACAAAACCTTAAAACTACCCCAGTAAACCAAATGAAAACTAGAATTACAACCTTGTGGTTGTGCGCCTCCACTCACCAGTCAAGTTCACAGGGCAGGAGACATGGGACAGACAGGAGAACACAGTGACCTTGACCTTTGAACTTTGACCACTAAAATCAAATCAGTTCATCCCTGAATCCAAGTGGATATTTGTGCCAAGAAATTCGCTCAAGGCGTTCACGAGAATGGGATGGACAGATGCCCCAGAAACCATAATGCCTCTGGCCACAGCTGATGCTGAGGTATATATACAGTATGTATAAACAAGTGCATCGACCCACCAGGAGAGTTTATCTAAGCATAAAACATAAAACCTGAAGTACATCCAGCAGTCATCATTAAACCCAACCATCAATGGTCAACACTGCCATCTTGCTCATCGGTTTTATTTAACAACTCTGTTTCTACTGACAGACAGAGGAATGAATATGATCTGCCAGAATTTAATATCATTTTTTTGCATTGTAACTATAGGTCATGTTATCTGCTGTCTGACTATTACTCTAACTGCCAAAAAAGACCTTTGCAATAACAAAGAAACAATATTTATCAGCTGCGATCAGAACCAGAAAAAATCCACTCCTGCTCAGCCCCGCCAAAGTGATGGCAGAAAAGTCTGAGCAGAGCTCTCTGGGACCAGGAGGAGTTCTTCTAATCGGCCTTTGTCTTCTTAATGAACCTGTCACTCTTGTGTGGACACAGCTACATGAGAGACTCTCCTGAAAGCTGCTCTGATCAACTAAAGAGAAGGAGTACACGATTGCCTGCACTGCAAACAGACGAAGAGAGCTCTAGTAGGGGAACGTTGGATACAGAAAATATGATGATGCCGGGCCTGGAACCGCACCATGTGATGTCTGAGCTGTATGAAACCTTCAAATCCTGTTTGGTCTCATTTGCTTCCTAATGTCAGACTCATCTCACTACAGATCCCCATGTGCTTTAAAGCAAATATTTTATTTACAGGCTGCAAAAAAACAAAAAATAAATAAATAGAAAATGTTATTTTTGACTCGACCGAGACCTGGAGACTTACTGTCACATTGATCAGACATCCATCTACCATCTGTCCTTCGTAGATGTTAAGAGACTAGACAAAGTCTCTGATTTCGAACAAAATAGATGACAGAAATATCACAGAGAAATGTTCAATAATTCTACACTGCAAACCCACTTTACCAACTGTAATATCACAGCATTTGTCCCACTGCTTCCCTGCTGTTTCTGATGGATTTGGGGCATCAGAGCATCCTCCATACAAAATGATCTGATTATGTAATTGATAAAATATTTTCATATTTAGGTCTGTGATTTCTGGTTGGAAACAGTTAGGATTATCACACTGTGTGGGCAGCTTGCCGGGGAGTCAGAACACAAATCCTCAGAGACATAGTGTATTTTCTGTAATCATTTCAATTTCTGTCCCCAGACTCAGCACCAGAGGGTATTTGGAGAGTGAAACTGAATAACAAAGGTCACAGCAGGGTGAAGGAACTGATCAGAGTCCGACAACAGCTATGACTGAAGGTAATGAAGCTGTGAGCTGTGAGCAGGACAAAGACAGACTGAGATGTCTCTGCTGCAGGACTTTATCTACTTTATAACTGCACT
>NW_018127993.1:87840-127780 GCF_001952655.1 Monopterus albus
ATAACAATGAATGTCAAAATGACACCTTGGGCTGTGGACTCTCCAACTGTGCATTAGTTGTCATTATTGTTTAATAGACCAAACAATTACATGTCCAATAACTGCATGTCTGCATGTTCTGCTACTTTACACACCACCGTCACTTCGCACTACATGACAGTTGAAAGTGCAGGGACAATGAAGTGCACAAGTCAACTTTAAGACATTGTCTAATAATGTAAAATATATACATTAAGCTGTTTATACTCAATATTCAGAAACAGCACAATGGTGACAAATGAAGACAAATGTCTACACAGATAAATCCCGCAGGGACAAGAACAGGTGCTTCAAAGGGGATAAATATCTCAGGTGGGTGTCTTTGATTTTGTCTCTCCTCTTCTAGATTACCGTTGGCTCGCAGAGAAATAAAACGACACAAAGAGAGCAATCTTACTTTGAAGAGGAAAAGAAGAACGACATGGACGCAAGCCAAGAAGCCTTATCTTCATCATCTGGTGAGGGTTCCTGACAAGTGGTGAGTGGTGTGCAAAGAGCATTTAACTTGTCACACTTTCAAAGAGGTGGAGGGAGAAATTCTGGGAGAAATCCCAGAGCCACACATATAAGCATTACAACAAAAAAAAAAACCAATGCAATCAAAGAAAAGCTACATTTTTGCTTTAGATGTGTAATCTTTAAACCTTGAATCAGCTGTAGTGAGTGTCACATTGTAAAGGGGACATATTAAGGCCAGAGCTACACTGATGTGAAAGTCCAAGACATTTCACATTAGCGAGAGTCAATATTTTTAGTCCTGTCATGCTAATTATACAATATGATGTCATTTTATCAGATCATACATTCGATTTACACGTGTAATCAGTCAGCAGTCTACTCCTGCTTGTAATTTACTGTCTGGCGTTATAATGAAAAGGTTCTATGAAGGGAACCTGAGTGAATCACAGGTGCTGCTGATTCTCTGGTCCATGATGGTGACTCTATGTCTATGTCAAATCAAATGTAATAGGAGTATAGACTAGTATCTACTGTACATTCATGTATGCCACTCTCTAGCAATGTCATCTTTACTGTGGTGACACAGTCTAAAGGCTGTGTCATGGGAGAAGCAAACTGGTTCATACAAAGCGTTCGAGCATGTTAGCAAGCAAAAATGCTTGTGGCTGTTCCAAACAGCCACCCTCAGAGGTGGAAAAGCCGGCAGTGATACAGAAAGGGGGGGGCAGTCTAAATGTGGGGATAGTGGTGCACAATTCAGACAATCCCTCGCTTTCGTAGTGTTGCGCTTGTTTTGTACACAACAAAAAAGACAGAAGTAGACCTAGAGAGAAGAGTAGCTCAAATTCTATTGTCAGATGAAAAAACATCTAGATCTTCATTTAAACTGCACGACATTTTGTTGGAAGGCTTTGTCTTTTAATATCAGTTTTAACTGAATTAAGATTACTATATTTCAAGAGCTATACAATAACTCAATACAACAGCTATACAAGGAGACTGTCCTGTAAAATACGACAATATAGAAGCTACTGCAGTAACGGTGGCTTGCTTGCTTTGTCCATTTAGTCTATAAATACACTTTACAAATGAAAGAACAACATAGGTTTGAATTCATGTCATTAACAGCCCATGCTTTTCTGCTTCTGTACAGTTCGTACATCGGCTTGTTTGACAATATTTCGGTAATCTGTTAATGACTAAAGCCAGTTCTGTTCAAAAGCCAGCCTGCAGAAATGAAATTCAGAATGTTTTAAAACTGAACAACACAAACAGAATTAATTAATTTGATAAAGTTTAAATGGAATATCTTTGATTAAATGTGGATTTAAATAGGAGAAAATGGGAATCCAGTTGAAGCGAACATCATGTTGCTGCCTTCGTGTTTTCAACTGGCTCCTGTTCGGCTGTCTTCTCGTTAAGATTTTGACCACATTGCAGATGGTCACCTCTTAGCCAAGACTGTGTGTGTGTTTGCTTTAAAGTGAGCCTCATCAGTATTCCTCTCACTCTGGAGGAATTAGCTGCCAGAACACTGCTTTTTCTGCCAACTTTGATCCCAGCCCTCCCTTCAGGACCAGTAAGGTGGACAACAAACCGCACTCGTTATGGCTTGTTAATGGACTGACATGGGGCTCAGAGCCTCAGGCGCAGCGCAGCAGGGAGCACAGGAGTGGACGAGTCTACTTCACATCTCTACACTACCCACTTTCTCTCTGCTCCCTCTATGCTTTAATCAGTTCCTGGCTGCTATAGAGAATAATAAACAAATTAGTTCACCCCTGGGGTGTGAAATTAATATAATGGTCAAACCTAGTTTTAAAGTTGTGTGACAACAAAATGACCAGGGGATGCTCACTGGGGCTGAGATTAATGTGAATAATGGTTCCTGCTCTTTTTTTTTGGCGCAGTCATCAACTTTGAAATGCTATGGAACATTTATCATCATTATTTAAAGATCTTTATTTTAACTGAAGAGGATATGAACATGTGACATTAAGCTTTAATGAATTTCTGTAAAGTCAACGAATATGAACTTACTTTAGGTCTTCGGACGCCCTCGCTTGGATCAGGGGAGTTTCCACTGAATGTCCAAACACGGCGCCTTCTGTGCCTGACAATAAGATGTACTTTTATAATTCATAGACATTCAAGGATGTGTTTACCAAGGCTTGGTGTCAAGCCTCAGTGCTCTTTTGGAACAGGCCAGTGTGTCTACAGCACTGAGTATCAATAATAGCTTAGGGTGCTTTTACGTTCAGACAAACTCTGAAATGTTTGCCTTTTCGGTTCAGTTTGTTTAGGCTGGTGTTAAAGCTGTCAATCAAACCCTAGTATGGACAAAATAATCAGGAAAAAGACCCTCCTCTCTCTTCCAGAAGGGCTGGACCTCATCATGCCAGACAAGTAAATACACAACAGAGAAGAGGTGTCATGTACCTTAAATACATAAACAAACAGTTACTAGTTACTGTTAATAGCAAACCACCAAAATGCATGGAGAAGGACAAAATCTCACCACACTTTTGTTTTAATTCATTTTCACTTTTTTATGTATCAGGGAAAATCCACACTTGGGGAAACTGCACCTCAGGAGGCAGAATGGGTCACTCTCCAGAGGGTTGGTGATTCAAATCATGGCTTCTCCAGTCCATGTGTCGCTACGAAGACACTGAACCCCAAGTTGCTCCTAGTGGCTGCCCCATCAGTGTATTTGAATGCTTGTGTGCATGAATAGGAAATAGTGTAAAGTGCATTAAGTGTGCCTCATTGCACAGAAAAGCGCTATATAAGACCATTTACATTTAACATGCTGATGCACCAGTAAATCTCGATTGCTTTCCTGACAATCTCCATGGTCAGCACAAGGACTGTGTAAATTTAATACTTTTTAATAGCTTTTGAATTCATGGTGCAATCATCTAATATCACAAAATCCCACCAGAGCCAGTTGTATTGTCTGTACCAGAGCTCGACCGACTGCTCTATCACCAGCCTGGATGAAATTAAGTGAATAGGCAAACAGAGTTTTACCTGTGATGGTGAATTTTTCTGTTGTCATGATGACCTCCTCCTCATCTGCAGTAAACAGCAGCCGGCCTCCATCTCTGCTTCGCACCTCCAGTCTCTGACACTGGGCCTCCACAGCCTCAGGCCCTGCAGAGGGAGACGAGCAGGCTGAGGAGCTGCTGAATACTTGGACATTAAGAAATTCACTGACTTGGTTTTTGTTTCATTCTACTGCATTATTGAATGTCTTATGAATCTTTCTATGGCTAAACATATACTTTAGGTTGCTAATTAAAAGACATTACAGAATAGATTTCCACTTTAAAGGTTTTATTAGCCTGCAATGCTAACAATAATGTTCTTGTTGTAAATGGTGCTGTCACCTAAAGGTTGACATATGTGTTTCTGGCCTTGCAAGTCAGCTTTATGAAACTGTGTTTGGGCATGTAAGATGATTAGCCATCTGAAATACTTAGTGAAGCGCTTGCTTTGCAAATAAAAGGTGCCCAGCAAAGCCAGATCAGCCACCATTTTACCATGAATGGAGACAAATCAGTAATCTGTTCCGCTGGTGAGGAATATTAATTCCTGTTCTCCAGGCTTCTGTGTTTTTACAGATGTGCATGCAGAAACTTATCATCTCACGTTCTCCTGCTCCCCTCCTTTCACTTTCATTAATCCACGGGCTGCGACGGCTGGAGAATTTAATTATTCTCACCAAGTTTCATCTCGTTTCAGACAAAATGTGCTCTCTACTAAAGCAGGCACTAATTTTCTGAGGAAGGTCGAGCGTGACCAAGAAGTGTCATATCACCAGTCTTGTCAAATCAGCATCAGCGCTGAACTTATGTTGGCTAAGATCAATAGCTATTAATGCTAATAAGCAGGTCATTTGTTTTCCAGTGGTCATTAATCATGTAAATGGCTGGTAATTTGGACTGACTGATGATTAAACTTGGTGATAATAAGAATCCATTGCCCTTTCAATAAGTGCATCAGAGGGTAGTGTTTGGAAGAAACCGCAGTCTTTTGCAGGCTCAAAGAATTGAGATGAATTGTTGCTCTTTAAGTCATTATTAACATAAGACTGATCAGGCAATTTATAGTTGAGGTGACATGAATTTAAAATAGTTTTTAAATAACGTCCACCGAAAATGAGATAAAATGCTATACATAAGTGTGCTTCAGGTGAGGGCAAAGGTCAGTAGGAAGACATGGAGACTCACCCACTGTGAGCTGGCCGGTCAGCTGGCCTTGGTTGTTTCTAGCGTTCAGCGTTACGTTCTTTTCTGACCGAAAGAACAACAAGCTGTCCTAGGGGAAGCATGAATGGGAAAGGCAGCAGACAGACAGAGGGAGAAAGAAATGTGTCTCGTTTCAATTATAGATATGACTTTATGTTAAGATCTCTTTATTAGGTGAATTTGTCACTGAGACTGAGCCTAAATTATAGTCGTTGGACACGTTAATATAAAAGTGTTGATTAGTGCAGCTTTGACACAAATAAATTAAATCTCTTTGTACCATACAAACTGTACCTAACTGGCAACTATGTCACACCTCTTTTTTGGAGATAGCTTCGTCCATTTTGGACTCTCATGTCTCTTAAGGTGAATCTCGATTCCCTTATTTTATCGTTCCTTGATTCTTGATCAACCAGGAAGTTTTTCCAGTCCGCCATGATGAAGGATATCCCAAAGCTTTTATTTCTGCTCTGAGGAGCAAGGACAGAGGAGCTAGGAGGCTGCCTGGAGGAGCTATGACCAAGACGTGCTCCCTTCACAAAAGTCTGTTATGGATTGATATGACCCTTTATCAGGAATCAGCTTGTGACTGGATGCTTCACAGGAAGAATTATAGGAAAGGATGTCTTGTATTTTTCCTCGTTCCTCTCTCCTCGCATATTGCCGTTGCATCTTTTCCTCGAGTCTTACGTGGGCGGGACTAAGGCGCAAGGAAAAGATGCAAGTGAGGGAAACGTGGATGTAATTAGGGGAATTGAAATTCACCTTCTGTTTCTGGAAAGGTCAGTGCTGTCAAGACAGTCTGCATGTGTCAGAGTTCAAACCAAGCTTCAACTCTATACAACAGACAAATTTACTTTGCCTCCACAAGCAAATCCACTGATGGCACAGAAAGTAGTTGATATGAACTTGTGACACAATACGTTTTTTCTTTTGTACTAATTGGAAACAAGAGTTACAAGGATTTATAGTTTCACATTTGAGCTAATAATTATACCATGACACAGCCTAATAGGTTTGATTAAGCGCGTGTTCTCCCAAATTGTAGCAGATTATCTCAAGTTTGTGTGGTGTATAACTTTGTAGAGGTCATTCAGTCGATTTTCATTCCCTGCTTGTTCTTTCCTAATATAAATGCACATCATGAACAAGTTCTCCAGGAATCATGAAGAAATTTGGGAGCTAAACTGTTTCCTGGGGCCCCTGACTGAGACACTGTTGCTTAACACGTTCCTGGATCACATAAAAGGCTTTTTAGTTACTGCGCCTGTTGGGGAAGGTCAAGTGCAGATCAGAGTGGGTGCATATAAACGGTGCGTGTTGTTGTAGGGGCTCCGTCAGACTGAGAAATTATCATGGCTGCTGTAAGGCAAAGGATGCTTTCCTGCATACAATGAATAACATCACAGCCAAAAGCAAGAGCACAGCTTTGATTAAGTAGTTTAGAAACAAAGCAGCGTTATGCGGTGCCGCTATCTGTCTGTGAGCGAGTGTAGAATAAAGTGCAGACCTTTAAAACATGGATAAAGAATGCTGCTCCGGGTTTAGCTATAATCCTAACCAAATATTTCCATAAACATATTTGAAATTTTATAACATTTGGTTGTTGTGCTAGATGCTAATTTGCATACTGAGCTGATCAAGTAAATATAATGAAGAAAACATGTCACAAGTTGAAAAAGTACGCTTATTATGTCTAAATCTCCTCATTAAAAAAATCTAATCTTGCAGCCAGGCTGTTTGCATGCAGGGTACAGGCTGTTTTAGAACATGTTTACAGGCATTTTTAATATTTCTCAAATTAAAAGGGCCTTGTGTTTCAGTGTCAAACTGTTGGCCAAATTAAACTGGTTCCAGCAAGTGCTGTTTAAAGGATGTGTGACGCTGCGGTTTGCTTCTAAGAGCTTTGATTTTAAATGTGAAAGTTAAACAAGTGGATGGTTTCAGCCTCTCGCAGCAGACTGGAATTCAGATTTGGTGCAAGTCGGTGCAATTCAGTGAGGGAGAAGTTTCACTCCAATAAAGATACACCTGCATCTGATGCTATTTATAGATCAGTCACGGTGCCTGGAGACAATAACGAGAGCCACCAGTCAGAACAGCAGAGATTTGATTAACTCTGTCTGGGCACTGTGTTGCCTCATACCGCACTCTTTTCTGACGAACGCAAACATTCAAAGCAAAGATGCCATTTTCACTGGACTGTACATTTTAAATTATAGCGTTAGTTGTATCAAGATCACAGCTGACCAATTCTACTTAGATATTTTAATAATTAGCCTGGATTTTGTATCATTTACAAAGGCTTTTATGTGTTTTAATAAAACAATAGCTCGTAACAGTCCACATCTCAAAAGACAGCGGAGTTGTCATCGCTGGTTGTCAATGTCATCACTAATGGGCTGATAAAGCCAAAGCTGGAGATGGAAACAAAAACTCAGGCAGAATTATTTTATTGTAGAAATGGAGCCCTACATGTGGAGAAATCTTAGCTACTGTGCATCTGCTCGTCCACCTACCATTTGCATCAGTGGGCTTAAAACAAACAAAATGAAATGAAAGGCTGATGCTTCAGGCTAAATGCACAAGCTGCTGATTTTTTCCCTCTGAGCTCAGAGGAGAATCTAATAAGTAAAATCAGCTCCTGCAATCCTTAACATAAATAAAATACTTGTCTCAACAGGCTGTGATTGAAATTCACAGGAATACATCAGTTTACAAACACTAAAACAACAAATCTTAGCAGAGTGGCCACTCTGCTAAAGCTGTATCACTGCTGTTCATTAAATCTAATTCGACCTCTGTTGTCCTTAAGCAGCAGCAGACATTATTACCCTAATGCATGTGAAAAGCAGGAGCTATTCAAATCACTAAACCCAAAACTTGTGTCCTTTCAAGTGCTTTTAGACTCTACCAAGAATCTAAACAATGCATTACCTCAATATGATGAAAGACACAGGCGTTTTGCAAGGATAGATATTGTAAACTGAACCATTTATCTTGCATTTAACTCTTGACCAAGACAGGACCATAGCATGTATTGATTTACATTAGGTTGAAATGAAAATGAAAAAAACTGAAGAGTGGTAGTGTAGTAACGTATTGTGTTGGATAGGGGTGTAAAACGCTGTAGAGACAGTCTGAAGCTAACAATTTGGAACAAGCATGTATTTCATCCACCCTGTTTGATGCTTCAATGTGAGGAAAGTCACAGGGGGAAGAAATGCCTGCTCCATCATTTGGTTTCACAAAAACTTGAGATTATGAAGGTACTGTTCATCTGGCAGGTGAAATTTCAAGTGTGACAGGTTTCAAAAAGCCTGAAATTACAGTCACTTGACTGCTTTCAAGCATCAAACTGATTTCACATGCTTTAAATTATGGTAGTATTGTGTGTTTCACAGGTCTAATTGGAGCTATTGTGCAGCAATCATATGCTTTACATTTCAAGGATAAACTGGATTTCATATATTTGATAGTAAGGATATCCCCTGGAAACATATTGGTGACTTTTCTCCATAACAATTCAAATGTTTTCATGCTGTGCCATCTGAAAAAGCTGACAGGCGGATAGGTGGATGGACAGATTAATGGAAATCACAGAGGAAGCCTCCAGGGTGGAGAAAAATAATATAAAGTATTCCATCCACCCAGGCACCTGCTCAGGTGTAACTGACACATTAGTCACACAAGCTCAAACAACCATAATAAAAATAACAAAGAGGTTGTGTTTGAAATTAACTCTGCATTTCATCACCCATAAACACCAGTACCAAATCAGAAGCTCGGAGAGGCAGGTGTTATGGCCTGGACTCACACTACGGTGCACAGCATCGACACTGGGGCGCTGGACCCTGCACTTTACCCCACAATGTGGGAAATACTGTGATAGTATTTTATAACACCGTATATAATCTATACTGTGCATGGGTGATATCATTTGAAGCATAACTATGATCTAATTCAGTATATCATGACTAGGACTGTGAACAAATCCATAATACTCCGAGTACCGACCAGTATGACACAATCCCAGTCTTGGTGCTGGTCATTTCTGACCCAGTTCTTATTATCCTGCTCATACTACCTGCTCCACCCGCTTTGCCACCTGTTACCTTGATTTTGTTGCTGGGTTGTGCTCTGGATGCTTCTGTGACGTAGCCCTCGGTGTTTGCACTTTGTCTCGTGTTTTGGAGGCTGGATTCTGAACCCTGCCTCATTTGGGATTGTGCCTCTGGTCTTTTCCCCCTGTATTCAATGCTTGGTTTGGACAAATCCTCCCTGCCTGATTTTTACTGCTTTGGACTCAAAGTAAGCCTCTTGTTTTTCTATTGAACTGCTTAGCATTACAAGTCTGTGTTTACATTTGGGTCCTAATTAATGAATTGCGACAAAATATGGGTCTAAAGCATTGATTATCAATCCGTCAACAACTGAAAATAGACTTATTCTTCAATGAGAATACTAAAATCTGTTTTTGCTTATCTTATACTATTTTATTTTAAATGCATGTCTTTTCTTCATTCACTGAATTATTGTGCATATTTATTAGAAATATGTAAAATACTGTATAAGCATCATAACAATAGACATGTCTGTTCAGATAAAGTCTGTCCTCCTGAGGAGAAAAAAAGCATATTTTTTAAATTTTTTGGCCTGAAAAACTAAAATATAATTGTTTTTTACTAAGTTGGGCACAGTTTCCCACGAATGTAAACCATATGTGCAAAGTTAACAGCTCTCATTTCGCTACTGAGAGCGCTGTTGTCATTTGCTGCCAGCTACAAGATTTACAGCCAAAAAAAAACAGTGTGGGAGCTATTTCCCACTTGGTATTCATTGATTATGGCTCCAGCCATTGATGAAGATTTAAAGCACTGATTAATCCATGAGAAGTTGAGTTCAGCCGCTTACCTCCATAGCAGCTTGGACTTTGAACATAAAAAACATGCGATATTTAACTTGAAGATACCTCTAGTGTGCTGCAGAGTTCACTGCTGCTTTAGTAATGGCTTATTGATCAGTGGTTATCTGACTGAACAGCACTGTGCACGTTGGTGTAAACTCATTGGATAACCATAATCCCTCCTCTCAGTGCTTGACATATTCCCTCAGGTGAGAAACACAGTGTGACCCATAGAGGTGTTTGACCTGCAAATACCTCTGGTGCTGGTAGATAAGGAGGCCACTGCACAGCCCATCTGTAAACCAAGACAGTAAAAATGTCTGCAGGTGGTTCTGCACGGGTAATGAAATACTAGCTTTGTCTAACATTTAGCCTGAGCAGACGCAGGTATGATCTTGAGGGGTTTGCTACTGCTAAGAGCAGGGGCATTATTATTTAAATCATCATTTAGCTCTAACCATCAAAGCGCAAGAGTGGATGATTCCAAGTTGTTTCTCAATCTGCTGAGGCAAACTGTACTCACTTGCCACTTCCTCCATCAGCAACCTTCAAAAATCAAATTCACAAGGAAACCCCACTTCCAGTGCTTGGAGTTTCTTTCTGCAGCATGCCTAATCACTGAAAGGGGGATGATCCAACTGAGCATCTGTGATTTGTGTGGGAGACGGAAATTTGGATCATCTTTACACTGGAGCTGTGTTGGTTAATCTACTAAACATCAAGAGAAGAAAAGGGAGAGAGAAAGTGGAAGAGGGGAATTTATCATGTGGGCCTGATTGGAAATCCAGCAGGGGGACTCTTGGTCCCTCTGTAATCTCCTTTAGGGTTGTATGTGGTCTTAGAGAAGCTGAGGCAGCCTATTACCCATCTCCTGCTGATGGGAGGCCCTGATATTGCACTGTTGAAGGATGACAGGAAATGAAGAGGAGAGGAGCATGGGAAAAAAGGACAATCTTTCCTATACAAGGCAGTATCAAAGTGTCATCAAGTAAGAGCTCAGTGGAAAGTTGGCCTTTGTTATTGAATTAGTCACAACATCCTCAGAACAGAGAGATCAATACCACCTAATCTGCAACTTTGTACTTCGTTTCAGCAGTTATTCCTAGTCCAACAGGAAACCTGAAGTTGGTGGGAAAAGTAAAGGGGGCAACTTACCCTTCTGGACTGGATCTCGTTCACATAGACAGGCAGGAGAAATTCAGATATTCCTTCCAGGCGAACCCCATCCTTATTCAGCTGGAGGTTTCCCATTCCATCCTGAAACATAGTCATGCTCATCAGTGATGCTGTGATGAGCACTGCTGATTTGATTCAAAGGTTCCCAAATGACAAAAAATTGAATCTCGCTGTTGCTGAAATGTATTAGGCAAAGCAGGATGTGCTGCATGTCAGATGAGATGGCGGACAGGCAGCAGAGCTGAGTGACAGGGAGGGAGTAGGACATGGCAGTGAGGTGACAATCCCACCGACACTCAGCGGTGTTGGGGTGACAGGCTGCATGCAGTGGGAGGCAGCCTGAGGAGAGTCACGCTAATACAGCAGCCATGGATGTGAATGTTGAGGAGACTCATGGAAAAATATAAGATGGTCATGCAAATTTGCACTGATGTGAACATTATTATTTTGGTGTCACGGTAATGTTTTTAAGGGTCTCAGAATGATTTACAGGCTGATAAAACAGCATGAGGCAATAGCAAAATAATGAAAACAAGCAAATTAATTCAGCAGCTCAGTTTTTAGCAACTGATCCCTGGCCTCTTGTTGTTAAGCTCTATTTATTCATGAACTCTAATTGAGAATTATAAATAAACTACATACTATAAGGCAGTTTATTGGCTCAAAACAATCATCACACATGGCCATAGTCATTAAAACAGTCACAAATACTAGTAGAATTACAAGCTTGTGACGCTTGGTAATCGGTGTGGAATGGGTGTCTGTAGTTGAACTCAAAAGGCTGCTAAATATATCGTCACTTACTGTATATTAGCAAAACCTTACAGGTGAAGACACAGGCATGCGGATGTCTGCTAGACACCAGTGATGACCAATTGGCTTTTTCATATCACCACATCATACAAGATATCATCAGCATAAATGTGTACTATAGTGTTGCAAAATATTTTTGTCCATAATAAACAGCTGTGAGCCTAATATGGATCCTTGAGGAGCACCTTTATCAGCTGTCTGCAAACTTGATTTGTAACAGGCAAAGATGTTAAAACCAGAGAGAGCAGCTTATTTGACAAAATTTTGTCAAACGTATCAAAAGCCTTGGACATGTTTACAAAAAAGAGTAGCATAGTGTCGTTTTTTTTTTTTTTTTTTAATCAGGGGAATAACGGTGTCATCCACAACAGCAGTTTTTGCTCTATAAGCGGGTCTAAAGCTGGACTATGGTGCCTGTTCTCCAGGAAGTTACGTAGCTGTGTGCTGACTAGTGATGCTAAGATTTTTGGACAGACAGGACAGCTTGGATATAGGCTGGTAGATGTTAAGGTCACAGGTGTCACCGCCTTTACACAATGAAAGCTCTTGAGCATCTTTTGTGAACAGTGGGTCTTGTTCCACCGTTACTCACTGGTGGGCACACTGTGGATGATTTTCCTAACTTCTAGAATGCACCTCCCACCTCTACTAAAGTCAAAATGTGATGCTTCTCAGTGTTAATGAATAAAAATTGTTCCCCTAAATACAACTAACATTTGTCTGGTGCTTAAAATAACTCATTTGATAACAAATATAATCATGCATGCAGCAGTTTCATTCTTAATAATCTATGATTTCTTATTTCATTGAACTAGGGGCTTCATTTACTTCGTAGTCTGTGCCCCAGCCTAGCCAAAGTTTTCTAGATCCACTCCTGGCTCTGTAAAACTTGGAGGGCCCCTTTAGCCCAGCTTACTGTCCACTGACAGAAATGCTCGATTCAGAAGCCTTCGTGTATACACAAACTAATGCTCAAATTGGATTAAATAGGTATTTAGGTGTGGCACCAATGAGCCTTCTCATTCCAGTAGATGCTGGAACAACCATCAGGACATACAATAATTGCTCAAAACTGACTATAATACTAATAAAATGGTGTAGTAGCCCTGCGATGGATTGGCGACCTGTCTAGGGTGTACCCCGCCTTCGCCCGATTGCCGGCCGGGATTGGCTCCGGACCCCCCGTGACCCCCTTCAGGGACTAAGCGGTAGAGAATGAATGAAAAATGGTGTAGTTTGGTATGTTTTCCTATTGAGCTTGCTGAGTCCTGAGATGTGGAGCAGCAAAGTAGATTTTCTGGCACTAAGGTCTTTTACTCCAGACCCACTGATGGGAGACAAAGGAGTAGAGGAGTGATAGCAACAGTTAGGGGATGCATCCATCACAGAGGGGGAACACTGCCATCAGGGTTTTGTTGACAAAATGGTAAATTGTGTGCATTGTCCCTGAAAATGTCAAAGGAGCTCACAGCAGCTGCCTGTTTGGTTTTTGTTCTAGATTAACACATTGTGTCATCTGGTGGTGGTGCTGCTGCCAAGTCTT
This sequence comes from Monopterus albus, assembly GCF_001952655.1. Lineage (NCBI taxonomy): Eukaryota > Metazoa > Chordata > Actinopteri > Synbranchiformes > Synbranchidae > Monopterus > Monopterus albus. The sequence goes on from NW_018127993.1 coordinate 101,030, forward strand.
TCCTAATTCTTTATCAAATACAGATGAGGCGCAACATGAGAGGTGGTGTCTGCAAACTCGAGTACTCCTGAGTAGATAAATGTTTCCACCAGGTTTTGTAATAAGGAAAAAATAAAGAAAAGACAAAGGAAAAAACTGTACATAACCTGTTAGTTCACAAACTCTCCTTTAACCTTTGAGATAATAAACCAGTCTGATATATTTATCCAGTATATATTCACAGTCAAACCCTAAAGCAGCACTCTGTCTATTGCTTGGCCTTATTGTCATCCTTCTCTGTATGTTTTAAATCCTCATTTTTTGGTGTTGTCTCCCATTTATTTTGACATTGTCTCACTGTGCACTGGATTCCAACTTCTTATTGTTTACAATTGTTTTTACGTCAAACACATTTGCAAATTTCTGAGCTTTGTATTTTTGATACATTTTGCCTCGATTCAAGCCTTGTTTTAATATTAGTTTGAATTCTGTTAGGACTGCAGGAATTGGCTTTACAGTCGCATCCAACTAAAGTCTTTTTTTATGTTTATTTGCTTTTTGAAACTAAAGATCTTTTGCAGTGATAAGTTTGTGTCTAAAATTCTGAGTTTGTCACATTTCTGCATTAAATACTAACAGTATTTCTTGCGTTCAAATGAATAGTGGATTGATCAGTTTGACAGAAAATCAATCAAAATTTTGCTAAGTCATTCATCAAGCAAAGACACCAAACATTTAGTAGTTGTTTCTCAAATACCTGGATTAGCTGCGCGTCTTGGTTTTGCATAACTCAGAATTGTTTGGTCAAGCAAAATGAGCAATTTGATGTTTTCACCTTGGACTATAGAGAAATGGCATTTTACAGAGTAAAACCTCAGGAAGGACATGTTGTCATTAACCTAATGTAAAGAAATTAACCAGGGACAGCTTGAACTACTGTTGTCTCACAACAAACAGCAGCTAGTGAGATGAAATCGGCCTCGTTTTGGAGAAGGCCCCGCCGTACTCACCACTGAGAAATTCATGACCTTTATGATCCAGACAGTTAGGGCCAGGTTAACTATCATGGTGACCAGGAGCAGCAGCAGGAAGAAATAGAGGCCTCGTTTCCTCCAGCCATATAGGCCCACTGAGTACACGGCATCGCTGCCTGGTCGCTGGAGATGAAGGGACTGGGACGCGAGGATAAACTGCTCCTGGGTAATCTGGAAAGCAAACACACAGGAGCCTTTATGTTAGCTAACTGTCAAGGATATTTTCACTCCACTGAAGCAATCGCATATTGTAAGTGGTTATTACCTTGCGAGCGCCAGTAAAAACGACCCCCGGGCTAAGGCATGGCTGTGTGATTTTTACAGTTTTTTGAAAGGCGGTGCTACTATATAATGCACAACTGGTGAAATGATGGCATGAATGTAAACTGGAGTATTACTACAGCCGGAAACTTCTATGCATGGTGATTAAATGGTGTGAGAAGAGGATATTTCTGTCAGTAGTACACTAGGCACAGATTTTTATTTTTTTTTAACTTTGAATTAAGATTCCTGTGGCATCTTTGGAAAAATAACTATTTTCCATTGTTTGCAAGCCTTGTTATGTTATACCTGGGCTCTCTGGGCCTATGTACATTTAGAAATTGAACCAGCAGCAGCATAATCCATCAAGCTGTGTATATAAAAGACAAGGTTATTCGGGTGACTTTGTTTTATTAAAAGAGAAACCAAATCAAAAGGCCCACTCCGGAGGGAAAAACTCAAAAGGGGGATGTTTTCGTTCCACTGCTGTAAAGGAAGATCATCAGTCAAGATTCACTGATTATAAGTTTTCCACCAGCTGTGGGAATAACTGGCCCCAAGGGGTGAAGGCATAATTACCCTTGTTTAAGTCAATAAACAGAAACTAGTAACCAAACATTGATGCTAACAAATTAATCATAATGATGAATGTAGGTTATGCTACTTGAAAGCAGGGTGCTTGACATTTCTGCTTGTATTAATGTACTTTACAATGAAAATGAATTTGTATGGCTTTAATAACACGTCACTGTGTTGCTTTCAGTGCTAATTACTTGTTGACATTTTGTCAAACTGGATCCCAGTGCTTAAAAGGAAAAGCCCCTGTGAGTGACAGCTTCCTGCAGCCGTCCTGTTCGCTGCTCCCCTCAGCCTGAGATCTCTAAAATGTTACTGCCCGTCAACCTTTGACAGGAAAATATTTCACATGCCATGCACACTAAGAAGGCTTTATGGACCTATATGTCCAGCGGGAAATGTGAAATGATGGAGAAGGCTACTGCAGGCAGTCAGTCCATCACTGAAGTAAAGGATGTCTCTAAAGCACAGTCCTCCCAAATGGAATTTCACATTATGAAAGAATGCTTTTCTGATGAAAACAGGAGCTGGATTATGGAGATGCCAGTAAATGTTCTCTCATCTGGCAGAGTCACTAAGTGCCCGCCAGCGGAGTAGCTGCTACATGTGAGCTCTGATCTGAGATCAGAGAGGACGATGTCTGTCAAGTGCAGTCATCCAGGCGAGGGCGAGGGGTTGCTGTTCTCCAGCCGGTCGTGACTGCGGGCTAACAGTGTGAAACTCCCCGTCACAGAGTATGAGGTTGTCTGAGCTCTGAACCGGTCTGCTCGGCTGGTGATGGGATGAATTCGCGCGGCCTGCCATCATTATCTCTTGCACAGGCAATGAATAAAGCAAAGCGCCAGTGACAGCAGAATGTTTACAACCTGGCATAGCATTTATTATTTTCACAAAAACCTGATCTCTTGCAAGAGCAAGCAAGTGATGAGCTTTAGTGGTTAAAACTCAGAAGCTGATTGTGTAGCAGTGTGTCCTTCAGGCTGTCCAGGAATTCACAGAAACACCTGCATCTTCAGACATTTAACAAAGCTTTATTTTGTGGCCTCACCTTACGTTATAGTAAATCAAGAGGTCTTTCTTACTATTGTCTGGCATTTTACAGAGAAAACATTCCCGATCATTCCCACCAGCGACTGCACCACAAACATGACATCTAACAAAAGTCCCCAGAGCCTCACGACTTAATCCACTCTTAAAGTGACTGTTTCCTTGGACCAACAGTTTAGGTCACATTTGTCACTTGTGGCAGATGTCTCACAAATGGATGTTGTGGCTTTGCAACAAATACAAATGACCCATATCGTTGGCCTAGAAATGTCAGTGATTCCAATTTAAAACAGCGACACAGCTGAGGGACAAGTGCATTATGAGCGGTGTTTACACACAGGCTGAATATAAGTTCTGTCAACAGTGTCACAGATAGCAAACTTTATTTATCCCCAAAGGGAAATTCAGGTGTTACAGGCGCTCAAACAGGATGTTTTACAAGAAAGGTAAGTATGCTTCACTGGTAAAGACCTAGTGTATTCGTTGCATGAGTATATTTCTATTTGTATATGTAAAGGTAAGTGTAATATGAGCAAGTCTATATTTTGTCATGATACAGAGTCATTGTGTCTCATAGTGCCTCATCATCCCAGCAGAGAACTTCTCTACTGTTAAGATTAGGCTTAAAACTTTATTCCCTTCCCCATGTATTTATGTGCCACCACTATACTGTACAGTACACCCTTAACTTTCTCTCTCTCTGCAGGTATCCCTGGCTCCAGAGCTGTATGTTTCTGATGACCCACATCACCGACTCAGAGACGTCCCCAACACAGAGTCAGCCTTCCTGACTGGTGTGTTCAGTTGGCTGTTGTCACTGCCCCAGCAGAAAGCAGCTAAGAAGATTACACTGGTAGAAGATTTGTAGCGTCCTGCTGCCCACATTACCAGACCTGAGCTTTGTCAAGGAGCCAAGCCTGCTCTGTCCCTTCCTGTAGACAGCCTCTGTTGTCGAGGTGTAGCTGTCCACCACCTCCTCCTCACTAAGAACGGAAATGGTGTTTGAGTGAGTCATGGTCCTCCTGAAGTCAATGACCATCTCCTTGGTCTCAGCCACATACAAGAGCAGGTGGCTGTTTCCTCACCAAGCCACAAACTGTCCTCTACTGCTGACACAGCCCATCTGAAAACCTCTGCAGGTGACAGGAGCCAGTTGCACTGGAAGTCAGAGGCACACGCTCTGAAGAGGAAGAGACTTTTTTGTGTCTACAACTGTTTGGCACACAGGATGATGCTTTATGCACAACACTACTGTATGTAATACAGAGCTACAACTGAACCCTTATGCTCATCTTCAAGACACTTCTACCATCCTTAACTGAAACTTAAGATTCACTCAAAGCTTATATAAACTACAACACTGAGAAAAACCAATTTCAACCCAATCTTTTAGCCTAGAGCCATCGCCCTGCTGGACAGATTCAGTCTATTTCAATCCACTGTTGCTAGGGGAAACTTTAGCCCTTATAATTTCTATGGCAACCCACTGTTCCCAACACTAGAGGATCCTGTGATTTCTTTGCAAGAGTTTGAATGCATACATTACCATGCTGGAATCCGCCTAAAGCTCAGTTATTCACAGAGCACACAGAGGAGCGCACAGGGGCTGGTCAGTCCGTCATCTCAGCGCACCGGCCGCCACTGACCTGAAATAATGTGCCGGACTGATTGAGACGTCCAACTGCAGCAACTCTGACAAACTACTTTGACTTTTAAGAAACATTGATCACAACCTGTCATGTCAGACTGTGCTGAGCAGCACTTATCAGTTTATGTTGGCGCTAACAGGCTTGATGATGACCTTTTTATAGGCAGTATCATTAAAGCAATGGAGTTAGTGGAAAAATAAGATTACAAAAACTTTCCAATAAATACTTTTAATATAGCAGCTAGGAAAACAGCCCCGATAATTATAAAATAGGAGCAGTGGTCAATTAAAGGGCAGTGCAGGGACATTTGGACACAGCTAGAATCCATGATACAGCTGTCTGGGTCAGGCAATACAAATCTCTTACCTTAATTTACTCATGAATGTTTAACTAATTCTAAGAATTCCATATAATTGAACTGAATAACTACAACCTCTCCAACTAGAAATCCAACCAACTAATTATAAGTGGAATCCAACATTGACACGTGGACAAACGAATCCCACGTTAGCCATTAGTGTAACGACTTGTACACCCGCAAGGTGTTCCCTGGTTTATTAAAAATAAAACTGTGTTAGTTATCGTGATAAGTGGGGTCACATCATCCAGCCCAGTGGTTCCGAACCTGAGAGCAAGAGCTGAATATAATAAACTTAGTTCTACACAGAATCACAGTTAAGTTTAGCAATCATCCCTAATTGAGCATTGTGTAGTTTTAACTCTGTAGATCTCAAAAGATGACTCAAATGAAATGGTACAAAGGGAGAAAACTGCTCTTTGACTGAATTTCTCACAACTCAGACAAATAACCTGTGATGAGAAGTCAATAGGAGAGACTGCTGTGTGGTAAATGATGATAAAAGACTGACAGCCTTTAGTCCAGCTCCTTGATTGTCTTTTAGAGCCTCAAAATCAAATTCACAGTCTGGTGCAAAATGATTGTGCACATTAGTCCTGAGCACCAGGTGACGTCAAACACCACAGCCTCTTAAAGATCTGGACCAAGTCAAAAGACCCTGTTTCTTTCCACTGAGACAAAGGTAACACCTTTTACAGTCCAACCTTTTTTCTGATTGTCATCTGGAACGGCTTATTCAGGCACAACAGTGCAGCTTTATCTACAGTGAAATTAGGAAAATATGTTCTAGTACGCTCGAGACAAATGTTACCAGTATCAGAGTGTGAAATCTACACACAACTACAGATGGTTCACCACCTACAGACCTGATTACACAGAGTTTCTACTAATAGAAACTAAACACCCACAGAGTAACTGGCTCCTCTAGGGTACAATAAGCTATTAAAACTCTCTCTGTAGATCACGCACTGCGCTGGCAACGGCTTTGTGTCTTTTGCACGACTATATTTCTCTTACTTCATCAGTCCCTTTAAGTTTGTGCTGAGGTCTGACTGTGTCATTTTCCTTTTTCCTTTGAGGGGGCAGAGGAGGGTCCTCAGAACTCTGGCTACAGATGTTACAGCTGGATCCAGCAAAACCCAGCAATTACCCAGTAGTCCCTTCCCAGTGCCAGCATGCCTCATCTTCACCAATTAGCATCGAGGGTGATGTTTTACATGCTGTTTTGATCAAACAATGACATGCTGCAGAGGAAGCAAAAAGCAGTGGAGAAACCACTAATGAAAGAAAATGAGACGTTAATAATGCTCGATACTGTTAATCAGCAAATCGCCAAGCCTTCCCTCCCTCACCCAGCGGTGCTACGCGAGTCCCACAGGGCTGCCTCAGCTGGAGGTAAGAAAACATTTCAGATGCACTAATGACTGTAAAGCTTGTACTCATCAGTCCTGCAAACGAATACTGCACAATCTCCAAGGCAGAAGCAGGCCAAATGGATGCACACAGTGATAAAGCACCTGTTTATTTAGTGCTGTGAGTCTTTTAGTTTGACTGAAAGTAGCCTGAATGCATATCAGCAATGGAAAAAGCCAATTATACTTCTGAAATGCGGCCCCAGTGCACTGATATGACCATTTCACATTTTGTTGATGTGGCAGTCGAGTATGTGGGTGAGGGTGCTTCTGTCAATAGTCGCTCCACTTAGATGTGAAATCCAATTTGTCTGGCTCCGTCATCTCTTGTGGAGCTACAATAGCACCGGAGCTCATCAATGGCTTCGTGTTTTGAGGTGTGGTTGCCCTTTCTTCATGGATGAATGGCAGTGCACTTCCTCCAGCTGAAAACATAAGGGTAACTCCACTGTAAATATGAAGCCGGCAGCAGGGATCAAAGATCTCCAATAAGTCCGGCGCAACAAAAGGTCGCAGCCTTTCAGTCAGAGCACACAGCCAGCAGAGCTGACCACCACAGGCTGGCTGGAGGCTTTCACCCTGAATTTACTTTTGCTCTTACACGTACTTCCGCTTTACTTTGTACCTGACGACACAAAAGTGTGCAACAAACCTCGATGACCTGCTGCACCTCTGACCTTTGTATCATTTGTTAACATGGAGAACCGCTTGACTGTTTGCAGCTGTCAGGTCCTTCCCCAGCGGTGATGATTCCTCTGGCAGGGAGAGGAGACGACAAACTGCTGATGGAAACAGACCGACAATTCTCTACAGTACACTAGCTTTCCTTGCTAATCCCAAGCAAATCCTTGGAGAGCCAAGGGGCCCATTTTGGACAGTGCTCTGTAGGCTTCATTTGCATTCATCAGCTGAACACACAGGGGGAGTCCCACAAGACAAAGTAAACGCGCAAAGCATCCTTAATGAAACCTGCTTCAATCAGAGAAGATAATGGATTCTGACACTTTAAAATCACCTTGAAAAAACAGCAGCTCTTAACTCTCATTAAACGTGACAAATCATCTGGAAGTGACAAGCTGGGAGGTGCAGGGTCGGCAGTGAGAGCAGGACTGACTTCCTGACTGATGAGCATGACCCAAGCCCGCAGCTGTGTGTGTGCAGCGGGAGGATGCGTGGCAAACGGCAGCTCTGCTGTGTGGGCTTCCGACATCGAGTTACTTTTTGCAGCACGGAGACGAGGTGCATATAGTGTACCCAGAGGTTACCGCTTCCCCTGTTAGCCTAGAATGATAATGAGAAAGCGTGCAGAGAGAATATTCAGAGGCTGTCACATTACTGAGATTCTCGAAGCGGAGAATGCATACAATATGAGGTACAGTGCAAGAGGGAGATATGTAAAGAACTCCAGGCAGGCTTCGTGAGGCGTTTAAGTGTTGGTCTCTGGTTATTAATCATCATATTCCTGCCTAGTGAGAAATGCAACCACTGCAAGACCGACAGTGCGCACACAGTTTACACGCATCTTTAATTAGGTGGGATTTTTAATGGAACAACTGAAAGCTGTGGGTGCACCTGTTGCAGAGGACTCACGACAAACTTCAGCACAGTATATAATGGCATAATTCATAAACAGTTGCACCAAGTCTCCACGCGTCTGTGCAGTAAACCGAGGTCAAGACTCGCTGCTAAAATAAGACCTGTTATCCATTTACTGATAGACGTGCCTGTTTGATAGAATTATATCAAATGGACAGTTTTAATGCTTGTAAACTTACCTTCAGCGACTCTATGTCGAGAGTATCCGACTGCTCCATGTTACAGTCTCATTTGGCACAGTTACATATTTCCACAAAGTTGAAACAAGCTATACGCACGAAGTTTAGCCACGCAGCCCGAACGTGCTGCGCTCCCATTCAGAAAAGAAATGTTATCCAGTATGTCAGTCAGTTGATATATAGACTATTTATTTACATGTGCACATTTTACAGTACATTCAATAAATTTAAAGTAAACTAACTAAAGAAAACAGGCTAAAGTATTTAAGAACCGCGGGCTGGGCGCTCCTGTCCGCTGCGCACTTCTCGCTCCAGGAATCGATGAGAAGAGTCGCTCTCCTTCAAAACTCAGCCACTGTCAAGTCAGATACAGTGACGCTCCGTGCTTCCGCTGGAGAATTTAAAAATAAAAGCAGTAAAAAGTAAGCAGTGGTTTCTACTTCATGTAATTACCTGGGATTGTCACTGTACCAGCGTACAGAGGTGAGCTATCTATACTTTACTAGAGTATTACTACTACTTCATACTTTGATGTCACTACATTTTAGGGATGAATATTGGACTTTTTTCCTTCGCACCTATTAGATAACTTTGGTGAGACATTCACAAGCTAACTAGCTGTAGCCTATTTAAAATTATAAGCATAAAAGATAGTTAACTTTAGCTCCACCTTTACCAGCTAGATACTATATGAATCCCCAAAGGGAAACTTTGGAAAGTTTCTGTCAGAGGAGGGACTTGAAGCCATGCCTCCAGGAGAGACTGGTACCTGAATGCAAGTGTTTTTGGATGCTTCAAGTAGGAACCCCAGCTGTTGTAGTGGAATACAAAGTATATTATTATCCTCCGAAATGTGGAATAGAAATATTAAAGTATAATAAAAAGGAAATGCTCAAGTACAAGTACCTCAAAATTGTTCTTATGTACTGGACTTAGCCTATAACTTTCTACCTCTCAAACCTCTTCAGCCTGAGTTTTGTTTAGAAAGTTATTGGTCATTATTTAGCCAATTAAACACATACATTTAAATAGGTTGCGACGTTTTGAGGACAACTTGATAAAGAAAACAAATGCATGGCGCTGCCTTTTGTTCAGTTTTCAGTCGACGTTTTAATCTGATAACGGAGAATCTTTAATTTCCGGTTTTACTCTAGTGAATTGCAGCTCCCTTAAAAGGACTCAGATCCCATTTAACAGACAACGGGCTTTTGAGATGAGCCAGGTCTAAACAGAATCGATCCCCTGCGATTAGTTTTCTGTCCGAGTTATTCTAACCTGTGCAAACAGTGCTGTCAAAGAGTCGTTTTTATTTACTGTTTACTTATTAGAAGAAACCCATACCTTTAGAATATTCATCCAGAAAACTGAGTGAATTTCTTGCACTTTTGTTTTAACATAAAGAAAGGTGCCTGTCAGCTGACCTGTGATATTCTAAGACGGATTCTCCCCTTACCTACAGTAAATTTAAGAGGCATATTTTACCAATGAACATGTTCCCATTCACTGGTAGTTGCTGCCCCCTGCAGGAGACGAGGGGATACTGCGCCGACAGATGTGTAGCTTATCAATGCAGTATAACAGTGGTCAGTATTTTTATTAAAGTCGAATTCTCTAATATAAGATAAATCGCAAAGAACGAGGACTAAATCATGAACTGCCGAAGGAAATTAAAGTATTGTGTCCCGCTTAATCTTAATTTTATTCATTTACATTTTTTATATAATTATTCAAATTCTTGGTAGGCAGGTTAAATATTAACAAAAGACTTTTAGTTGTGAGAAAGAAAAAATGTTTTAAATTTTTTTGCAGTTTCCAAATTCATTAATATAATAAGATAAGCTTATTAATAACATGGATATTTAAAGACGGGTTAGTTGATATGAAGTATATCGGCGGTAAACGACATTGCAGTATCCTTAAGTTACAGTAGAGGGCAGCAGAGTCTCAGTTAATGTTTCCAGGCAAACAGAATCAAACCTGAGCGCCGTCTCTGAACTAGGATAAATAATCAATTATCGATGCATCAATTCATCATCGCATGAATGTCAGACGCCACCAAGCAAATAATGGCACAGAAGAGGTAGACAGACGGACGATAACCGATTATATTGTGAGGTCATTTTCGGGACAGTGCGGGCGATCAGGAAACGTTGGTTTTTATAATAAATAATCCTGCAAAATTACTGATGGTGACACTCGTGTACACAGTCATTATGAAGACGTTGTAATTAGTGACAACCCGTGATCAACATGTAATGGCAAACCTGTGTTATCAGCTGTCAAGCTTGTGATGTCGCTTTTGTGTTTGCAGTGCACCGCTGATTTGAATGTTTAACATAATTTTTGTTTGTTCTTCTAGTGCTAAAATCGCATCTGGAGCTGTTGTGTGTGTTGAAAGCGAAATAAGAGGAGATGTGACTATTGGTGAGCCGTCGCTTTTAAAATCACAGCAAATGCATCTTTATCTGTTTTGTCCAGCTGCAGAGATATTAAACGCTGTACACAAATATATGTTTTTACATTTTATAGGTGCAAGAACAGTTGTGCACCCCAAAGCGCGGATCATAGCAGAGGCAGGGCCTATTATCATTGGAGAGGGGAATGTAATAGAGGAACAGGCACTTATTATTAACAGGTATGTGTCCTTACATTCTCACTCATTCCCCTGTTTGGTTATTACAGTCATCTTGTGTGTTTTGCCGGTAGTTATCCGGAGAATATAATGCCAGACACAGAGGGAGTTGAGCCAAAGACCATGACAATTGGGACCAATAATGTGTTTGAAGTTGGATGTGGTATCCTTTGCAATTAAAATAACAATATATGTGAGGCTTCAGTAGAGCTTAGTATTTTAGATATGTGTGAATTTTTTCCATCTGATAGATAATAACAAATGTCTCCAGTGAGACACCAAAATGTAAACTAGTGTATGTTTCAGGAAATTTAGAAAGTGTTGCCAGAGAGCACTGATACCTTCATTTTTCAACTTAAAGATGTCTTGCTCAGTACATCTATTGATGACAGTTTAATTTAATTGATCATCACCCTTATATAAATAATTGTTTATATAACATGTTTATTAAAAATGAATATCAGCCAATGTCTTGATCGGGCTATAGTTTGTAGTGACTGTTAAAAATATGCAAATGTATAAGTTTTGGTCCTTAATTATTTTACCACAGTCTGTCAAGCTTTAAAAATTGGAGACAAAAATGTGATTGAGTCCAAAGGTAAGTGTGGCTAGCATACTGTATTTGTAAATTATGAGTGTGCAGCATGGGTAAAATGTTCTGTCATGGTATGTGTAAGTTTATATATCAGTGTCAAAACATATAATGATACGGATTCTTACAAACAATCAGTTGAGAAATGGTTTAGTGATAAAATAACCAGTCACTGATGGTTGTTATTGGCTAATACAGCAAATTCCTGAGAGATGAAGGTACATTATTTGTGAAGAAAATATACAAATTCCAAATTGAATTGGTTCTGCTCATTGATTGGCAGCATTACATACAGAGGTCTAATACACCTCGAGATATCGAAAGGACAGACACCAAAGTATACTGTCAACATTAGACTAGGCTAAAATCTCATAGTTAATCAGTTCATATCATCCCAGAGCCCAACTTTTCTTTCTTTGTGTTTTTCTAATACATATTTCTTTTCTAATATTAAATCCCAGCTGATCTTGGGAGAAATGTGATCCTGAGTAGTGGCTGCATCATCGGCGCCTGCTGCAACATCAACAGCTGTGAGGTTGTGCCGGAGAACACGGTTGTGTATGGCTCGAACTGCATCAGGCGTGTGCAGAGTGAAAAGCCACAGGTCAGTTCCCCGCCGGTGCTCGTGTATGCCTGTGTGTCACCAGGTTCGTTGTCTGCCCAGTAAACAGATTTTTGTAACCAGGGATGGATTTCTCTCTTGCGGTCTCAGACTCTGCAGCTTGACTTTCTCATGAAGATCCTCCCCAACTACCACCACCTGAAGAAGACGGTTAAGGGAAGCGACACGCCTGTGAGAAGCTAACTTGGATCCAGAGGAGTAAAACCTCCTGCAACCCAAAGCACCCACACACGCAGACATCAGAAGCTCAACATGCACCTGTGGCTACTTTAATGTTGCTCCCTTATGTTTCATGGATGACCTTTAACACTGAAAATGCACACACTGGCGAAAACAACATTCCTCCAGTTTTCCAGTTTAACATCAATGTTATGACTATTTCTAGTATATTTTGGACCTTATAGGATAAATTTACTGTGCCATTTTTATGTTAACCGGTTATCCTGAGCCATGTTTTTAATTGTTCCCAGGCTGTAGTCTATGTTTCTATATATATTGTGACCACTAGGAGGCACTGTTGATCGGCTTTTTGTGCTATCTGCTCTGAAGGCTTTGTTTCATCAGGCGATACAAAATATCCAGTTAAAATGCTATTTATTAATAATACAGCTACAAATATCTGCATTAATTGCTTTTGTGCTGAAAATAATATAAAACAAGTTAGTGGCCTGAAAGTAGGTGCTACAAATGACACGCGCATTGGTCACTTATATGCTAGTTTATCATTTAAATAGTGCAATTACTGAGCAGAAGTGATGCCTGAAAAGTGTGTGTTAGTCTGTGGGCTCTCAGACTTGTGTCCTTCCAGTAAGGGTTGTCAAGCTGATGCCATGAATACAGTGGGAATATTGTAATTGACATGGGTGTGGTTGTAACTATACTTCTACTGTAGGATGTGTCTGGATTGTGCCCTGTGGGTGGATGGATGCATGTGAGCTGGAGTCAGTGGTACACTGCTGCCTGAAACAACTGACTTTAAAGGTTCAAGGTTGTTTAGAGTTGTCTTGTGGCTGTAAACCAAGCTCAAGGACAACGCTGCAGCTCTTCAGGGTGGGTGTAGTGCTTGGTGGGCAGGGCGCTTGCTGCACAGTACAGCAGCTCCCAGTAGGAGGCCCGCAGCTGGTGCCGTACGCTGCCAATACTCATTTGAACATGTCAAAGTGGAGTCCCACGAGGAGTCCGCATCAACTAGGGGCTAATTATTTCAGCAGCGGAGTGCAGCCGGAGTCATGTCTAGGCTTTTTCCTGTTCTCACTTTCTTTGTCTCTCTTTTTTTTACCCACACTACCATAATTTTTATTTTGGGGTGTTGCCAAAGTGCCAGTTTATTCTAATGTGTCAAGAAAGAGAGATACTGGCAACAGCTGCACGAATGTGCCAATTGACAAGCACCTCTTGGAGGGCAAGTGTGGCCTTTAAGCTGTGGAGGGGTTTTACTAAGGCAAAATGGCTGTGGTGATAGCAAGTCATGGCAGGAATTTGAGAGGAAGTTCAAATATTGATCTATATTTGGAAACAGTTATTTATACCTCTTCCCTACTGTACTGTTGTGAAACTGAATTATCCAGCTCCTGCTTGTTTGTTAAAGCTGACTTTTACATCACAGTTGTATTTGCTTTTCTTTTCATAGGATTATTTGAAGTCATTATTTTGCCTTGGCTCCAGTATGCAGCATTCTCTGAAGAGTCAATATTTTATTATAAACAAAGAGAGAAGTAGTTTTAACTTTCAATACAGCATTGGTTGCTGTAAAACTGAGCAAAGCACAAGTCAACTTATGTTTCTCCACCCCTTTGAAACTTATCAACCTAAATATTTAAAAAATGTGTGTGGTGTGGAGGAGGTTTAGTATAAGTTCTTACTTTTTGATGCTCTGTTGTGGTTTGTGTTTTCAGCAGCACATGCAGTTCAAATCCCAGCGTAGTCCACTGCAGCCAGGCCACCAGCTGGTTTGGAAGGATAAAGGCTTTCTGACAGCTAACCTTTGCAGCCAGGTTCACTCCACCTCTTAAAATGTTAAATGTGACCTATGGGCCATAGTGATCTCCATTGCAATCCCACAGAAATAATTAATTCCATCACAACAGGGACACAGCCACTGGATGACATGCCTTCTTTAACCATAAAGGCTCTGTGGATGTGATATCAGTCAGCTGCATGCCCCGCCACTCAGAGTGAAGTATTCTCACCTGCTGTTAGAAGGATTATCATGAAAATTGGTCCATATTCCTTACAGGCTGAATCCTAATGACTTAGACAGTTCCCTGGTATTTTTTTCCAGTGGTACCATGATGTTTACATCTGAGGTTTTGAGTGAAAGATCTCAATAACTATTGGATGAATGTCTATTAAAATTTGGCACGCTCATTCAAGCCCCTTTTAGGATTAACCTAACGCTACAGTATGTAACGTAAGGCAGCACTAGCATGAAACTCCAAATCAATCCACTCTGCTCCGCCCAGCGCTCCCTCTCCCTGCTCCATTATGCTCTGCCACGTTCTGCCCGGCTCTTCAGGTACTGTAAGTGGTGTTGTGAAATTACAAAACATGAGAATGCATCCAAATTTATTGATCAAACAGAAACTATTGAAAATCTCTGATTAGCTTGAGAGATCGATCCTGCTCAGAACCTTTTAGAAGCTAATATCTCTGCACAGGAGGCTTCAACAGCAAAAGTATTGACATACTGTAACTTTAATTTGTTTTAATATCATAGAATGTGACCAAACCACTGACAGTACCATCACCAGCTGCACTTTGTGGTTGCAGTTAATTATCAAATGCTAACATCCTAAATTGTAAGTTGGTGGACATGATAAACAGTCTGTCTGCTTCACATCAGCATGTTAGCTCTGCCACTGTGAGCATGTTGGTGCTGACGTTAGCATTTACATACAGTAAGTACAGCCTCACAGAGCTGCAGGCGTTGCTGTAAATCCTTAGTCTTGCTCTTCCTGCATTCACGCTGTTTTATTTTAACAAGAAAAGAATGTAAAAAAAAAAAAAGTACAGTAGGCTGCACCATATAAGCTGTATATATGCATAGCTGGCATGGACAACTACAGTATTTGTCATGGTAATGTTATTTTCCTTACTGCAAAACAATATCATAAATACTAATAACATGATAGTACAAATTGTGACAAAACCTGTCAGGATAATTAAGATGTGGCAAAAGAAAAAAGTTATGAGTCATAATAAGATTGACAATAGGGAATTAAAAAGTGCTCGAAGTAAAGGTCAATACACTATAACAGTCCTGCACACACATTCTGCAGTATGAAGCAAAGCGGGACTATTTTTTGACTAGAAAGAATAAAGGTGATGGGAAAGACAAAGTCCTCGGGAGCCAGGTTTTAATTTAACTTTTTATTGGTTCCACTGCCCAACAAAAAAGAACATAT
Organism: Monopterus albus; assembly: GCF_001952655.1. NCBI lineage: Eukaryota > Metazoa > Chordata > Actinopteri > Synbranchiformes > Synbranchidae > Monopterus > Monopterus albus. The sequence goes on from NW_018127993.1 coordinate 116,371, forward strand.
AACTTTATGTATTTGCCTTTGATCTCCTCCAAGACATTTTAGGGCCACCTGTGTACAGCATTCAGTGGGAACATTATAGTCCATTACTCAGTGCTGTGTCAACAATTGGGAATTTAAGCCTAGAAGACATACTTAGTGTGGCCTCTGCGCTCTGCTCTACCCACTGATCCATACAGGCTTATAGCTCAAACTAATGACACGGCCTCTTTCTTGTGTTTCTCTACCTTGGCACAGCTGCAGGTTTTTCCACATACAAGAGCAAAGAAAGGTGCTTTCTTGTTTTTTGTTTGAGGTCGGTTTCCTTGTCTAGGTATGTCAGATTTAACGCGCGGTGGCATGTGACGACAACGCCCACGCAGACTCTACTTCACTACTCAGTAATACAACCTGTTTAATCACCAAGCCCCTGCATTCTCTTTCTCTGAGCGTATCCAGCAAGGGAAACATGAAGAACAACAGGAACTCATCAGGAATTAACTTGATTTTACTCAAGCCAGTACTTTTGCCAGACACATCCCCTCAATAATTAGAATTTTTTTGGCCCTCTTGAAACCTGACCTGAAATCAGCTACTGCTCCAGATAACAAAGATAGCCCAAACAAAAAGACACTTAGGTTTGTAAGCCCAAATGTTCTTGAGGGATTATTTCCTGGCGCAGGCTTGCATTTTGTCCTGTGGGTATGTGGTGAGTGACAGTAAGCGGAGAGAAACAATGTGTACACTGACATGAGCCCAGCTTGTGCACAGTGTCTTTGTGATAGAAACAGGTAGTGTTTAGCTTAACTGATTTAAGGTTTCCAGTTTGTTGGGATAGAGCATGTGGCTCAAGGTTTTAGCCAAACTAGCAGTATGGCTCTCAGGGAGGCAGTGGTGGTTGGATGGTCAGCTCATCACTTTTATTTCAACAACTGTTTGATGAAGTTAAGTGCAGACATTCATGGTCACAAGAGGATGGATTCTCAGGGGTCCCTGGATTTTCCTTATTTTTATATTATGGGAGTAGTATTTTACATGGTGTGGCTGTGGTCTTGACTGAGACTGTGCTGCGATATTAAACTGAACGTTGTTGCAGAACAGACAGAACGTGTCTGGATAACTTCAGCTTCAAAATATTCTTTAATTTCATCTTGCTCTCTGTTCATAGTAGAATTACAGAAAGCAGTGCTGCCTTTATCTCTTTTTGTCAGCATTGCTGGGGAGACAGTCATCTTGTTAGATTAAACATCATGAGAACTGTCAATTGACAAAACCAATCAGCGGTTCCGTGCTTTCAGTATGAGCAGCTACACAGTGGCTGGTCAGTTCCTGTCTACATTGTGAGGTTCTGGCCAAACAGAACAGCAGATTAAAAGCCGTTGTGTGAGTTAACACAATATAATTATATAATGCCACGTATGTGTCACGTGTACAGCCCAAAAGAACAGCTAGCATGGCTGTCAATCATCAGTCTCTGAATTTATTGCAGCAAAATGCATCTCTGAGATCAGAAACCTGTTTGCCTACAGACACCACTTCAAAAGATGGACAAAAGAAGTTCTAGTGTTGCTATTTAATGTGATTTTTATGTCACACAGGTTGAGTAAACAGAGCTTTTGGCAAAGAAGCTACTGAAAAAGTCAGTCAGAGCAGGTCAGTCTGACCAGCAATTACTAATTAGTGATCTTAGAGGAAGATCAAAGTTGCACTAAGCATAAGGGAGGAATGCCACGTATCAGTAATTCAAAGGAATGCATTCGGCCCAATCAGAGCCATCTACCCCACATCACTCACAAGGGTGAGGTGAGGTGCGTTGCTGCTGCCAGGTCTACAGGCAGGCCTGCTTGTTTATACAGACGACCTCCTGATGGATCGCAACCTTGTTCTTGTTCTCCCTCTCTTCTTTTCTTTTTGGTTATTTTGGAGGATTTCAGCAACCGTGGTGTGCACTGATGAGGCGTTTGATTTGCACAGAGTGCACAAAGAGGAGGAGACAAGGCAACACACTCTGAGTCATTCAGCTACAGATCGAGCGAATTGCAAGAACTGTGCGGGTTCTCCCTCAGGGATCCACCGCTGCTCAATACATCGGCATTGTGTCATGACAAATTGTTGTTTGATGTTTATATCAAGGTGGCCTTTTAGCTATGAGTCAGTGATCCAGAAGAGTATGGAGCATTCTGATTTGCGTCCTGTTTCACTAGAGGTTCTTGCAGTACAGTTAATACATATTTGTTGCCTGGTTCTTAAAGTAATAGTTTGACATTTTAGGAAATATACTTATTTGCTTTTTGCTGAGAAGATCACCAGCAATCTCAATACATATGAAGTGGCTGCTATCGCTTTTGTTTAAGCTTCACAAAAACCAAAGTACATGAAAGAGAATCAGCTGCAGCGTCACAGTGAAAAGAAGACGTTTTTACACTTCTGTTGTACAGATTAAACAAACACGACACCATATAAACCGTGTTTTTTTTCTGGGGGCTGAATTAACAGATTAGATTTTAATATACCCACATGGAGGGATTATACCATTTTAACTTCTGAAGAGAGTATTGCATTATAAGTTGTGTGTAGGTTAAATGTTGCTGGATTAGCCTGTTACCCTGAATGTGTTTAGTTAGCTAAGTGTGTGACTGTGGAGGAAATAAATTCCTGATGAGTGAAAAAGTGTTTAAATTATCTTCTGACATCTTTACTGCCGGTGTCACAGAGAGAAAGGGCCTCACAGAGACAACATCCACCGGTTTATACGACAGGGCTGCGTTTTCCTGAAGCAGCAGTCCCCTAGATAACAGAGATATCTTCATGTAAGTCTGGACTATGTCAAAGCTTGCTGACATGTTACCCAAAACACAGTGACCAGACTGTCTCCTAGCTGCTCTTCTGTCTCCTCCACCCCCTCTGTGTGTGTTTGTGTGAGGGCCACCCTCCCCCTCTGAGCATCAGACCACACAGCGCAGCCCTGAGACCTGTCAAACACAGCTGGGACATCTCCCCTCCTCTCCTCCTCCCTCCTCCCTCTCCTCCCCCTCCTTACTCCCTAGACTCCAGCAGGAAGCTTTGATTCAGGGTGGTGAGCAGCAAGGGGAACATTTCCATTTTTATCTGCTTCGAAGAGTAAGATCCTCCTCCTTTTCTCTTCATCCCAAACTGCTTCTCCTCAGCATAAAAGAATCTGCCATGTCCCTTCTTCACTGCTTATGCTTCAGATGCAGTGTAATTGTTATAGACATGAATGAAGAGGGGAAAGAGCGTGCATTTCTATGACCGATCCACAGCGACTGTTTTCCCTTCTTTTGCTGCTATTGAGGTGCAAGTTCAGCAAGAATGACTTGCTGCCACAATATGTGACTGTCTGTCCCGTGTGATAAATGTCATGCAACCATACAGCGAAAGTCTCTTTTATTGAGCTAGTGACAGCTCTTGAACTTTCTGTCCTAAAGTACAAAGTGTAGCAGTTGCTCAAAATAAATGTTTTGAAATGCGGGAGTATTCAAGGCTGCCTCGTCGCCTGATCGCTACTTTCAAGACTGTAGACAACAAAAGATGTGCCAGTACAACTCTGTTTGTTGAGACATCACTTCCATAACTCCAGTGCCTGGATGTTTCCCCACCCAAAGGTCATAAATCAGATAGTCTTGGGTGAGCTCATAGTAGATTAGTGTTATCATATTCCAATCTGGAACCATTTACAGGTGTTGTCTGCAGATCCTCTTTGCATCCACAACCTGCAGAAACAGGCTGCATCAGTGATGTCTGCAGAGAACTATTTGCCTGAAACCACAAAACTACTCAAGGGCCTTGAAATGAACAGCTAAGAGCCATGTGAAATTGGATAAACAATAAGGTTGATAATTATCAGTCTCCTGCTTTGTCTTCACAAGTGATGAATTATGCCGAGACAAGAGGTACACCTTGTTGTGTAACGAGACACCGTGTGATGCCGGATGTATGACAGAACCTGCTGGTATGTAGTGTTTGGTTAAAAATTAACCAGGTAAAAGTATAGAAAACAAGTGGTTCTTTAACTGAGAACACACACAGGAATACCTGGATTACTCCCAAGAGAGCAGCCAGTTAAATATACAACAATTAAAGACATGCACTTTAATTTGAATGGGATGACAAGTCCACAATAAATTACAAAACTATCTACAGTGTGAGTCATGTATTCTGCATGACCTATTGCTAATCAGGGCACAAATAACACTGTTGTGTATTGGCTATAATTTAACTCATTTATCAGCCAGGCTCAGATAAATGCAATTTAAATATAATTTAGATGAATAGTTTATGAAAGGCAGTGTAATAATCTCGCAATAAATGCATTTATGAGGTATTGATTCCAAGCAAAGAGATGTTTAGTGCCAGCTACTTTCCATCCGCAGACACCATCAGCATAAAATACAATAAATAAATAAATAAATGGGACATGTTACCGCTTGTATTAGGTTTGTATTGCAGCAAAAGCCTGAAGCCAAAATAACAACAACAGAGATATATGATCATATAACATTTCAGAATCTCATCATTTGGCAAGCTACAGAAACTTGAGGGGAGTTTAAATTCTACTGTTACAAATATGCACATGGGGCATTTAATTAGCTGATCCCAGTATTTTATATTTAATATCAAACTGAATGTTGTTGTCTGCTGCCCACCTGGAAGACAGGTGCATGTCACCACTATTAGAAATGCAAGTCTTTGGTGCTTCTTGAAGGTTTGGTCATGATTGAAATGTTGTATTTCTACTAAACCTACTGCAGACTATATGCAAGAATTCAGCGTTTTTTAAAAAACTTTATATGCTTAAAAATATAGTTCAATATTTTGAGAAATATAGATTTTTTTTTTCTTTACTTGATGCCTTTGTCATATGTGTAGGCCTATGGTAAATATTAAGATGGAGCGAGTAGCTGGCTATCTTAGCTAAGCATAAACAATGAAGGGACACAGTGAGCCTGGGTCTGTCTGAAGGTTAAAAAGTCATTAAGACATTTTGGAAGGATGGTGTTCATCCCTTCAGTAGAGTTTCAGAGACTCGTAGAATCAATGCTAAGGTGCAGTGAAGCCGTTCTGGTGGAGTGTGGTGGCCCAACACCTTACACTCCATGTTGGTTTTTCCTTTTTTCACCTGTCTGTAACTCATCTAAACATATTTCCCAGAATGATGAGCTACTCCTGAACTTGAAATGAATAAATAAAGGCCAGCCTCGCTAGAACTGTATTCCTGGTAAGGAGCAACTGTTCTCACCGAACAACAGCATAAACAAAAAAATGAAAAATCCAAATAATAATACAGTTAGGTTTACAAAAATGTTTCACTTGGTGTCTTGGATGAGCTGACTGAGGAGAACTTGGACTCCTGCCTCAGTATTTCTTGCTCTGAAAAGTAAATAAATGCATAAGTCAACACAGAATATTGCAGGACTGTTATAGTGACAAAAAACAAAAACAAAAAAACACATCTTGCTTAGGAGGTGACTGGCACTGATTTTCTTGGTGCGCTTGATAGAGGCTCCTAACGCCCAGCAGACGGTGCAGCCACCCTTTACCCCACCCCAAACCCCTCCTTCCTCCTTCCTCCATCCCTCCCTCCCTCACACGGAGATGAGGAGAGAAGTTTCCCTGCGGCGCACACCGGTGAGCCTTTACTGTATTTCATTTGGGAACAGCCTCCGGAGATCTTTCCAGGGAATGCTGAGGAATATCTGACAGCACAGAAACCAAACCCACAGCCGACTTTCTTCCTCTTAAAACAAAATATCCTCTCTCACCAGATTGATGTCGCCAAACTAGTGGGAAGCTCGGGACAGTAGGACAGCGGCCGTGCGCGGACTGTTGTCTGTCGGAGGGTGCCTTTTTAATTTGTGGGTCCGGGAGAAGAGGAGCAGAGCAAAACGCAGACGAAAAGACGAAGGAGGAAGAAGACGGTCCGAGTGAAAGTGCTAAAGAGTCCGACTCAGAATGAATAACAACAAAATCGAGAAAGAAAACGAGCAGAGTGAATTCACCAACCACGAAGAGGAGGTACGTGTCGCGCCTAGTGCGTTTGTTTGACAGCTCGGTCCAAGACCCGCAACATCTTTAAGTAGCGATTCACGCCTAAAGCTGTTGTTCAGGGAGTGACTTTCTGTCGTCCACACCCCAGGCTTTCACTTATGGCCTCCTTATAATGTTGCTATAGTTGTTAACGTGCCTCCTTTTGTGCTATTGTAGCATTTTTTTTTTGTTGTAACCTAGTTTTTACTCTGCAAAAGTTCCAACTCTTATAGAAGCGTCTTAGACCCACAGTATGGTGCGCTCATGATACGTAATATTGGGTTTCCCCAAATGCAGTAGCCTCTATATCATTCTTGCACTAAAATGTTGTGCACCTGACGTCTATTTTTTCCTTCATTTGTTGCCATATTATCTTTATTTCCTCTCTTCCACTTAAACCTACATCATACTGTAACCAAGTTATGGTCAGGAATGTCCCTTTTCCTCTTTAAACACTGTAAGGTAAACTACAACAAACACCGGAAACCTATGAGAATGACCTAAGATCAAGTTGGAACCTGATATTTGAAGTATTTCCGGCATAGCTCTGAAGCCAGGACTACACTGACAATAATGTTAAGATACCTGACAACAGACTTAAAGTGTTGCCACCTCTGGTTTACTGTACCATGCACTGAGACTTCACACAACACTGAAAAGCAGTAGTAAAGGGAATTCTGAGCCAGGCTGAATTAGTTTTTACTGAAGCTGAGGGAGCAGTTGCAGTTCAAACAACTGCTGCAACATGTAGGCAATAACTCTTTGTAAGCCAGACTTACCGCATTAAGCAAGAGCGACCTCTCTACAAATATGGCTTAACTTCGTCTTAACATGCGAGAATGATGATGTTTGTCCAAAAAATGTGAGGTAATCATTTTGTTTCTGTGGAAATGTATTTCTTCTCTAACCTGCTGGTTAGTAGCAATGTTTTTTCTTCTTCTCTGTAAACACTGCATGATCCGAATCCATAATATCTCCTTCTTGGTAAATACGTACGCAGCAGTGCTCTTTGTATGGGGTGAGTTTCTTTGGCACAGAAATATCTTTATTCAGACAACAGACTTGTTGTTTGAGAGCTCTGCACATCTTCAGTCAAGTGATCTAAGAAAGCTGTATCAGATTCTATCAGATATTTCTCTTGGAGTGTTTCGATTAAGGCTCAGTATGCAGATCACCACTTTGTAACCGAAGAGCCAAACAAAAACTGCCTGATGTGAGACCACATTTGGTCCACCACTGAGGCTGCTATGGATGCAGGGAGTTACTGTAGCACCACGCAGATGAAGTGAAGGGCTGACTTCTTGGAAACCTGATGGAGAGCTTTGCTTTCACCTCATGACCTTGTTAATGTACACAGTACAGTACTGCACTAGTATTATTTCATAGCCTCTACAAACACTACCTGACTCCATGGCAGTAGCTAATGATTATTGCCATTACTGAATAACCAATTCTCTTTTTTTTTTTTCCAGTGAACTGATTTACCATTTTAAACTAAAAAAAATCTTCACAAATATTCCCAGAGTCTTCAACAAGGCATTTGTTTTGTCAGACCAGTCCAAAACATTCAGTTCCTAAAAGCAAATAAAGCAAAAACATTTGAGAAGTTCGAACCAGCAAATGCATGTTTTTGGTTAACAAATGATTTAATGATGGTTTTCTGTTGAACGATTGACCAGCAAATTGTTTCAACACTAGGACACCTCTGCTTGAGCTGGAAGGCAGATTTGGCATTTTATTCAAATTGGACAAGACATTGCAAGACAATTGTTAATTTTTCAATATAAGATCACAAATTACTCGATTTGATCACTTTGTTTTAGTGCTGTAATTAATCAATTAGCTTGTCAGCAAAATGTGTAGAGAGACACTTAAATAAGTTACAACATGTTTCAAGGAAAAAAACAACCACAATTCACAGATTTCAGCTTCTCAACTGTGACAGTTTTTTGATTTACTTTGTTTTCTATAAAACTAAACTGAACAGTTTCAGCTGATGTATGGGATGTCGGACAAAATAAGCAATCTGAAGACGCCATCTTGGGCTCTGGTAAATGGTTGCTTGCAATTTTTTTATGTTTGACAAATCAAGCAAGTAACTGGCTTGTCTTAAAAATAACAAGCATAAACCAGAGTCCAAAATTAGAGTCAAAAGGTAGCTCTACTCTGTTGGATCTCTAGGACACTGTCCCACTGCAAGACGCTTGAAATGCTGTGGTGTCCACAAGCAGAGGGACTAGACAGGCCGTGTGTCTTGCATTGTGTAAAAGGCAGAGAGAGTAATGGCCAGACGAAGGTAATGGTGGTGGAAATGTTTGGAAGCCGTCCAGACTGGCAGGGGCTTAAATCTACTCAGCTGGATTAATGTATGCCTGGAAAGCACCACTTTATCTTTGGTCTAATGATGTGTGTTGTATGCAGGGTAGCAGCATGTTTTGGGGCGACTGTACCATACGTGCACACACATTCACACCCACATATAGAAACAGGCGTGGATAGGTGCAATCACACCCATGACTGTGTATACAGGAGGTGTGGATAGTCACACAAACCATGATATGACTGATTTCTGAGCTTGATAGCTTATTGTTTCTGGTCACAAATGCAACTTAAGCACAGTACAACCTGCATTAATCTGACATGTTGTTTTCAACTTGTAGCACTTTTCCCAGCCCAGTCCTCTGTGCAGAATCATTCACAAAGTTCCCCTTGTCTAAAGTGTAAAATGCTTAGTAACGCTAAAGTAACCATAAACTGTGTGAGCCAAAGTTTAACAGCCTTGCCGGTGTGACTCTCACATGCTGAACAGCAGCAGCATCCCCCCAGCCTTGCACAGTGTAGTATGTGAGTCAGTGGATCATTGATTCGCACGAGTGAAGTGCTGATGCGAGCTTGGCTTCTCATGCCTGCTTCATTGCTCAACCCCACCCGCCATCATCAGCGTACACCAAAGCTCGACGGTGCTTAGTGTTGATCTTCTGTGGAGCAGTGCTCACCAAACATGGTCTTGTTGCAGGCAGGGTATGCAGGTTTCAGCGTCGGCGGCATCTTATCTTGTGAGGTGGTTTGATAAGCGTAATTATCATGTGTTCTGGATGGTTTCACATGCTGAGACACTCAGCGGCCGCTGACGTGGTCGAGGTGGCCAGCTGTGGTTTCCAGACCTTGTATGGATATGAGCGGGGTTCAGAGTCGATTTGATTTGCTAAAACATGAACAGAAGATTTTAGCCTTCTAGCTGAACATTTGGACAGAATGGGCAGTAGAGTCATAAAAACTGACACATTCTTAAGGTGCTTGCAGTGACAGAACAAACCCAGTTCACCAACAGTTAGTCACATCCATATTTTAGTTGTTATAGTACCAAAGCCATTAGTCAGTTAATTGATTGGCCAGTTAGCTGATTCACAGACAGTAATGAGCAGCTATTTTCATTTTCAACCAAACAAGTCAACCACTCCCTAACTACACCTTCTAAAATGTGGTTTAGTTGTTTTTTCCCCTGTGTTATATGATAGTGAATTGAAAATCTTTTGCTTAAGTCTTGGAGATGAAACGCTATGTGAGGATGTCACCTTGGGCATTTTCTCTATTTTTTAGACCAAAGAATTATTCAAGAACATAATCAGAAGATTAATCAATAGTTGCAGCCCACATTTTAATTATTGATTAACCATTTAAGTCATTCATCAAGGAAAGATTTGCTCTTCTAGGTTTTGAAGTGTACGGGTGTGCTGCTTTTCTCTGCTTTATGTTGTTATACATCTTTGTTTTTAGACTGGGGGTTGGACAGAGCAAGCAATAAGCTGTTACTTTAGGCTCCAGGAAACTGAGATGTGCAATTTTTACTTTACACATAAACAATCAATTCAACTGAATGAAAACAAGTTCAGTCAGTGTTGAAAATAATCATTTACTTAGTTCAGGGTACGCAGTGAAGAAGAGAGAAGGGACTGATGGTAGAGAGAGAAAGGTTGTGAGTATAGAGAATGTACCGTAGCTAACCAATCACCCAGCCAAGCTTGACCTTCGGCCTCTTTGCTGTCAGTTTCCCTGTAGCCACTTAGGGTTTTTTCAAGTCGACCTGCCCACCCTCGACACCCACCGTCAAATGACCCCTGATTTTCTTTAACGGGTGAACACAGAGTATCTACACTTTTATTGTTTCCTTTGCAGGATGAAGCTGTCCTCCATTTTACTGCTTGCATAGTTTGTAGTACAACAGTCTAGCATGGAAGTTTGAACCTTGTCAGACATCTGTTCCTTCTAGTTCCTCCTGACCATAAACATGTAAGTGGATCTTTACAAGCAAGCGCCCGAACAGAAACAGAATGTCACTCAAGCAGAGTTCAGTAAATGTGATGTTATCTCCCTGGGGTGTAATTGTCTGCTGCCTGGCCTGCTTTGGATACCCACCTGGTCCCCTTCAAATAGCAGGTCATGTGGCCAGTGTGACCTTTTCCTTGAGGAAATGTAGGCGGGTAGCTACGCTGCTGGAGAACCACGGTGACGCCTAGGGAGGCCAGGCCGGTCCGTAGCACAGCGGTATGGGCGTGCGTGTGCATGTATCTATGGAAAGGGCGCGCAGATATATTAATGCTTTGTGACATGAAACATTACGACAGGGGAGCTCAGACGTTAAGGTGGCCATGATGGGGCAAAAGGGAAAACATGCAAAGAATCTGATGCATTGTTTAAGACAAGATTACTTTAGATTAAGACTTTGCTCTTAAAACCACATAGAATATAGCCTGCAATTAGTAAAACCCTGCTTCATCTACCCGTCTGATAGCTTGGAGCATATTTATAAAAGCACCGGGGGTATAGTCCTCTTATCTTAGCCATTTGTCAGCTGTGTGACAAGAGGTATTTGAAAAGACAACAACAAGGCTTCGTGTCAGGAACGGCTGGCAAAGATACCTACGAGACCGACGAAAAGCCAGCGTTAAAGAATTGTACTTGATATTGAAATAAATAAATCTACAGCGATGTTAAAACACCATTCGATCTAACCAGGAGTGAGGAGGGAGGCTGGTGCTGCTTCCCTTAAAAGGCCGGTGTTGTCAACTTTGAGTTTGCTTTGTACTTGATGATACACTACACAAGTGAAGGAAGTGCGAGCTGTGCTTAGACAGCATCAGCCATCTTGTCTTGCTTTGTCCTCCTCTGTCACCTCCACTTAATATTGCTTACTCAAAAGCTATAATTATCCACCGAGTCTCATCTCTGTCTCCCTTTACACCTTCCCTCGCACTTCTTTAATGATCTGCAAACTTCTAATTTCTTTTTTTAAGCCTCCTTATCCACCTTCCTCCTCCTCTCCTCCTCCACTTTTATCTCCCTTCCTCTTTGTTTCCTTCCCTCCTTCCTTTCCTCTAACGTTTTTTTC
>NW_018127993.1:127835-128732 GCF_001952655.1 Monopterus albus
TTCAGTTTATTATTTGCAGCTCTCCTTCTCCTTTTTCCTACTCCTCCTTTACTGTTTCCATCCATTCCTGTCTTTCTTGCATCCATTTTTAGTCCCTGTAGACAAAGTCCTTATCGGCACATATGTTGAAAGCATGACCCTGAGATCTCTGAACACAAGGTCCGTTTATGGTCATAAGAAGAACCCGTAAGACAGGAGCAAGCAGGGCAGAACGGTAACAGGGAGAAACTGTCTGTCCAGGAAATGATCAGTCAATTATTCTATTAGTCCACAGACAGAAAATGAATTTGTAGCTATTTTGATGCGCATCATTTCAGTCCTTTCTCAAGTACAAATGCCAAACAGTTGCTTCCAGCTGCTCAAATACAGAAACTTAATGTATTTTCTCATCAAACTGAGTTTGGGTTGTAACTATTCATGCAGTGATTATCGAATCCAAATTAATGACCAGAATTACATATATAGTAGGAAAATAGTTTGTGTTCAAGACTGGCAAAGTAAGGTGGGTTTGCAGTTTTGGCAGCAGAGGAGCTGTTTTCCCTCAAACACATTTTAAGTAAAGTTTTAAAGCAAGGTCAAGCAACTTTTGGTGACCAGTGACCACTGTGACAAATTACAACTATGGGCAAAAATGTTGAAATATAATGGAAAAACAGCACAGGCAGAGAAGCGTCATCAAGTCATTGAATGGATGAAGAGCGACATCTGCCAAAAGTTTGCTAATATTTGCTAACATTAGCAGCTGTAAGCTACAAGTCATACCAGTCCATTTAAGGATGTAGCTGCAAAACCCCTGGGTATATTGAAATGAAGGAGAGTAAAATTTGTTTCTGTGTTAATTTAGCTTGTTTTTAAGAAAGAGATTGTCTAATTTACACCTTTCCAAAGTTACATAGT
>NW_018127993.1:128814-133146 GCF_001952655.1 Monopterus albus
ATCGTGACAGCTAGTTTTATTTGTTTTATATAATAGTAAATGGATGACATTTACATGATGACATCACTTTGTTCTTTTCAAAGTTGTGATGGCCAGTTTTTTTTCACAATTTATTGATTAAAACAAGAAACCACTAAAAAAAAGCTTAATGGCTAAACAGATTCTAAAATGACAGTTATTGTAGTCCGTATTGTTATCGCTGACAGACACTAAGGAACAGCTACATTATCACATAAAAGCAGCAGCAGGTTTAGATTTTTCCACGGAGACGTAAAGTTGGACTGGGTACCCGCTGTTGTTTTTTTTTTTGTTTTTTTTCCACTGGCACCAGCCTCAAATCCAAACTGTTTAAGGTGTTCACTTGAGCAAGAGGCAGCAAGGAGAGCCCAGGAATGGCCGACGTAGACTTGGCCCATTAGTTTGCAATAATAAGTGCTTTGGAATGTTAAGTTCCTTCATCCAAACCCATCAGATAAGAGAAAGGAGGAAGAGAGCAAACTAGTATGAAAGAATTTAATGAATTCTGAGCTGTGAGAGCCAAAGAGCCGATGTCACATGAAGGCTCTCTTGTCTTTACAGGAGTGTATTTGTTTCCAAGCTAAATTTAAAACAAGGGAAACTGTTACAAAAAGAGAAGGAAAAAACACCCAGTGAAGTGGGCGCTTACTTGCTTTTCCTAGGTCATTTGTTTTAAATGTCTTTTAAAGGTTAACCTGTTGGAACATTTACAGACCCTTGTTGGGCTCTAATTGTTGAACAAAAGTACTTGTGGGAGTAAGGGAGTGAGAGAAAAACAAAGAAACTCTCCTCAGAGCTCAGCCATGACACTTGGAGTGTGCTCAACTTCACAGCTGACCCCTGATCCACACAGTACCCTGTGACCTCTGACCCCGAATGTGGAACTTGAACAGCTGAACTCTGGCGATCAACAGACAAACATAGTCATCCATTTATGGTTGTTTGACACCTCTCAGGCCTGCAGTCTCTCACTCTTCACATTCCCTGACAAGAAAGTTGAAGGGGAAAAAAAAACATGTGAGAATGATAGAGAGTGATGGCAACACAGAGCAGTGACAACTCAGATAGCAAAGGAGTGTAGGAGTCTGTCAGTTAGGCTGTTTTTGGTGTAGCAGCCCTCAGCTGATGCAAGAAAACTCAACGTGCCCTGAGCAAGTTGATTTTAGCTCGGTCACAGCAACCAATGACTATATTGTGGCTTTGAATGCATCTCGTGTGGGCATGCAGTGAAAGATTTCTTCTGAGCTTTTTTGATTTCATATGCAGGTAATTTCAGTGTTGTTGCACATACACACATGCACATGCTACAGTAGGCCACTGTACCATGTATCTTTTCAAGGTTACAGATGTGTCCTGCCATATCTGGCTGTGGAACATGAACTAAAATGCACACAGGGAGGGAGGGAGGAACATCAGTGTAATCATCTCACATCGCACCAAGGTCATGTCCCTCATCTCAGCTAGGGTGACCGATCCAAAAACATTTAATCAAAGTCAGAGCATATATCTGAGAAAGTCGCAGTGGCAGATATAATGAAGCATTTCAGGCAATAGAGAATGTAAAGTTGATGTCACGCTGTGTTGAATTTTGGATAAACGTGCCATGTTTGGAGCATCACACTCATTATCCATCATAGCTAGATAGATAGATAGATAGATAGATAGATGTACATTAAAAATAAATCCTATCCCATACAGCTACCTACAGTGGCTGATGCTTCACCTACATCCAAACGTCCACTTCAGTGTGCAGTTTGAGCACAGACAGCAAAGAAATTGATTCATCTGCAGTGTTTCTGTCATCTACCAGCTGCTAGCTAGTGTTAGATCCTGAACTGAGAGCTGAGAGCAGTGTGCAGAATCAATTTTTAGTCTGTCGCTCTTGTAGACAGGATCTCTAGGTTCGCTACGAGTTAGCTACAGTCAGCTCAGGTTATCCATCTTGAATAACCAGTCAGTAAAGGTAGATCTGAACAATTTAAACAACTTTTTTAGCCAAGCAAAACAAGAATGTGTGCAGGTAAATACATGCCCAACTTCAACACGGTGTGCTTCATCTTCACATTTTCTATAGGCATAATAAATTTCATAAGGCTGTAATGCAAGCTGAAGAGAAACGACACGTGAATTAGCTAAACAAGTCAGATAGCGCAAGACACAAAGCAGATGGGTGATCAGTGATCATACAGGTTTGATGCAAACGTCCAGGTTTGCCAACCTGAGTGAAAACAGGTGAACGGTAAGGCTTTTACCGAAACAATAGGTTTGTAAAGATCTAGACAACTTCCTGGTTCCTGATGAGAAATGATTGCACATTTTGGTGTGCTCACTTTTGGTTCACTTCCAAAAATCAGTGGTTGCATCTTTGTTTCACGTAGAGCAGCATCAAATGGTCATCGGTCAATTGTTCCAGTAATTTTCAAGGAATAACGCTGACGCTGAAAATCTCTTTTGTGATTATTTGTGGCTTTTCTCAGTTATATATGAAAACTAAGCATGTTTGGGTTTTGGGCAGTTGATTGGATGAAACATGGAATATGAAGAGATCACATTAAGCTCTGGGAAGTTATGATTTTAGGAAGTAATAAAGACGAATCCGTTGGCTGCAGCCCTTTTCTCAGATCTCAGTAATTACTTTGGTGAGCACAACGTTCTCACAACAGAAGAAAAACTAGCCAAACCAACAAAAATATGATCCAAATTATTCTTTAAGATGGCATCTCCCTTAACTTGTTGTGAGTGCAGACCTCTCAGCTTTGCCAGCGTGGGGTGGCACCAGCTAACCTGCAACATGCAGTGATAGAGTATCAATAGGGTGATGACCTCATCCCAGGCCTGTGGAGTCAAGGATCTCTGATTAGAGGTGCATTGATCCCCTGGGACTTGCTGCAGAAGTGGCCTTAATAGGATCTGATGTCTTTGGCCCAGGGCACCACGCTCTGCTGTGCCTCTGCTAAGGCGTTGCCAGGGAACTGCACTGGTACGCAGACTGTGCAGTACTCGGCTTGTAGGTAGTGACTGCTGTTTTTGATAGAAGCTTGCATACATGTTGGTGTGTGAGCACACCATAAATGGTCAGTGATTCAAAGGCCCATCCCAGGCCACTCAGCGCTATGGAAATGTAGGTATGTGACTCACGAGGAACCAATAAAACAATGACCCTGAAACCCAATAAAAAGAGGACGGAGGTTTATCTGTGTTTTTACGAATCTGCAGAAAATGCTCAACCTTCGGTTTATTTTACTGCATCATGAAACTTTGGTTTCCCATCTTATCTAGTGGCAGCAGACTTGTAATACTGTGCCTTTTCAAGCTAGACTCAAAACAACAAAGATAAATACTGATACTGTACTCAGCAGCAGATGTCTGCAGTAGAGAGCTGTTGGTACATTTGCCTGTGAATCATCAGGTATCCAGGGTATGTAGTAAGCTCCGCACCGGACACACAGTGAAACGATCATATATCACAACAGCTGATGTCAGGAAGTCTCAGGAATGAGGACCAACACAGCCAAGAATGTCCCATTGTTCTGAGTGTGTAGAGGACTCACCATTGTGCTGTCTGGACTTGTGCAGCATATCCAGCTTTCATGTGTCTTTTAGCCCCATGACTCAAGATAGGAGTTAAATCAAACCTGGGATCTTAGATAACTTGGCAAGGGAGGGTTAGGTGACTAAGATTTTATAAATACTGCATGTGTACCACTCTCCAGTTTAAGGTACAGTTTGAGAAAGTGCTGCAGTCTGTGTGATATATAAAAATATCCCCATATTAGAGCCAGTACACCGTATTTGCTTTATAGTAACAGTGAATATGAATCTGTCATCTAAACAGCAGCGACTCGTTGCATCTGCCAGAATTAGATCCTTTGCCTCTGATGTTCTTTGGCATCTTTTATTGGACATGTGCAGCAGAGCTATGCCTATGAAATCAAACCCAGTCCCTAATAGAGATTTTAAACATGAAGCTTTTGTGCTGTTTTTTCTTTCTCCTCAAACACATTGTTGGATTTTTAGTTTTTTATTTATCCCCCTGTCACTGTTAGTTTCAGCCTATCAGTACCCACACTTGTTCTTGTCTGATTGACACAATCCTGTTCAGACTCTTTGTTCCAATGTAACTCCTTTTAAGGAGATCTTCAGTATAGTTTATGTAAACTGATCTGCCAGAGACAGAGTGCAGTGATGGCCCTGCAGGGTTCAGCTCGCCTCAGATAAGACAAGAGTGAAGGTGAGAAAGTCGCAGAGGGGAGATTTTATCCATTTATTTATTTATTTATTCATTTATTTATTGGCTGGGTGGGTGGGTTGTAA
>NW_018127993.1:133218-140359 GCF_001952655.1 Monopterus albus
TGTGAATCTACTCTCTATTGAACGTGGGAGCTTTGAATCTACACTGTAATTGCATACAGTTTTATTCTAAATCCAGCCTTAAACAGAATCAGATTAATGAATAAATAATTAAATTACACATCCAAATCCACTATCACATTACTGATGTTGGTGTTCAGGGTGGAGTTGTTGGAAGTCGGTGTGATGCACACAGTCTGCTGTTTGATTCTGATGTCTCCTGTGTACTAAAATTATTTTCCTCTATAACTACAGTTAGGTGATAATTCCAGGTAGAAGATGTGATTATTGTGTGGTCAGATTACACAGTTGTCTACACTACTTTGAATTAATGTGTCATTTCAATGTCTGCCCCAGTTGTCTTAGTACCATTATCTTGAAAAAAGAGAGGATTCTTAAAAACATTTCATGCAAAGACAAAACTATTGTCTTAATAGGAGACACATGCTGTACTGTGTAGTTACAAATATGTCTTAACAACTTTTTCTTGGACTGACCCTTTTGTGAGAAATTGACACAGCTACAATTACATGAAACTAACAGATTTTTCCTGCTTCATTGCCTTGAATCAGATCTGTATTCATGAGCTGTGACAGGATACGCAGCACCTGTAGTGCTGCTATGTTTGTGTTTCTAAATGTCAGCGTTGGAGCTAATGTGTTTGTACAAGCTGAAAAAAAACCCCCACTGCTGCTAAGACAAGCCTTTTAAGAAGACATGGCCGCCAGGGTGGCGATCATGTAATGTAAGGAGTAGCATTGCAAAAGTAAGAGAGGCGATAACTTTGTCCAGTTTGATCTGTGAACCCGTGTCAGTACTTGAAGTATTGTAAGACCAATCTTAAACCACCTGTTTACTGGTTTCTTGAAGAAAGAGAACAAGGAATGTTGGGGTGTGCCTTTGCAAATTTTATTGCTTAGTGTTACTTGATAAGATCAGTACTGCTCTCTTGTGTGCATTAGGTATGAAGCTGGAGCCAGCAACCAGTTAGCTTAGGTTATGAAAAATGTTTAAAGAAAGCATTAAAGTTCACTCATAGTGTGGCACCACAGTGTGTCCTCCTTAGACTTACAGATTACTAAAACAGTGACATAATATGTTGATTTGTAAGCCCCAAGCCCACTATCTGCTGCATCTCTTACTGGCTGTCATCTATCTGCTCACTAAAAATGTAGGTGTTGGTGCCTAAAAGCTCCTCTTGATAAACCTAAATTTTACCTGCAGTACACCGAGGACTATCACGCTGCATTGCTCTCTGTAAACGCACATAACATTACATAATAACTTCCTCAACTGAAAGCAAATTTGGAGTCTCGTGTTACTCCCTGTGTGGTTTTCCGCCTTCTCTGACTCAGTATGGGCTTCAAGAATGACATTTTCCTTTATTCTGTCTTAGCTTACATATACTTTGTAATTCGCTAGCAATTCCTTCTCGAGTTGCAAGTTCAAAAGTTTAAATGTAAAACAGAGGCTAGAGCTGCAAAGGAGGATTGCCATAAAACACAGCAGACCATAGATTATGCAGAAGAACATAATGCACTTATTGTAGAAAGGTATAACGGGGTGTGTGTGTTTGCTGAGCTGAAAGGCATCCCTATCAAAAAGTGAAAAGTCTATCTTTAAGTGTAAGGCCAACCCAGGGAGCTGTTTAACTCAGGTTCACTGTCGTTTTCCTCATAACCTCATCTGTTGCTGTCAGCTATTTATAATTTGTGGAAGTTAATGAAAAATACATGATCTCTTTCTTGTCTTCCTCAGGTCCGAACACTATTTGTCAGTGGCCTACCGCTGGATATTAAGCCACGGGAGCTCTATCTCCTGTTCAGACCATTTAAGGTATGTTTGTATGTTTTAAATTGATGGGCTGCAGCTATTCTTAGCAGATTTCTTTCCAGCAGTCAATGGGACCTCCATTAATGGTGATGGAATAAAGGGCAATGGAAACTCTCCCGCAAGGTTCAAGTGTCTGTGTTCCTCAAACCGAGGTTCACTCACATCTTGATCCCAGGGCAGCCTGTGTGTGTGTGTCTCATGGAAAATATTGCTCGCTGCCTTCCATTCAAAAACAAAACTATTTGCTTCACCTCAGAAATTTCACTTTGCCACAGCACAAAGAGTCCTAGAGTTCAGTCCAAGTGAATGCATCTACAAGCTTTTGGACCATTGCCCTAGAATAATGCACTTTAATGGAGCAGCACAGTTAGAGTGAATAATGGGACAATTGCTATGCATCTGATACCTCACTTAGAGCAGATAATGCTCATGGTATGTGCTCAGAGTACACGGTTTAAATCATGACTGTTGAAGGCAGTAAATCTGGGATGTATCAGGTAAGACAACACTCCTGTACACATGGTCTTCATAAGAGCTCCTTGACCCATGAAACAATCCAGCTGCATTAGTTTTGAACCAGCAGTGCTTTAACTAAATAGAATTGTTAAACTAATTGCTCATTTGGGTACAAATGAATACGTTTAACATTTTTTACTTCATCAGTATTGTTAGCAGACACTATTTCTTTCTTTCAGGGCTATGAAGGCTCCTTGATAAAACTCACTTCCAAACAGGTATGTTACAAGACGCACTGAGCGCTCTGTTTTATGTACAAAGAAATTAGTGAATGAAGCATCTGTCTGTCTCTCATCATGCTGTTACTGTTTGCATTACACAGAGTCTCTTGCTTATCAGCACCTTTATTTTCTTGTCTTTCCTTTGTCCTGCTGTTCCTCTCTTGGTGTTGCAGCTTGTTGTCTATGTCGGATTAGCACCTTTTGCCAGGAGGTACCTGGATTTGGGGAAAAAAAAAAAAAAAAAACCTGACTTGGGGGGAGGGAAGGGAAAAAAGTGATGCACCAACTTGCCTTGGGCAGTCAGATAGTGTGCTTTTAGTTACAGACAGTCATCTCTGGTGGGATGTATGGGCATGAGAGGGGAGACGGGAGAAAGAAATCTGAAGTGTCAAAGCGAGCGTTTTGACAAGAGCAGTGCTGATGGTTGAGTTTTGTCTCCAGGGGCTCAGAACTGAAAATGAGCTCAGCTGGCAGGTGTCCACATCCAGAGTTAAGCAATTTAGCTTTATGTCGGTGTACTTATTACCGCATCACGCTGTTTCCCATAAAGACATGACATTCTCATTAGAAGGGTTTTAGAGCAATTTGAACTGAATGTGTGGAAAAAGTAAGAACAAGCAAAATTTCATTTATCTTATTTGATTCATTGTGCTTGCAAGATTTCAACACGCCTTTAGCTGCTATTGTGATATATGTTTTACATTTTAGCACACTGAGGTCCACTTTTACTTATGGTTTGTTGTAATATTAATTTCATTAATGTACTGTTTATTTGTTTTTTTCCATTAGACTTCTTTGTGCTGTGTCTAGAATGAATAATCTGCCCATTATTTCCTTAGTTGACTCATTTTCAGAACAAAAAATATTCAGTTTACAATGGTATAAAACAGAAAAAAGCAGCAGGTCGTCACATTGGACAGCTAGAAACATCTCTGCAGTCAGACTGTGTGGACATTAAGACATGACAGTTTATGGCAATGCAGTTCTGCTGAAGATGTGGGAGGCTACTTTTATCAACATCAACGAAAGGAAGGTAAACTGTGGAGGCGTTTATATGTGTAGCTGATTCATAATCAGTTAATTGGCTGATGTCAGCTCTAGTTGTGACTGAAGCTTTTACAGTTAAGTTCAAAATCTCTGCAGGTATGGCTCTTTTTTTGTTTAGCATGTTTAATGAATACACATGACTCTCTCTGCACTCAGGCCTCTCTCCAACTGCCGTCTTCTGCATGTTAACCGTTGCTTATGTTCTGTGATACATCCCAAAGTACTGTACAACTCTAACTAATGGAAATGACAGTGGCTATGTAAATCCATTGATCTCCCTCTCCTTTCACAGCCATCACACACAGTCTTCTCCATATATAGCAAGAGCCAGATCTCAGGCCCTTTCTATTTATATTCCTGTTATGCTTCCTCCTCCTGACGTCTTCTCTTAGTCCCTCTTTTTTCATGTTTCTTCTTTCCTTCCTCCCCTCCTCCTTTACCCCCT
The DNA here is from genome assembly GCF_001952655.1 of Monopterus albus. Classification (NCBI taxonomy): domain Eukaryota; kingdom Metazoa; phylum Chordata; class Actinopteri; order Synbranchiformes; family Synbranchidae; genus Monopterus; species Monopterus albus. Next base: position 137,278 of record NW_018127993.1, read on the forward strand.
CTTCACTTTACTTGTTCATAATTCCCATAACCCTAGACTGTTTTCCTGATCACACAAAGCAGTGCAACCCCATGGGAGTATGTTTTAAGATTTCATTTTCTCCTCACAGCATCCACACACACACTCATGCTAATAAAAAGTGTGTTCTTTGTTCATATCTGACAACCAAACCTGCATCCTTATGTTTTTTTTTTCTTTTGCCTTTCCCTCTTGCTCGCTCACCGTTGCTATTGTGGCACTAAACACTGCTGAAATAGATGTGAACAACAATATATTGCATGCTTTTCCACTGACAGGCCTGTTTGAGGAGGCTTTAAAAACTATTTCAACACTTTCTACCTCTCACCTCACTTTCTTTCATTTTCTTCTCACCTTTAACCTCTAGATTCTTGTTCTCCAGGCCCCTATTTGTCTTCCTTTTTCTCTCCCTATCTCTTCTCCTTTTTCAGCTCCCCAGGCCCCCGCCTCTCTCACACTCAGCTCATACATGCACTTTCTCTCTCGCACATTGCCCGTATTTGGGCATAGGAGAGCTGAATGATGATCTCTCCTTGTACAAAGTAAGCGTCCAGCTTCCATTTTTTTCACCATGGTTTTACAATGCGGCCGAGACAGAGAGGGGCAGAAAAGGAGGGAGGTGGGTTTGATGGGAAATAAAAAAAGAACAACATGTCTCTGTCACTCAGACAGAAATGCAGACTCAGTTTTCTGCCTTAAACCATGTTCCTTTCTTTTGTTCTGTGTTCTTGTCTCCCCAGCCTGTGGGGTTTGTCAGCTTTGACAGTCGATCAGAGGCAGAGGCTGCTAAGAATGCCTTGAATGTAAGTGTCATGCCCTCTCCGTGCTCCTCTCAGCTCAGTGCTGGTACATCTTGTGATGACATGGAATTGTATCTTTCTGCCTTCCTGTGCAAATGCATTTGATATTTGGGAAATCCAGACATTCCTACATTTTCTATCACACACAAAAAGACAGAAAAGGTAAAGACAAACATATTATGGCTGCTCTAAATACTGTACATCTGAATGTTTCTGTTTGAGTAAATAAAGCCTTCTTTCTTGAAACTTCATGCTGGAGCCTTCAGATTCAGGAGGAAAATCAGCTCTTCTGGCATATATAAATAGGCGATATTGATCTAGGGTTTAATTATAATCTCACTTATTTCAGAAAGCAGCTCAGTAGAAAGGCTTGATGAGACAGACTCACAGGTTTTATTCAGCCCTGTTGAAACAAAGTAAAGATACACTGTAATGAACAGCGGGTCTCTTTTTTTCTCCCTTTGATTTTTTTAAAAACACATCTAGATATAAACCTTCTATTGCTTCTTAAATGTTTGTTTATCTGTTTGTCCCAGAAAAAGATCAGGTTTATCATCCTTCTAAAGTGGGACTGTGACAGCGCGAGCGAGATCTGTCAACTTTCAGATGTCGAGATATTGGTGTGCATCAAAAGCTGAGCAGAGAGTTGAAGGAAGGATAAAAATTATCATCTTATTATGTGCCTACAATAGTCAGATTGTTTCCATAGAATCACTCAGTGGGGCTGAGAATTGAACAGTGCTCTTGTTTTTCGGGCAAAACTATGTCCCAGGGGTCATACAGAGATGAGGCAGATTTTGCAAGCATCTATCTGCATATTGAAATATGAGAAACACTGCAGGAAGGAAGGGGATTTTGTTTTCCATCAGGACAGTTCTATTGTATTTCCTATAACTGCAGATATAGTTCTAAAAGAAAACCTAATTCTAACAACACCATTGCAGCAATTATATTTATCGCCAAAATAAAGCATACGTTAGTGCTGAGGAGCTAAAAAAAAACACATTTCAAGGTAAAGAGTCGACTCGGTTCCAACTGAGATGTGCTCAGGCCTCATTATATCCATGTACCTTATTATACTTCTGCAGCCTTGGCTCGCAGAAGCTGTGCTTGCATTGAGCCAAGGCAATCCTATTTAATACCTTCCCCTTCGTGAGAGGAGCCATCCCTCGCTTGTTTCAGCTCAGCTTTGCCAGAGCCAGCTGAGAACCCATCCTCGCTGTTTCTCGCTCTTCTGCTGGAGAGAACTTTACTCTAGATTGATTTTTCTCCTCCATTGATCTGACCTTCGATATTTTTCTGCGTCTTTTTATGGACAATCAAATGAGGTTAATTAGAGGGTGTTTATAGCCGATGGTGAAATTCTTCCTTTCTTTGTTGCTTTCAAGCAAAGTAAACGAATAGCAGCTTTGTTAATTGATGAAAACCTTTGTTTTTCTTAGCATTTCTCATTTTTCCTCAGACAAAAGTAATTGAGAAGAAAAATGATTTGGATTACTGCACAAGTCATTTGATGTAGTTCTGAGTGAAAAAACCAGCCTTTATTTGGCTTGCTATGAGCAACACTATGTCAGAGGTCTTTTAGCACTGGCATCTCAGGATTTTTCCAAAATGGTTCACTTTAGGTGGTGGTGCTTTCATGGTGATTGGGGGATTTGGTATCATATAGTTGCAGAGCTCAGCAGGGAGCCTTGTGGCCTGTCTGTGGCGTAAATGACATCATGTGCTGCCCAGGTTTGTGTCATCAGGTGTTGATTTTCAGTCACAGGAGTCACCCGTCATCATGTGCACCCAACCAGAATAACGCTGTAGTCCTCAGTGAGCAGTGAAGGTGTTTATTTGCCACCAAAATTTCGGCAGTAAATTTTGTCACGACATACTGAAAGATAAAAAGTAAACAAAGTGAAAATTCCAGCCAGGTACCTCTGGACATTAAAGGACCCACAACAAGGCTGAGCAAAAGTAGAAGATGTGTATGATAATTAACTCCTCAGTGGTGTAAATTAGCCTGACTCTTCATTAGACAGCAAGTCTGTCAGTTGCCTTCTATGATTTATAACCTCGCCTCCTCAGTGAACATTTTGTCAGGATGTCACAGGCACAGTCACTAAACTAAAGGATTACTCATTAGGCATCATTATGTGTTGAACCATAATCTGGCTCACCAACACACCTCTGACTTTAAGCAAGGGAACTGGCTGGGTCATGGACAAATAAGTTATTGCTGCTTGAAAGAATTGACTTACTGTAATACTCAAAGTTGA
>NW_018127993.1:140383-175828 GCF_001952655.1 Monopterus albus
AGGGATTTCTGCAAAATAATTGATTTCTTTTCTATCCAAACTGACTTGTTGCCACCAGAAATCTTCCATGATGCAGAGGTTTTGAAATGGTACATTTTCTAAGATAGATAGAAACGCATGTGCAGTTCAGAGAAATTCAAGAGAAATGCATTGTTTTTTTTTTATTTTTAATTTATTTTACAGATACAGAGTTAAAATGCACAATAACAACATAAATGCCACTTAACATGAAACAATCATTGTGCTAAATTATTCAAGAACTTAAAATGGGAATTTAAAGCTGTTAAAAGTTGTTTTCTATCAGTGTTTTCTAAACAGTGATTACATGTAAAAACCAAAATCTATATTTAGAGCTTTAAACTTTATGAAAACACATACAATCCCATTATCTTGTTGCTTTTTGATCAATCAATCCAAATATTTCCAACAGTTCTAATTTAAGAGCAACAACCTAACAGGTTTTTTTTTTTTGCTGACCCATGTTTCTGTTTGATGTAAGGGGGTCCGGTTTGATCCAGAGATCCCCCAGACCCTGCGGCTGGAGTTCGCCAAGGCCAACACCAAAATGGCCAAGAACAAGCTGGTCGGCACTCCCAACCCCCCTCCCACCCAGCAGAGCCCTGGGCCGCAGTTTATTAGCAGAGACCCATGTGGGTACTGGACCATTCGTCTGTCTGTCTGTCTCTGAGCTTGTCTGACTTTTTTGTCTGTCTGTGTGGCTGCTTCTTCAGCCATTAACTCTTGTTTGAGTTGACTGGACAGCTGTTTCCTTTTAGTTTTCAGAAATAGATGAGTTTTTGCTTTAGCTGCGACTATACCTGACAATCAGAGATTGACTTGGCTGCTAATCACTTAGATCGATGTTGTTTGTTCCTCAGTGAAACATTGTCGTCCTGTGCAATCGTGTTAATATTTCTCTTGGTAAGCTGTGAGCAAACATTGATCCTCTCCTTCATGCAAGCATTTCTTTAAAATCAGATGCTGTGCAGTTTTGCCATAGCGGGTTAATTTGATTAGCCCACCCCCCTAAACGAGACATGCCCCCTGTTACATTAATGATTCATGTTCATTGTTACTCGTTGGTCTAATAATTTGCACTCAAGGCCTGTGAGTACCAGGTGGAACCTGGTTCTGCCTTTTTCTATTTAGTTAAACATTTTTCCACAGGGTTGAGGATTTTGCAGGAATCAGCCGCTGATCGTTGAACATAGGCCAGCTGTGGTTGTACATTCTTCCTGAATGACCAAGCTGCTCTTATCTTTCCTTTTGCCAGAGAAAGGGTGTGTACTTGGGGTCCCATTGGAAAATGAAAGGAAACAATTAATGAAACCATGACGTAATCACTAGGAGATAAACTGCTGTCATTTCCTGACAAGAGATGTTGAAACAAGCTATTTATTTTCTGATCATGCTTCAATAAACAGTCACCAGGAGACACAAAGTGCACAGGGAAAAAGCTGCTTGAAATTGTATGACCTCCTGATGTTATTGCAATGAGTTGCTGTCTTTTTCTGATCCTGTGTTTTTAAGTGTTTGCTCACTGTAACACTGCACTGGCACTTATCTCTTCACTTGTGCACTATGCTCCTTATTTCACTGTTACTTTACACTTGACTCAGCGAGTAAATCATCACATCTGAGATGGTTTCCTCTCATTCTCTTCTAGAAAAAGGCAGCTTTAGTGGTTTTATCAGAGTATAACTTACAATTCTCTTTGCCGCTGTTGCTACATGTGAAGCTTTTGTTTGGTGGTTTGCGGTTTACAGTGATAAAGGTACTAGAATCAACATTCTTAGTAATTTCTAAAAGAATAGATACTACTTCATTTCAGACAGAGGAAGACAAAAGCAGGCTTCTCTTTTCGAGCCACTGATTGTCAGTTTTGTTGCCTGACATTAGTTAATCAAGCTAATTTCAGTTACATGAGTTGGCCAGAACACCATTTTCCAGTTAACTCATTTTAAAATGGGAAATTACACTTGGTGCTAGATATAAACAGGATATTGTGTTATATAAATAATGAAGCTAAATATACTCGCCTTAACTTTTGACCCTGTTTGGCTACTTAGCCTGCGTATTTGTTCATATCTCAGCCTGTAAATTATGTTTACAGCAGATAGGCTGGCAAACATAGACTGATTCTGGTATCGGGTTGATGCAGTGTAAACGTTGTCAAATCTAATACAAAGCTACTGAGGTTAGCCAAAATGCTGACAGCAGGCAGGACCTCAACACAGTGAGAGAAGTTACAGGTGGATGTGGTAGTTGGTCATGGATGTTTTTTTTATGTAAATTGTAAACCTACAAACAAATGTAACCAGTTGATGCTATTCTCCTGGGCTTTGGTTGTAACATTTAGTTACTAAGCTAAGAGATGGACATGCTAATGACTGCAGTGTAGGTTTGGGCAGATAAACAAACTGTTCATTTTGCATGTTGTGTTTTTGTATGGTTAATCTATGATTTGACAAGTGTCATCTGATTTAAAGGAAAAATGAGGAAACTACTTCAGATAATTGATGTTCACCTGTAGCACACCACCACCACCGCCACCACTACCACTGCCGTCACCTCCACCCTATCTCTCTAGCCACTCACCCATCCACTGGCCACTCTCCTCACTCCACTCCTCCTCTTCTTCTTTCCACAGATGAGCTCACAGTGCCTGCTCTATATCCCAACAATCCAGACGTGTGGGCGTCATACCCGCTGTACCCGGCGGAGCTGTCGCCAGCCCTCCCACCCACTTTCACCTACCCCGCCTCGCTCCACGCTCAGGTAACCTGCAGACCAACCTCCCACCCCCCACCTCCTTTCCTGAGTCTGCTGCACAAACAGCTGCTGCCATCTGTCCTGAAATCACAGTCTGCTCCATCCACAGATCCACCTCAAAGTACCCTCCACCCAGGCACTGTCATTGGCAGATTTACAAAACAACTGATTGGATAAAGAGCATAAGCGCAGTCGAGCTTAAATTAAAAATCTTTAGTGATAAATCACTTTGGGGGATTTTTTTTTTGATACACTGAGGCAGAACAATGGAGAGCTCTTATAATGTCTCCACCCGCTGTTATGTTGAATTGGTATCCTAACGTAATTCAGTGATATCAGTGGGAACATATTGCAGCTCTTACAAAAGCAGCTAAGCAGATTTTTTTTTTCCTGTTGGGTTTTTATAACCTACCCAGTTCTTTAAACAAACTATCACAAGTACAAGTGCAAAAATAGTAACATAGTCGTATTATAGCTTCAGACTATCATTTCTAAACACTGGTCAGTCATGTTGTGGCACCATGAAAGCAGGAAATGAATCAGGATTTTGATACAATTGAATTTGTTTTTATTGATAGTGAAACTCGTGACCTTATAAATATTTAATCTTCAGGGTGTAGCCCGTTTTTGCAGACATGTAATGCTGTTTTACCCATCTCCTGAGAAGAGCTGCTACCTGATTCCATTAACTTCCAGGAACCGAATTAAACTAAACTAATCTCACTACAGGAGAAAGGCGTCTGTGGGTTTCACTCACTTTCAAGAGCCCTAAACAGGAAAAATTGCAGTATTCACTGAAAAAAAAAATCTTTATAAAAGGCAATTGATAGGTAATTTTTTTTTACAGTAGCAGTTGCATTACCAGTTAATGTGGATTGCAACCATTTATTAAGGGCAACACACACTAGTGGAGTGTGAACTGGCGGCAAACTGACGTGTCTTCTCGGGTTGATGTACTGTATGTCTTCATGTCAGGATACACCGCTGTTCCATTTTTCTGGCATCAACGCATGTCAAACAACTTTCATTCTCCAGATTGAAACGTCACAGCCACTATACCTTTGTCTTGTGTCTGTTCTGTAAGTGAGGATCATCTTTTTTTTGTAGCTTTCGGAATGGATAATTACAGTGGAAGAAAAAATCATTGTTGAGATTGAAAAATACCTGGAGCTGAATGACCCACAGTCCAGGCATTATAAAAATAATATTAAAAAAGATATTGCTGGTGAGCCATAGCCAGAGATAACTGTTCCTCAGGCGAGGGCTCAAGTAAAATAACACACACAGACCAGTCTGGGGCAGCTGTCACTTCATGGTGGAAGTATTTAGAGCTAGCTTAACTTTCTAGTGTTTTCTGGTCATACTGCACATACTGTCAAAAATCAGCAAGGCTGAAATACTCCCCCATTTCAGTGATCTCGCACTGAATTTATGACAACTCTGCCAGTGTTGCCTGGTGTTTCTGACTCTGAGAAAAGAAATGAATCTTTGTAGCTCTACAGCAGTTTGACAACTACAAACATGGAATCAATATAATCAATAGATTTTCCTGCCAAGCTTGTTTGGCAACAGAGAATAAGCATCAAGTTGACTGAAACACTGAATGTATTTTTATGAAGTTAAGAATTCAAGACCAAGAAAGGTTCAAAATGGAAATTTCTGTTAAAGTCTAACATCATGGGTGACAATTTCCAGTTTTCAGGAATTGATAAAAATTCATTCTGTGGCACTTTATTTATCCCAGTCAGTGGCATCATTTGTACAACTGAAGTCTTTAGCAGTTTCAAAGGTTTGTGTTATCATTTGACCACGACCTACTTCATTAATTAAATCCCTCTTTTTCCACCAACCATGACCCAGTTTATCGAGGCCTTTAATCTGCACAGCTCCACTGTGAGTTCACATAAGAGTTCTTCTTTGAGCTCTTTAAATTCTTCTCATGAACCGCCTTTGATTCTGGATGACCCTGAGAAGATCTCACTGTTACCATAGATGCACATGGTTTCTAAATGGTTGTTTCTATAATCTTTCACTACTTTGCAGTATTTTAAAATCAAAATGTTTCAGAGTTATAACGTTGTCTTTTATCTCTAGAGAGTACCGTGTATGTCTAACGTTGTCTTTTATCTCTAGAGAGTACTGTGTGTAGAGTACCGTGTATGTCCATATAAAGTGCAGATGCTACTGTTATTTAAGTATAAAGACCCCTTGCAAAGACACTGAGCTGAACTTCAAAGGATGTCAGAAATGGAAATGAGTGCAGGTTGAATCTGCCAGTTGGCATTTTTCCATATGCAGTGGATATGTGAGCACACACTGACACTGACTTTGTGATTTCAGTAGGGTCAGCATCTCACAAACCTCTTCTTAGCAAGATCACATGCTGATGTGAGACATAAGACTTTTTATATAGTATATACATGTATATAAACACATTTTATGACACAGACACCAAATTCAATGGTCAAATCTAATTTATTTTGACATGAGCTAAGCTCAGTAGCTCTCTGCTTAATCTGCTGATGTCATAGAGTACTATTATTGGATTGCTAGTAATGTTAGCAACTGAACTGCTTGTAAGCAGTAGATCTAAGAGAAACAATAGGTGCCTTTGTTGTGAGACACCATGTGAGCTTCATTTGAATCTAAGACAATGATTGTGTAAGTTATGTGGAAATTTACAAAACATGACAGTTGGTAATAGATCACTTTTTTATAGTAAGACTATGAAGTTCTGTAGCAAACAGTAAACTGTTGTGCTGTAACTCTTACATCTTAAAGACAAATCAGTGACAGCTATCAGCTCAGTGTGAACTTATAAAACTTTAATTTAAAGGAGTAGTTCAACATTTTGGATTAGACTTTGGATGAAAATGTTAATACCACTTTCATGTCCGGAAATGAATAGAGCCAGCAGTTAGATTATCTTATCTTAAAGGCTGGAAACGGGGGGAAACAGCTAGCTTTGAGTCTTGTCACCTCAGCAGCGACTCCACTGCACCTCGCCAAGAAATAGTCTGGCCCCAAACCAGCTGTAAAACCTGACATATTGTTGTTATGCTTTGACTTTTGTACTGATTAAACAAATTAGATCAAATGTGTTAAGTAATGAGCATCAGATTTGGAGGCAGGTGCACTGTTAGCTTTTGACGGTGCCAACATTAGTCGATAAACTGAATAGAACGTTTGTATAAATATAAACTCTATATGCATTTGTATTTATGTATGTGTGTGATTTTGCATGTTTAGATTCGCTGGCTCCCACCTGCAGATGGAACTCCTCAGGGATGGAAGTCCAGGCAGTTCTGCTGAAGTATGTGTGAGTAACAACACACACACACACACTCAACCCCCTGCCCTGCTATGACAAACCAGTGTACATTGCGCCATGCCATGAAAACGCTACTAGTAAATATTATGACAGTTTGTTTAAACAGGTGCAGAGATATTATCACAGGATGGTGCTCCGTGCACATGTTGTGGGCGTCAAGTGAGACCCTGCTTTTGTCCTCAGACCTCACATGAAAAACCTCCATCCAACCCAATTAACCACCTAATTAGAAACATTTCTGCTAGTTGATGTCACACACATACAACCCACTAACACAACACCGATTGCCTGTAACAAGTAAATGTGGGAGCGTGAAACCCAGTGGGTCAACGAAACTGCAGCAACTGCTCGCACATCATCATAAGAGATGAAAGGTGCGATTAAAAGAGGAGCTCCATTATTTTCCCCATTCAGGTCACAGGGTACAGAGGGTCGACTTCTCCCATCGATGTGATGCTTGATCTCAGGCATCAAAGGCAGCGAGTCAAACAGAATATACACCAAGCCCCGATGTAGCGGAGCCAGGGTAGCGCTCAGCAAATATGACTAAAACAGTAATATCTACTGCTTTGATAGGTAATATGATTAAAACCACTGGTGACAGATTTATTCAAGTACTGGGAGGCTAAAACACTACGTGGAGCCGAGGGAACAGTACAAGTACAAGTGACCCCTGTCAAAATATACATAGTTGATATAAACATATTGATTAGCCCTACTTGAAGTAAAGAAACCGAAGGATATGAGTGCATGTTCCACCTCTGACTGTATTATTTTGCATGATTTTGGGTATAGTCTTCCTGCTCTAAAATTCAATTAAAGGAAGTAAATTAGGTTTAATATAAAACATGCCGAGTGGTTTTTGTGCAGGATGAGAAGTTATTGGTTTTACAGATCTGCCTGGAAGGATGCCTGATATTTATTATTGTTGTATGTGACAGAGTTTATTATTGTGCAGACACACTACAGTAACAGTTCAACAATAAACACCGGTATATTGTCCTATATTAATGTTGGCTTGTACAACAGATATTAAGGTATATTTATCATTTTGTCAAACAGTGGCAGGATAAAATACATTTTTTAATTTAAAAAACGATTTTGGCATTTCTGCTTTATGACAAAGTACACAGTGGAGAATTATAAAGAAGGTGGGACAGAAAGCGATGGAGGATGTGATTTTCAGAAAGGTCGTAAACGTGGGATATGCACCGTGAACTGCTGAGGCACCTGCGTGCTGCCCCGAGGACCGTCTTTATGAATCTTTATTAAAAACTGATTAGCATGGGGCTCTATTTAAAATAAAGTACATACGAGTTAATTTTAGTGGAGCTGCAGACGGCACACAGAGCAACTGGCTTCTAATAAGTGCTTTCATAAGTATATGAGTCAACTGTAACTGTGCATAAGCTGCACAGCACATGTCCTCTGCTCTTAGGTTCAGACAAACTGAGCGTTGTTGTGCTTGCGGAAAAAAACAAAACCACAAAGCACAACAAATCCCCTGCTGGTCTGTGTATCAGTGTTGGCTGACTAAGTGTGTGTGCGCTCGGCGCCAGTCACACTGTCACCAGTACCCTCCCTTCAGCACCTCGGGACAGGAAAAAACATGTTCACCCGACCCCTTAGGGAGTCAGTGTGGTGTGGGAGGGTGGTGGTAGCATGGAGGCTAACATTCATCAGGCTGTTGATTGGTGCTAGTCCTCTGCTGTCCCCTTCTAACCCTGCATCATCGCTTACTTGGCTATTTCCAGCAACTTTAACAGTACTACATGGAAAAAAAAAGCTGTTGGAGTAATTTAGTGTTTTGGGGATTTTGTCTCTGTCAGGAGGGTAAAGGAGGAAGGGAGTGGAGGAGGGATGGGCTTGGTGGAAATAATTGCTCCTCTATCAAACCAGAAGGAAGTCATTTGGCTGCTCAGGCTGCCCCACTGGATATTAGCCCCTCAGTGAAACAACAGCGTCCCAACATCCGGCTCACAGTGGAGGCTGAAGTGAAGCCGAGACGTCCAGTCAGAATATTGTGATAATTACAGGCGACTGCAGCAGACATAGACATATGCAACACACTCAGATTATGTAGTGTGGATTGTAATCACATGCCCAAACATAAAGTAGACACACACAAACAAACAAAAAGCTTAATTTTTCCTCACTTCGGCTGGCTGATACTTTGTTCCCAGATTCTGAGATACCTGTTTCTCCTGCCACCCCAGTACAATGGAGGCGATAGGACTTTTGTTTGTTGTAGTCACAGTATTGAAAGATTACACCAAAGTCGGCATGCTTCGGTTCTTTCTTTGGTAGTTTGAAAAACCACAGACCTCACGCTGAAAAATTTGCAAATATTTTCTCCCAAAGTAGGAGAACTATTCACTCTGAAGTCTGTGGATTGTCCTGAGCAACAAGGACGCTGTTTCTGGAAACAAATGTTGTAAATGTCAAAAACAAAATTTCATTTATCACCATTGTATTGGGATGGAGGCACAAATCCTGGACACAATTATCTAAATTAAACTTACTAGCCACATATATGCATATCCACACAATTCATAAGACGTATACAGTTAACAAATATAAAGTTGACCTTTTCCTCCATTTCCTACCAAATTCCCACCTGTTATGTTCGCACCGTGCTCTCCTTATGCCCTTTTTGAAAGTAACCAGCATCACTGAGATAACAAGCAGCAGTTCTTCGCTGCTTTGTGACTTATGTAGCACACTCTTAGTTGTATCCATGATAAGTGGAGCAGTGTCATCACTTAGAAGTGTAACAGCTGGGAAACAGTAAATACACTTATATTAGATATACACATGCTTAGCTCGTTCCAAAACACATTCCTAAACCATGTGGTCATATCTCTTGACAAGATCATTGCTGCGTAGTTCATACAGAAGTGATGCCAACAACCTCATCGGGGTTAAAATCCAAGGCATTTTTCCTTATTGTAATCTAGGTGGACTGACCTTTAAGACAAGATGGTCAAGTCATTTTCTAAAAGAGAGAATTAATTTCTCTCATGGTTCTGTCTACTGACAATCATTTAAAAGAAAACACTGGTCGTTTCCTACAATAAACTGTGTTGAGTTAACCTTGCTGCTTTGTTTGTCCCTGACACTTTGCACCTGCGTCAGACCTTGTATCTTTTGGCTCTTCTTGTCTGTTAAATGAATACAGTGAGGTTAGAAACACAGTTATGTGTCTTGATGTGGGGCTGCAACAAGGGTGTTACTTATTTGTGCAATGCAATCTGCAAAGCAAAGCACTTGTGAAACACTTTTAGCTGCAAGATTACAAGAGTAAACTTGAACTGAGGTTACAGAGAGGCCGCCAGTGTTGCGCCATTATTGTACAATCTGTCTGCTATTGATGGGTCATGTGCATTCACAAAAGCTTTTGTGAATTGTTGCTCTTTCTGAATAACATTACATGCCTGCAGTCTCGGCTCTGCAGTCCTGAGCAGCCTGTGGTCAGCTGTGGTTGTCTTGGCATCTGGCAGATGGGGACCACTCACGGTCAGAGAATTTGGCTGGGGTGTAAGTGGGGGACTTGAATGTGTGTGTGTGTGTGTGAACAGCTGATGTAGTTTTCAGGGTCTTCAGTCATGGCTGGTAATGTGTTGTCCTAATCACCTGGCATTCTGCCTGATAAAGCAGGAGACATTTAGGAAAACTTCATTTACAGCACTGCCACCTCATGCAAGTTGAAACAGCTAGCTGCTACCCAGGGCTCACTTTTTAAAACCCAGTATTGTGAGTTGTTGTTATTGCAGTACCCCTGGAGGCTTAGAGTAGTCGTTCATCTGAGTGTTTGTGAAGCTGAATTATATTTGACATTCATGCTCCAGCACAGAGTCGGGTCCATAGACAAACTAATAGTGGATGCTAATGCCTAGTGAACCGAAGAGAAAGGTAATCCGGATTTTCCATTTGACAAGACATGGTTGTGGAGTGTAGTGTGTGTTTGCACCCCTATCATGCCTGCATTTTTGCGAGTCTGAGAGAGAGTCTGGCTGCCTCGCCTGAGGACCTCTTTGGCCAATAGCCTGACAAAACCAGTGGTTCCTGTGCAGCACTGGACTAATTCCTACAGCTCTATCCCCGTCTACCAAGGAAGTGGGACTTTATATTCCCTCACCTCCTTGTGACATAACACACAGAGATGCACACATACAGTATGGCTGCACTGTGGCCTGCACCACATCTCAAGACGCTAGATGCATGTCAGCAGCTGCATTCATCACCACCTAGAGCCAGCAGCTATCGCTGCTAGTTTATGAGAACCTCCGCCAGGGCCTAAAGGCCTAAAGGCTTTTCTAAGGATTAAGGGGGCTTCAGACAGGGCTCTTTTCTATGGCCCTGCTGCACAAATAGAGATCTTAAAAGATGATACAGGTGTGTTCGCTAGTTTAAGACCTTAACTACAAATATTTCACAAAAGTTCTTTTTAAAAAAGTGCAAAATTATAGAATTGTACAGCAAATCCTGATTATTATGAACAATGAATGTTAAATTGAAGCTAAATGAAGAGTAGTAAACAGTGCCGTTATTTTAATTATTGATTATTCTACTGATTACTTTCTTGAATAATCGTTTCTAAAATGTCAGAAAATTGTGAAAACCTCATCACAGTTCCTCAAAACCTGAAGTTTACATATTTAGATTTCTAAAAGACAGCAGTATGGTTTAGTTGTGATGTAATAAGATGGGCAGTGGAGGGCCAGGGCGATGTGCTGCCAAATGTTGGGTATATAAATTAGAACAAGTCTTCCTTTTTATTTGAGATCAGTGATCAGAGAAATATTGTGTTGTATGAAGCCGAGTTGAATTCAGAACAAAAACAGTGGACACATTCATGAGAAACCGAGTCATCCCCTATATTCTCAAACAATGCTTGTTTACCTATCTCACATTATGTGCCTGGCTCGAGTTACTGGATGTAACACATTAAGCTCGCAAATCACTAAACCCTTTCCTAATCCGCACAGACATGTTCACTGATCAATCTTTAACCTTGGTGTTTCAGCCAGAACAAACAGGGTGGTCTCGAAGAATGCATGGCGTCAGCTTAGCCAAGCGGCAGTGTAACTCATCGATTCCCTCATCCTTGACTGAAAGTGCAACAGGGCATTAACTAGGCCAGCCGTGCCCCTTCTGGTCCCTGAGCAGGGAGCAGTCCCCATCTTGTCTCTTGTCTTTGTCTACAACAGTCTGTCTTGTGCTTCCTTTCTCTTAAAGTCATGTTTGGTTTACTAATTGTATTTTGTTTCGAGGAGTTTCTCCCCCACTGAACTCGAGTTGGCAGTCTCCAAGAGATGTCTATTTTTGGTGATGGCGGGTGAGGGGGTGTCAGGGGGTTGACCTGCTGGTGGTGGGGCTGTGCAGTGATGGGATGATAGGAGATATGTTTGTCAGGGAGAAGTTCAACTTAAGTTTTTAAGACAATTGTCAGCTGACATCCTGTTTGCCACAGCTTGAAAGAGTTAGTAAAATTGTCTTTTTAAAGGGACACTCCACTAATTTGACATGTCGGCGTCGGCTTACAAATGACAGGAAGTGCTCTACATCCTGAGAGGCCAGTGGGAAAATGTCCTGTTTGGCACTGGAGGAGGGATGTCACATCTGAAGAAATGAGTTTAATCTCACTGTGGGCTTGGAGACTACACATTTTAACAGAAAGCATGTGTTACTAAATGGTGGTGTGACGTTTGAAAGGTGTGGGTGTTTGCCAGACAGAAACCTAATGAAAGACATGCTCAAGTTGCATTTTGGGAAGTGTAGGATCCAGTGTTTTTGGAGCTTGGCACATACTAGGGGGTGTACAGATTTGAATATTCTGGCATCTGCTGCAATTATTTTGACCAGTGGTTTTAATTGTTCTGTTTTTGTACTATAACTTCATTGACGGTGTAATCCTACATCCTACCCCAACAGTCCTATACTCTACTGACATCACCATAGATGTACTTAGTGGTAAGAATGATGAAGTTACTTTAAATCATGAGATCCTATCTGGGTTGAGTGCATTTCTGAGATGTTAAACTTTAAGGATTTTGAAAAATCTGGCACCCAGTCTGAATAACATTCAAAAATCATGAATCTATAGTGGCTGCAACCACAAACTATGGCCTCAAATTTACCATGGACCTGAATCTTTTGAAAACAGCTTTAACAAAACCACTCCAGCAGCACTCAGAATGCTCACTTGAGTAAGTCTGTCTCCTTTTGTGTCCTCAGGTTCCTGATGTGTGATGGTGGCCGTGGCCAGCTGTGACGGGCGTTGCTGATTGCCTCTCATGTCCAATTAGAAACCAGGAGGACTGACCTGACCCCAGCTCTCTGAGCAGCGTACCGTCGGTAAATTTATGGCTCGGACTTCACGACCACTGATTTCGGCAGGCAAGGTGTAAATCTCACCTCGCCACCGAAGCAGTGTGGCTCTCCCTCCTGGCACCGAGTCACATTTGAAAGTGTAGATTTGTGGAAAAAAACTGTGAAAGCCCAGTTTTATTTATTTTTGGGGAGACAGTATCACACTGCCAAAGACATCTGCTGGAATGAACATAATCACACCAAGATATATTGACAGCGAGTCAACTTTCATCTGTGTGTGTTTTAGAAACAGAAAATGTTTTGAAAACAAACCCAGAATTGGAGAATTGGATATCTGTGGGATAAAAGTCTGTGTGGTCTTGGCATCACGGAGGCAAGTTTGAAAAGCTGAAGAGGAACAAAAGAAGCATGTTTTGTGTGTACATGTGTTTCTACCTTAGTGTGTGTGATTTTACGGGTGTGTGAACGTGATCCCCTGTGTTTTCATTAGTGCACAAGGTTCGTGCACGGAGACCATGGCAACCTCACCCCTTCTCTTTGCATCCCTCTTTCCCCTCTGTCTCTCCCAGGCAGCAGCAGCCTCATGGGCCTCAGGACATACTAGATCCCAGCCTCCATCACACATCAAGCCCCCCAAACTCTTTTTTTTAATTTTTTTTTTTTTTTTATTATATATAAATACTGTTACATACTCAAGATTTACCGGCAGCGCTTCGGCTACACCTCCTCTGACACCTCTATGAAGGGTAGTGGGCATGAACGACAAAGGCGCACACACCCTTTGTTTACTAGCTGACTGCATTGCCTGTGTAATGTTAGCAGGTCTCTTGCTTTGCATTCTGTATATGCAAGTACAAAGACTGGAGCAGAAACACATTATATGCAGCCGCCTGGCACGGTCAGACATCTGGAAGTGTGGCTGAAGTGCTGCTGGGTAATATTATTATACTAGAATTATTACTAGTGTGTATATCATTCATATTAATGTTATTATGATTATTAAATACACGTTAAAGCATGAATTTGCAAAAAAAACAAAAAACAATGCTGTACATTTTTAGATATTTTAAAGAAATACAAAAAGGTATTTTTGTAATCAAGGCAATGTTTGAAATGTTTTGAGTGGTTTGTTTGTGTTGTGCTAACGTGTGTGAGGGACATTTATATTATGTTTTGTTTGTTTGTTTTTGCCATTCCTGTTTTGTGCCATTATAAAATGGTAAGTTGCCCTCCCATACCAAAGCAGTCCTATTGGTTTTCCCTTGTCTTTTCTACCTACTGTGTGCATTTAGGTTTGTGAGGTTTTTTTAGTGGTGTCTTTACCAGACAAAGCAAACAAATAAGTTTGTTGTCTGAGTGCTTTGGTTCAACTGAGCAGTCAATGTCAAGCTTGAGTGACAAAAACATGACTCCTGCTCATAATTTTACAGTTGTGTTAAAAGAGTCCTTGACAGGAATAAGCCATGACTGGTGAAGGTACAGTGACCCCAGAGAGCGCAGTACATGGCAAACTGAGCCCTGCTATAATTAGGAAGTTGCTTCTTCCTCGTGTAGCAGGACAGCAGCACAGTATAGAGAAACAGAAGACCACAAGCATTGTTTTTACACTGGAGAACTATCAAGTTGTTCCGTTTTTGACTGCTTTGTAGTCTTCAGTCTGATTTCTTATGAAGTATGACGTTATTTTTTGCTGCATGTCACTTTTGGTGTCACTCTGCATCTGAAAGGACATTCACTTTCAAGCAATTTGTCTCTCATCTATTTTTAGGGAGCCAATGTGATTCAACCTGCTTTTGTAAATTCAGATTTTAAATACCAATGATCGGAGAAGGGAAAAAAAAAGTTTTGTAATTTTGTGTATTCTGGGCTGGCAATAACATCTTTGTTGTATGACATATCATCAAGTGATTATATTTCTGTGACATTTGATGCCAAAATTCTCATTCATGTCATATTCTTACAAAAACTAACCATGATACTTGTACTTTTCTGATAAGGCTAAGTCCCATTTCACAGGGATGTGAGAAAATAACAATCCTCCCTACATTTTTGCCCAAGGATGTACAATCATATTGGACTGGTTGAATCATATAGTCAGTGTTTGTAATGAATAATAATAATATGCACATTACAGCAACTGATTTTCTGAAGCAGATTTTGCTTTTATACACATTTTTAAGCCAAGTGTGGCACCAAATTTATTAGAAGTATTTATAAGGTGTGTGTGTGTTCTTATGGGTATTATGTTTTTTAAATCCATAGAGGATGCCCATCATATAATTCAGTGTAAGTATTACTGTAAGGTTAATTGTGTATTCATTTGGTAATATTTCTAGAGCTTCTTTTTGTGTTTATATCTGACTGATTGGAACCTATTGTGTGTGAGAAATTAATACTGTTTTATCTACATAATTCACTGTGAAATGAAGAAGAAGAAGAAAAAATGAATTGATCTTTTTGTGTTTTGCCAGCAGTACGGTACAGAAGTTCCAGAAAATTAATCTGATCCCTGTTTGTCAACGACAAATACTTTTCTTGTTTCATTGTACTGTGTGTGTGTGTACCTGTGTGTTCTGTGCATGTTCACAGCACGTGTGTGTTCTCTTCTTAATGCATACAATGCTGTCAATATTTATGTAGCCGCTGTAAGGAGAAACTATATTTCAGTGAATTGCAGGGGTTTGTTTGAAACAAACAAAAAAGTGATAAAAAATGTTTTTATGAAAATGTTAAATGAAGACATTTCAGGCTATCTGCCAATTAAAGACTGATGCCACCCTTGTTGTCGTGATGGCATGTTTTTCTTCTTTAAGAGTGTTGTTGTAGTTGTGCTTCATGAATCTTAGTTTCATTCTGTAAACAGCATAACTGACAGGTGAAGCACTGGAGGCCAAAACAATTTGTAGCCTACAAAAGAATTAACCTGTAAGAAAAGATCCAGGTGTTAGAAAACACCTGGATCTTTGACAAAAAAATTAAAAAGTACAGGCCTGTACAGTAACTTTCTTGGTTTTTGGTCAGGAGTTGATTTCACAGCACAGGTGAGATCATTAACATGTAGCTACACTAACATGAACCTTTGGTCATTTTAACAGACAATGTGGTGAAAACTGTGTAAAGTAAAATTGTTATCCTAAAGGGAGTGTACTCCCTGCACCCTCACTCGGTCATTCCGTCTGCCTCTAATCACACCATGAAAGGAGCATCTTAAAATGTCACTAATTATTCCTTGATTTGTCCGTTGAAAGCAGACAAAGTGTGTTAAATCTAAATTAAGGTGTTAGTTGTGTACCTACAATCACTCATTTTCCCTTTTAATTGAAAATGTGGGAAATGCATTAAACCTTTTCAAAATCCATTAAAATGTTAGATTGCTTTTTTTTATGTTTGACAAAATGCTTTATTAAGCTTTCCATGAAATGTTTTTAAACTGAACTCTGTGAGTGGTTAAGTCCTTGTACCTTCAAATTAATTAATAAATTTGAAATAGCTTTACTAATCCACAAAAGCAACTGGTGGAAGAGTGATTTGCCTACTGTGTGCATGCTCAGAAACTGGCCAGGAATGTGGGATGATGGGAATCACAGTTCAAAAAAGGGCACAAAGAAGAACAGAGCTTCTTGATTAACAACAGAAGAAGAAGGTAGAACTGTGGATGTTGGTGAGCAGGACAAGATTATCATGAACTATGCTTCTTAAACGGGTGTGTTCTACATTTTTTATTCTATGTGTTACAATGACAAAGGATTATTTTATCTCATATTTCCTGAAGAGTACAAAATATGTGCTTTACAGGGCAGACAGGCTGTGGCAGACAGAGAAGAGTAATTTTATTGTATTTGCATGTGTCCCTTCAATTTGTCAGGTTGCAGTACGTGGCAGTAACCAGTACAAAGTTAGACCTCCTTAGATGACGATATGCATTTAACAATACCAATATCAAGTTCATTTACAGTCATGGCCAAAAATATTCACACCATTTCTCTCTGAAATTTGTCACAATCACAAATTCTTTGCTGTTTTCATGTTTATTTGGACTGGATAGATTATTGACACCCTTAATTTAATATTTGGTAGCACACCCTTTGGACACACCTCTATACTGGAATTTTGGACCACTTTACTTTTGCCAATTGCTCCAGGTCTCTCAGATTTAAAGAGCGCCTTCTCCCAGCTGCTGTTTTGAGATTGCTCCACAGGTGCTCTATGGGATTTAGATCTGGACTCGTTGCTGGCCACTTCAGAACTCTTCTTGACAATGATGCGCACAGTGGACACAGGAACAGCAGGATCTCTGGAGATGGATTTGTAGCCTTGAAATTGTCCATGTTTTTCCAGTGTTGTGGTTCTCAAATCCTCAGACAATTCTTTACTCTTCTTTCCTTTTTCTTGCTCAGTGTGGTCCACACTACACAAAGGTTGAGTCCATGTTTCTCAATTTTAACCGGTTGCAAGTGTGATTTCTATATTACAAGCACCTGTGATTGCTATAGGCGAGTTTCTTTTTGAATTAAAGGAGCATCACATGCTTGAAATATAACTATCTCTGATGATTTTGAAAAGGTATCAATAATTCTGTCTAGTCCATTTTTGGAGTTCTGTGTGGAATGGATCAGATTTGGCCTTTTTTCTCTGTTGTTTTGTGTTGTTCCAATGCAAATAAAAGAAATAAACATGAGAATACCAAAGAATTTGTGAACAGTTATCTGGGAGAAGCGGTGCATTATCTGACAGAAATGCAGGGGTGTCATCATTTTTGTCCATGACCAGTTATGATGCCAGTGTTGTTAAATTACATCCATAAGTAAATGCATAGTTATTTTATTATGCGCTGTGTGGTTACTGTAACTTGATATCTCTGATTACCTAATGGTTGTAGGTAGAAGCAGAGTTTGCTTGCATCTCCCCTGTTCAGCTGAGACCGAAGTTCATGCACCTAGGTCACCGCTCTCCTGATGATGACAGGAGTTTTCTGAAGGGAAGGTGGAGCAGCTGGAGAGACATTAACAAATATTATGGAAAACAAGGTATGTTTTTCTAACAAACATGTTCATTATGAGTTTGTCGTTTATTTTTATATATTTGTGTGCACGTAGGTCTCTAGGTCAGCTGATGTTTGTTAAAATGGTTAAAACAATGAAATGGCAATGAAAATACAGCAGTTTTGGTGAGTATGGTCCATCTTTTTATATAGTATAACAGCCATGTGTCAAATGAAAGGAAAACCCAGCATAAAGTGTCTCAGCCTGTTTCACCCTTTAGTGATCCTTTGAACGCCTCCCAGTTAGCCACCAATGTTTCCTGTTAAGCTAGCTAGCTATGGATGCACATGTACATGCACTCTCCCTTTGAATGCTCTCCTGATACACAAATAAATGTATGCACAGCTAGGATCTTTGCCCTGGACATTCACAGAAACACTCATAAAAACAGAGTAGGGGAAGAAAATAAATTGTAAAAAATACAATTAAAGTAAATAAATAAATAAAATATGTAAATTATATTAAATTATAAATATAATAATACACATGTTTGTGTAGAAAAATAAAATTACTATGAAAAATAAAGAGAAGACAAAAATAGCTTTGTCAGCCGATTAGAGAAAACTCTTCTTTTTTTAAATTACCAACTGACTGGTCCCTGTAGTCAATTTTTTGGCTCCATACTTGAAGACAATGTTGTCTAGATTTTGACATTGGGAATGCACTTAGAAGTTGTCTTAGAAATCTACCTGCATCAAGCTCGTTTCCTCTTTTTCTGACTCTTGTCATTGAATAACACCTCCCCTGCAATCCTGGGAGGCCATCAAAACATGATGTGGAATCCTATAAAGTGGTTTGTGTAGCAGGGGAGCTGGAGACCTCTCTCTGCCCTCTATAAGAATAGCCCACCTATCTCAGGGACAAGCTACTCCTGAGGCCACAGCCAATTTAGTTTCTCTCTTTACTGCCTCCGCTCTTTTCTGTCTGCTCAGTCACACCAGGTGGCACACACCGGCTTCTCACATGACATGCACTCGTCATGCCTGGGGCTATTCACACAGGGTGTCAGAGCAAAGTGGGGGTGAAAAGTGCTTGTGTGTACGTGTGTGCAGGCATAGGAAAGATATTCATCTGGGTGCATGAATGCATATGCCCAACTGGCAACACTTTGTAATGGTGATACTCCTGTTAACAAGTCCATTAAAAAGGTGTTTCTGTCTCCTTTCAGTCATCCCTTTTCCAGCTGCAGCTGTAGAAGTGTCTATGCTAAAGAGTATCTACATTTTCTCTTCAAATGATCTAAAATGCAAGTAAATTTAAAATCTTCAACCTCCCAGCTTTCTTCATTACTCAGGCACAGTGAATGGCATATGCCAAAATGTCTGTGTAGTTGATTACAAAATAACACACACCATACTCAGTTTATTACTTATGTTTTCAGTGATTTGAAGTTTTAATTAAAAAAACCAACATTGTGTCCCATTTCAATAGTTTTATTTAAAAAAACACCTAATTTCCTTGCTTGAGAATGCTCTGTTCAAACTTCAACTCAAGATGTGTTACATCTTAAATGTATGCCAAATTTTTAACAGCTTGTATTGCAAACAATTAGAATGACTGGGACTTGTCAAATGGGGGGTGCCAGTGGAGTGGCCAGCAATTTTAAGATGGTGGCCATGGCCCCCCCCCGACCACCCCTTGGGGGCACCATTGGCTGTAGGTAGCGTGGTGTTATGAGCTAAATGCTAACATGCTCAAAATGTCAAGGCTAACATGCTAAAGTTAAGCGTATGCTAACACTTTAATGCTTTAATGTTGTTTACCACAGTAACAATCTTATTTCAGTTGCTAATGACCAATAAACACAAAATCCAGCTGAGGCTGATAGGGAATGGCTTAATTTTGCTGGTATTTGGTCATCAGCCAATTAAATTTTGACCTGATGTTTGCACTAGAGGAACCATCAAGAACTCATCAACACATTCTTACACACACATCCTGTGGAAAATGCAAACGTGTGCCTCAAATTTACCAAACTACTCACAGACTAATTCTACTAATCTATCAGGGTATCACCAGTCATTAGATACTGTATGTCTGGGAATTATGATAAATGTTAAATATTTGTGCCAGCCCATTAACTAAATGTTGTAATCACAGCCTTTCCAGACAGCATAGACTGATGGCAGTCTGTTCAGCAGATATTTGATTTGGTTAAAAATAGGTCTAGATATTTGAGTCTGCTTATTAGCTCCTAGCAGAGAAGAAATATGTTGGACTCTCCTGATGACACAGAGTTTTGATTTAGTGGTCATGTAGCTGCAAATATCTCCCCACTTTCTCCTGTCTAACAAGGTCCAGTGCATAAAAAGACCCCTCCCTCGTTCTGTCCTGTTAATTATCATCAGACATCTTCAACATCTCCATAAATCCTAAATAAGTCCCCACTCTCTAGACATTTGAGAATGCTCAGGTTCAGTATTCAGCACTGAGTAACCGGTGACTCATCACTCAGCAGCCTGCACAGTGTCTGCCAAAGTGTGCACAGTCATTGTCAGAATAGTGATTGGCCAAAGGGTGTGTGTGTGTGTGTGTGTGTGTGTGTGGGGGGGGGGTTCTTCTTGGAAATACAGTACTGCCCACCGCGCTGTTGGTGTCTTTTGTGATTGTTGCTCTTCCAGATAAGCTGATGACTTCAGAATGACTCAGTGAATTTGAGGAGACTGAGGAGTCTTTTCTTCCTGCCCTGTCCTTTCTGCGCTCCTCTAGCCCTGCCGTGCAGTCTTTTCTCTGTCACTGTTTTTCCTCCTCCTCCTCTCTCATCCATAGCTTCCACCTCCCTTGGGTGGGCCCCCTCACCCTCAGTCTCACAGCAATCAAAACACTGAAAAGGCTAACTCTCCCATTGCTTTCCTGTTGCTCACTGGTTCCATGTTGCTATAGTCTACTTTGATTCCAGATGAGTGTAGAAATTATTGTTTTAATAATCTGAGCTAAGATCTAATAGTTGTGTAGATGTGTGTGTCTGTCTGAAATAATAGGGTGTGCGTCATATAATAACTTGGCTGAGGATGACATCATAGTCTTTTTATGAGAGGAAATAAAGAGCACCACAGCGCTGCCCTGTGGTGATGAGATAACGGTGCAGCATCCGTGTACAGTGCAGGACACTGTTCTCACAGTCGGTGGCAAAAGATTCTTCACTTGGAAGTAGCAGCTCCGCAGTGGAAGCATCAAAATATTTTGAGTAAAGGCAGAATACTGGCAAAAAGTGCACATAAAGTAGAAGTACTCTACTTTGCCAATGTCAGTTTCAGTGTTTTATTAGTATATTGTTGGCTCACACTGTACCTATTGATGTATTATATAAGAAGCACTCAGTGGTGTAGTTCAACTCAGGGTTGCATCAGGAAGGACATCCGGCGTAAAACACATGCCAAATGTCAAAATGCGAGTCGTCAGTGTGACGATTCGCTGTGGCGACCCCTAAAGGGGAAAAGCCGAAGGTGACTTTCTTTCACTCAGTGGTGTAGTTGGCCACAGTTGAGATCATTTTAACAATTTTATATACAATAAAGATTCATCTACAATAAGAAAGCATGTTTTAGCTAATAATATCTTTTTTTTTTTTACAAAAAAGGAGGAGTCACAAATATTATTAGATTACTAGTAACTAGTAAGAAGTACTCAGATCTTTTACTTAACTAAAAGTAGCAATACCACAGTGTTGAAATACAGTTTCAAGTAAAAGTCCTGCATTCAAAATGTTAAATAAGTAAAAATGCAAACATATCATTTAAAAAAGGTCATGAAGAATGACTCGTTTTCACAATAATACATATTCTGTTATTGGTTTATAAATACAGATGTGTTAAGTATGCTTCATGTTAGTGTCGCAGCCAGTAAAGGTGTTTTTTCATGTATTTTGACGATTTGCATGTGTTTGACGTTGCAGTGCGTTGAGCTGTCAGAGGCCACCGTAACATTGTGCAGAAATATGCTGAATGGGTGTTTTGTCAAAAAAACACATCCAGTATAGTCTATAATATTGGACACAATTACAGTCTTACTAAAAGTATTGCTAACATACAAACTGAAAGCACAAAAGTCACCTTTGTAGATCCAAACACAAAGAAAGGAGACCAACACAGGTTTTTTTTCTTGCACTAAATTGCAGGCTCACAGTCCTAGAGCCTTACATCATCTCAGGTGTCTCAGAGGACTTCACTCCTCATGGCAGGTTCAGGAGCAAACTAGTGTTTAAAGCAGCCCTGCCTCTGCCAGATTAGCTTTGTGCACACTGGGCTTGTATCTCCATGAAAGACAGAGCAACTCAGGTCTCAGTGGGAGGCTGCAATCAATTGACGGCACCATCTAGCTGTCGGATCTGGATGGATCTCTAGGGATGATAAGACCATCCCTGTTTATTAGTTATCAGCTGTGTTCAGATGAGATTTTCTGGTCCATTTTATATTTTACAGTGGCTTTTGTGAATCCCCTAAAAAAGAGACACACTCTAGGGATAGGCACTGGTTCATACTGAAATAATACTGATATGATCACATAACTTAACAGACGTCTGTCATCTATATTAATGATACCAAGTAAGTCATTAAAAGTTTTGTTTTGTGTTTAAACACATTTGTCTGATGTGATGAGCTGAAACACCAGTGCACAGAAACCATGTTTTTCTGCATATTTTGTGACACAAGCCACTTCATGCCAGAAAAAGTAAAAAATAGTCAGTCATGATAAAAATTAAAAGCTGAGTCAAAAGTTGAACTTTTTATCTGGCTTTTTTTTTCATTTGTCAAAATATCTGACTTTCTATAAGAGTGTATACAGCTCATGTTTTTCCCTTCTTAGCAGAAATAGGCTTCCATACTTTGGTCCAACCTCTATATAAACATCGTAGAACTCCCCCTGTCTTAATGATAATCTGCTCTATTCGTTTATAAAACATAGAATTCACATAAGTACCAGGACCTTGCTGAACAAAGTGGTATCCCAATATTTTAACCATGCAGCAGCCTCTCTATCAAACAGGAGCCTCTTTTTTGCCCTAAAATTCCTTGATCTTAACCCAAAAGAGTGTTAAACCACAATTAAATAGCATTTTCACTGGTCAAGGCATTCCAGCTTTCCTACTGAATGAAGTGTATGTGGTGCAGGTGTAAGGTAATATTAGACAGATGTCTCCCTCTTGTGACCAGAGAAGCTCAGTGCAGACACACTTTCCATTTCTCTTCATAAAGACAAAGAAGGAAACCTCAGGAGCGTGTTTACCACAGAATGAATGGCATTCTCCACAACATTTCTTCAGATCTATCATGTCTGAAACCCTCATTTCCCTTGTTCTATTCAGACCACATGAGAGCACAAGACCCTGCTGTCATCACGTGGTCAGACCAGAGTCACGCAGTGTGTGATAATGTGATATCTCCTCAGAAACCTCTTTATCAAGGCAGCAATTATGAAGTTATAAAGTGCTCATTAAATGTAATCACTGCACAGATTCAGCTGTTGCTGAAATGTATTAAGAATAACCCCAATATTAGACTCATGTTAGACATTCAATTGCTTTATTGTTACAGACTATTTAATATAAAAGAACCATTAGGGCAAATTGACTTATTTCCCAGCGGGTAAAAAACACATAAAATCGAATACATTTCCAGTTATGGGTCATTATTCTTGTGCTACTTTGAGATACTTTCTATTACCAAACTCAGTTCTAGCATGTTGTTTTGAGACAGTCAACATTATGGTCAAGTAAGGTAGTCCTGCTGTTGGAGACATTTAAAGGAACAATTCATCCAAAATACAGAAAACATGGTGTCTCTTTTGCCTCTAGTTGTATCCAATAATGCTGATATATTTTTATTTTCTTTGCTCAGGTGTGTTATTTTATGAAGACGTTTATTGAAACAAAAGTGCACAAATGAATATGTTGCACCAGAACCTAACTGACCTTCCAGAATTCTACTGAATACATATTTGCCCCAGTTATAAAATATCTTTCAAACCTCTTGATTTGTTTGTGACCAAAGTTTTATACATTTTCTACACTATTCGCACAGAATGGCTCAAGCTCGTATCCCCTTGTAACCCTAACCCTATACAACTGAAATGAGACAAATACAGTAAAAATAAATGAAAACAAAGAGACAAAACACAAAAACATTCACCCATTTACACAGTATTCTTTTTGGTATAATCCCCTTTTTTACACAGTATTTGGTGTAGTGCTCCATCTAGTGGACGCCTGACATAGTTGCTGTTCACTGCACATCCTTATTAGGAGCCCAGTGGAGAGTCTCCTGTTCATGCTATGAGTTCTCAGCTACAGGAGTTGCACTTTTGGGACTCAACCCTTTGCCTCAATTAAGTTCACACCCACTCTGAAGTATGAGCACTATTTATTCGTACAGTAAATGTCACACGTTTGCACAAGTATTTAAAAGCAGACTCCTAAGATTGTCATTACAACAAAATCTAAGTCTTCATCTTCTACTAGGTTTGGTTGGCATTTGATAGTGACTTCAGCTGCCTTCCATCCAGACTGATCTTACCACTGCTTGCAACAGCTGTCTGCAGTCAAGAAAAGCCTAGATGCATACATACTGTAAGAAAAAACACAATCCTGTCCTAAATATATCCTCGTTTCCTCTGGAGACTAAGTGCAAGTCAATATTATTGAGTTTCAGCATTGAGGCAATATTTGACTTTCAACTGAGCCTCAGACTGTAGAGAAAGCGAGCATTCATTCACACTGTATACAAATAGTTATGAGGCGAGCACATGACACAGCGTTGACAAATAGCCTGCACATTATGCTGAATGAGAAACACTGTTTCACAGCGGGGAAATGATATAATTGACCCAAAATTAGGAAAGAATGACCTAAAGCACTTTGTGAGTGCCAGTGGAAGGCAGAATACGTCTTCTCAAATGAAACAGGAGCTCAGCGGTCCAGCACATATAAATACAGTGATTTATGCAGAGAATTTAAAGAATTAGAGCAAGTCCATTTGGTAGTGAGATTTGGCTTTTGGAAGAACATCACAATAGCAAGAGTAAAATGATTTAATTCATCAGGAGAGGCTTTATTATTCATATAAATAATTATTTTCTGCACGGTTTGACGATTTCAATGTCTTACAGAAAAGTCACAACATTGTTAAAACTTCTTCAATCCATAATAAAAATTGCAATCCTCAAAAATTACAATATAATCCAGGTTAAAAACAAATCCTTAATTGTTGGCTGTCTTCTTGGAATCAGCCTCTCCCCTATCTTCCCTATTCAGCTGTTCACCTTTCTGTATTTATTTCCTGCATCAACAGTGCATTCCAGCTCTGAGAGGGGGATTACACACTTGGCTTGGCCTACATCCTACAGCCTCTGCTGGGACTGGTGCTGCCACCCACCACAGGACAGGACCTCAGCTGCTTGCTCCGGGGCTACCAGCATGGTGTGTTTATAAATGATCCTGGACCAGGCGCCGCACAGTGCAGGCCCTCGACACAACCCTGGTACAGCCTACACACAGTGCACCATGCATGCAACCATCATGTAGCTATTTCTGTACTTCCATGTGTTGTTGCACTTCCAGTCCTTGACTGAAAGTAACTGGTGATAAAACCTGGCTGTGCAACAGCCAGGACGGCATGTTCAATCTTCGGGAATATAATTTAAATTTGATATTTATTCTCCCTCAAGTGGAAATCTTGACCTGATGGTAGTGCTAGAGGAAAGGTCAGTAGGTCAGGTATGTATTCCTGTTACACTGACAAAGTCAATAAGGTAATATAACATGGGACAGCACATTGGCACTGTGGCTAGTGCTGTTGCCTTACAGCAAGGAGGTTCTGGGTTGGAGCCCAGGCTGACCCGGGGCCTTTCTGTGTGGAGTTTGCATGTTCTCCCTGTGTCTGCATGGGTTCTCTCTGGGTGCTCCAGCTTCCTCCCACAGTCCAAAGATATGCAGCTTAGGTTGAGTGGTGATTCTCAATTGCCCGTAGGAGTGTGTGTGGTTGTGTGTGGTTGTTTGTCTACATGTCGGCCCTGTGATAGACAAACGACTTGTCCAGGGTGGACGCTGCCTCTCACCCAATGTCAGCTGGGTTTGGCTCCAGCTCCCCCGTGACCCTGTTCAGGAATAAGCGGTATAGATAATAGATGGATGGATGCACAGTAAAATCAGTTTCCTGACATGTAACCTATTTATCAGAGTGAGTTCACTATGAGCCATAGTTTCAGAGCAGCAAAGATGCGATTTCCCACCTTGAGCTCTGTAGATAAATAGAGTAAATATCAGCAGTTATTATGTCTCTCAGTGGGGAAAGACCAGCTGAACTTATTCAAGATTCAGTGCAACTCTAGTAATGAAGCTGAGAAATCTGTGGCTCTTAAGTATGAAGGTTTCAGCAATCATCTTCCTGCAGCTCTGTAAAGGAAGCAGTTTCTGTTTGTGCACACAAAGCCAAGAAATAGTTGCTGTTTAAAAGGGCTGACTACAGGATATTTAAGAAAATACATTTTAAAAATAAAATAAATTTCTTATTTATCTATACTGTATGAAAGTATGCATGCTGCTGAGGCTGTTCAGCGCTACAAACCTGTATAGTCGACTAGGCTGCTGCTGACTCCAGCTTCCATACAGACCTGCCCCCCCATGACATTTCCCATACAAGCCAAACTGCAGCTTGTGTGCTGAAGAATGTCAAAGAAATCGCTTTGGAGATTTGGGGCTCAGCAGATTTGCTCCTGTACCAGTCAGACAGCAAACTCGGTGGTTGGTAGCCTGATTCATGTCTTCAGCAGACTCCACGCTGTGGTTTAGTTAAGTTACACAATTTTTAATGCCTGTTAGTTTAATAATTGCTTTGCATTTTAATATAAATACATCCATCTGCTATTGGCAGTCCACTGACTATATGCCAAGTGAAAAAGCACTTAAACTCCCAAACACTAATTGTATATCTATATATATGGTCCTTTAAAACAGTACTAGTCCTACTTTACCACCTAAGTAGGTGCTCAGAGTTCAGCAATAACAGTAAAACATGAAGCTATAATTCCTGCTTGATTGAAGAGATGTTAATTACAATCATCTCATCACCTTTGGCTGATTTTAATTTGCAGTTAGTGCTTTTGACCCAATTTTGTTTTAATGGAGGTGGCATTTTCAGCAAAGTTCAGATGACTGAAATGTCTCAGCAGAGGCAGCACCTCCAGTTTTATTTCCAGTTTCATTTTACTGTATATTTAACTGATTGCTTAAAATTTCAGTGCCACTGACTGTTATGTTTCCCATGACAACTTAACACCTTCTCTTCCTTAGCAGCTGTCCATGTATTAATTGCTCGATCCAACATATGGGCAAACAAACAGAGGCTTGTTCATGATGTGTGTGACTGTGGTGTAAACCTCCAGCCCAGTTAAACTGCTTAATTGTCATCAGTAGTTATCAAATTCTCCACAATTACTTTTCCACAGGGTGTAAGGTGACTGTCCTCCAGCATCCTGTAACTAATATTCTGTGACAGACCTCTTCATTCTCACATGTTTTTCTGATATCCTCGCAGCACTTCCCACCTAATCTTGACGTTTCCTCTCCACTCCACGGTGGCAGAGGGTTTTGTGCAGAGAAGGTGAACTCTAAGCTCTTAATTGCAGTGGTGTGTGTACGTTTTCCCACTCCCAGCCCCTTTTGTTTGCAGCAATGTGAGAGAAACAAAGGTTCCTTCTTTTACTCCCTGCCTTGACTCTCAGTGGTAGTGCAGGGACGAAGAAAGGATTAAGTCAACATTTCTCATGACCTCTGAGGCTTGGGGTTGAAGGGAAGCATGCACAGTGCTTACAATAGCAGGGCGTGTGTGTGTGTGTGTTTGTGTGTGTATTTATCTCCTGCCTAAGAATTAACAAAAAATTTCTTTTGTATTCAGCGCAATGATAAAATACATGATTTTCAAAACATGCTTCACAGACAGAACCATTCAATACCATTTTATCGCTCAAAACCTATTAGTGCATCTAAGCTTCAGACATTTCCTCAAAGCAGTAATGAAGTGTTAATATAATTCTGAACCGTGCTGCTCCAAAAATCTCTTCCACTGAGACTGAATGAGTCATAAAGCACAGAGCAGTCTGGTATAGTTAACTGTTGTTGTTCATTTGTTTCCCATTACAAAAGCTCCATTTTGGCTAATTAGTCGTGACAGTAACTTTTCCCTGCGGTGTTGATTAGATCTAATTAATGACTGAAGGCAAGAGGTAGGACCGATGCCCCGAAGGAGCTGTTTTCACACATCCCTGGGTAATTGAAGCTGTACTTTTTTGCCACAAATTCAAAATTATCCTCTATTATGTTTTTTTTTCTTATCGTTTAAAACTTTTTATTAATATTCTGTTCCCAATATGCAGTTCTACTGGTATTATAACATAATTTGGGGCGTTTTATGACCAGCAGAGATCAGTTTATTTTATGGGATGTCATTGTCCTGCTGTCAAGTTGTGACTTTCGAGCAAAGAACTGATCCCTCAACATTACTTCAGTACAGGAATATGAAGCTAGCTCCCCTGGTTAACAAGCAAAGTTTCTCTGGATTAATCAAATGGAAGTCAATAAATGCAAGAGTTTTTAAAAAAGGACATTTTTTTTTATTTATCTATTTTTTATCTATCAGTAAGCCGCTTTGACCCTTTTCTCCAACATCGCATCATACAATCATAATCCTTCTGTGGCAACTCATCCACAGCTGCCTGCCACTCTCCGTCACTCCTGAGGAGTTGATATCTTAAGGGGATTAGACCTGAAGTGAATGTCTCATAGGAAAACACCATGCCAAACTATGCATGTGGCAGGGGAGCAGATTGTCGGGATGATCTGATTAACAGTGCGAAAGCGTAGCTTATCTGCGATGACTTGAAACCTCCATACAAAAGCAGCAAAAGCCAGAAAGAGAGAGAGACAGAGGAGATGGGATGATTAAGGGGAAGACGGATTCGTCACGTATGTGCAACATCTGCCAACAAGATAGAGCAACACTTTTTCACCTTTTTAATAAGTAGCCAGGCTAGGAAAGTTGTTATGGTGGTGACTTTTTGTGCACAAAAAACGTGCATTTTGGAAGTCAAAGTATTGTCTACTGCACAAGCAAATGTAATGTAAAATTGTCTATTGAGTAAAAGAATTTTACATAACCATAAGTAAACCAACTAAACTTATTCTTCTAAACTTATGTTGGATGATGCAGCAACTTGCAGGCAATGCAGAAACACTGACATGCTGTTAATTGACAAGGCAAATGTCTTAGTTAACATTGGCTTATCTGATATGTCGGTCAGGAATTATGTTGCCAATTCAAGTAATTTAATTCAGTTCATTCATCACTGACTAGTGGAACAGTAAGTGAACACCTGTTTATTAGCTAGTCGCTAACTTTGTCTGTTTTTGGTGCTTTGCAGGCGACAGTGGGTGCATCATTGCTTTCATGCTGAAAACAGCGGTAACCTGTAAGGTTGCAGGCTGTGAAACCAAAACACTGAGTTGAAAGACACTAAAACATTCTGCAGAGCTGAGGAGACCTGCAAAGACAGATGAATATTGTCCAGGGATTTGCCATCCATCCATTATCTATACTGCTTATTCTGAACAGGTCTCCAGTCTATCACAGAGCTGACAATTAGAGACAGACAACCACACTCACTCCTAGAGTCACCACGAATTTGTCATGTACAGTAAACATTTGTTAGATTAGCTTTAGATTCAATCTAACAAAAACAAAACCCTGATATAAAACATTGTCATGGCAAATATGAACATATTTTATGTATGTATAAATGTAGCATCTTACAAGATAGTGTCTTTTTCTTTTGTGCTTTTAATATGATGTTGTATAATCTGCCATACAATCCAGTGCCCATGCATTTTGTTCACTTGATGTTAAACATGTTATTTAATGGTTGTCAGTGCAGTTTACTTCTATAAACCAATAGTTCATTATTTTCCTATTTTCTTCCATCAGTGCTGTTGGTCTCATTTGACAGAAATCACTTTATTTCTATGCAGGTACGAGTCATAATTCAGAGCAGAGTTCAGTATGCCTCCAGCCTCTTGGCAGATATAACGATATTTTCTACAACATGCAGTGTGTAATGACCGTATGGTTAGGGAGAGATATGGGGGCTCCCAGTGAGCGTAGCAGGCGCTGTTGTCAGTGTGCTTCCAAGTCCCTGATGTTTATCTGGAGATACTCTGGAGTCTCATCACGGACTTTCCTGCTTCCATCACCACCTGCTCGCGGAAATCCAAATAATTACCTGCGTGCTAATGTGGGTGGTGGTCCTTATCTGCAGCCAATTGTAATGAAGCATGATAGAATCACTGCCATTGCTCATGGCATTGCTCATTTCATCCAAGATGAAGAGGGGAGGGGAGCTCATTAAGGAGATAAATGTATCTGGATGGGTTGCTCAAACTGCTACGTCTCATAGAAAAGCTGTGTTGAATATTCCATATTTTCCTCTGTGATTTCACAGTAACTCATCTTCTTGCGTTGATTGTTAACAAGTAAAGGAGATGAAAACAAATCTGACTCGACTTGACAAGTTGACTAGTCACAGATCTCAAAGATGAACTAAGGTGCTACTGAACAGAGACAAACTTGTTTGTTTTGTTGTGAAAAGTGTAGCACTCATCTGTCACTTTAGGCTCTTTGACTTAAGCGACGTATTGGTGAGTAATGGTCTGTAAATGTGTCCATCAGTCGCATTCCTTTTGACTGGCATGTATTGATTTTAAAAGATAACCTGTGGCACTGAAAGGGGCTGGTTGGCTCTGTGGATGGTTTGTCAGTCAGCTCGTTGGTCCGTAACTGGAATATCTCGGCAAACTATTTAGTGGATTGCCATGAATGTTTTTTGTAGGAATCCTTCTGCCTTTTGTCTAGTGCCACCAAAATGTCAGTTTTTTGAGATAGAAGGCTCAAAGACAAGGGTGTACATTTTAGAATAATAATGGGAGTTGAGTACAACAATATGGAACTAAAGTTAAATGTTAGCACACTGCGTATGCTTTTACCCTTTGTTCTTATTAAGGTGAGGGTGCTAGAGAATAACACTGACCCTAAGATTCTAGATGACCAAACAGTGCTCTAAAATCATTTAATGACTATTTCTATTGTCTCAACAAAAGTTTAAACCAGGGGGGAACTGTGTCCATGTTATGACAGAGTGACAGGACACCTCGGGCAGATCTGGTCCATCCTGTTCCTGACGTATCTCCCCACCTGTTAAAACCCTGCTCCTCCCACCTCTCTTACTGCCCAGCATGACACACATTGCAACAATGCCGACCCTTCCTCAAGCACAGGGGAAACATTTGGGGATTATGATGTTAGTTTTTCAGAGTCAATCACCTAGAAAATAGAACCGCTGAATGGGTGCCCAGACCAATATACGGTCACTTAGGCACAGGCGACTGACCAAAGAGCACAGTCAGGTGGAAGCAATATGGGCATGCTGGGAGCTGAGAGTGTGAATCAAAACTGTGTGGAACAATCTTTCTCTCGGTTTTAGATATGTGCACAATAGTGGCCAAACTGGCAGGAGTCAGCTGTTACTTGCAGAAGCAAAGAAAAACAAGTGGTAGTGACTGTTTTGATTGTTGTTGTATTGTGCAGCGGCATAATTTTTGTCACATGTTGATGTAGAAGGTGATGAGATGTACTCTACATGCGCTCCTGATTCTGATGAGCCTGCTTACACTTAGTTTTATCTACCATTATTATTCTCACAGCTGTAAATTATTCATGAGCCTGGGGTCTCTCTTGTGTCGCCTGCAAAACTCAAAATCACATTTTGCATTTTGTTCACTTACTTCCAAGTCATGACATCACACATACTGCGATAGATGGAAAGTGCTGCTCATCAGCGTTCAGCAGAATTTATTCAGAGGATAACTGAGGACATAGATGCTTACAGTGTGCAATGCCTACATTTGTTATTGAACTACACAGAATATTTTGATGCAGTAAACTCGAATCACAATTGAATGTAAAGTTTAAATAAATGTGGATTAGCACTGTTTGATTATTGTTATCGCATGCCTCTACTGATGCACCTACACACTACTTACAGTGGGGAACGTGCTGCATTCTGACTCCCACACCTTTACAAAACATTTATGTGCATGGCGAAATCTGATTACCCGACACAGTTGGCTCCTAAAGTGACAAAATTTCACACTGAGATCAGGAACATTTCTTTAATATCCAGCAGACATCTGTTTTCCTGTGCTAAGAACAACTTTGAACTTTCATTCATGTTAACTGATGTCAGAATTCTGGTTCTTTGGCCAAACATAGACTGAAAAATGTCTGACTTTAAAAATGAATTAATCAATACAACTTATTGTTGCTGGTTTATTTGTTACACTGTTAATTTAAAATGAAATTACCACCAGTCATAATTTTAAATACCTCCAGTTTTTCTATTTTCTTAACTACATTCTTTCATAAATATAAGGGCAGTTTTCCAAAACACAAAAGGATTCATAATTTAGGTTTTTTTATTAATATTTAATTGATTGTGAACTTAGGTTTTGTCCTTTCAGTTTTGCTTTCAAGGACACAATGATACAAAAAGGTCCTTGTTTGCAGAATTTCACAGCTTATCAACTTAAGCTTGTCCTTTGTAGTTTTCCTCAGATCGACAAGTGATCAGGTTGCACACAGTCAAGTAAATCCACCTGTGGACAGAGAACAAAAACTCTGGTGTTGACAAAATCTTCCTATTACCAGCTGCACATTTGAAGATAAGACACACAGCTTGCCAGATGTTAATATCAAGCTGAGTTAAATTAAGCACATGTATGGTGCTACAGGCTACATGGTCTCACTGAATGACGCTCTGTCCTTCCTTAAATTCATTAAACAACACAAACTGTGAACTTACAATAAATATACAATAGTATGGATTGCATATCATTTAATAAGCTAATACAAATGTATTTAAATTTACCAGGCTACACAAGCAGTGATTTTGAGACTTAATCTAACACACACACACACACACACACACACACACACACACACATCTTGATGCCATTGCTGTTGGTGTAAACTGATACAGGGCGTCAGAAACATGCTGAGAGGTGACAGTGTGCCTAATGCAATCTAATGAAAGGTATCACAATATGGAAAACTTAGAAACACTTTACCGCAGCGTGCTATTACCTGAAACTCACCTGTGTTTTTCTCTGTGGGTATAACATATAGGTGTTTTCCCCTGACCAAATCACACTTTGATGTTAGTCCCTGTTGTGTTCCGCTTTTGTTGCAGGTGGACAGCCCATCTTTATTCTGTGCCGGTGGGATAGCAGGGCTTCAGCAGCCTTTCCAAACACCGTTTTCATGGTTTAAAGCTTTCATCTCATTTGCTGGCTGAGGAAGTGTCATGCTGCTGTGGAGTGGTGTGTTGTTTTGTTGTAAGGGGCAGCCTAAACTTACCACTCTCATCAGGGGGTCAAAGCACCCTGCTTGCTATAGGAAACCAGGCTGGCCTTAATAAGACAAATTCCAGACATTGATTTGACAGAAATGGTATTTGGAATTAGATGTTGCAGAACAAGCAAATCACAGCTGGGGTAAAAACGATTCTCCCATCAGGGGGCAGGCATCCCTTTAGGGACTCCTATATCCCCTGCCTAGCTGAGAGGATCAAAGCCATGTCTTGAGGGAAAGGGAGACAAATCTGTCAAATTTCAGGATGAAACCTAAATCCTTCTATTCAGAGAGTAAAGAGGAAACGTGCATTAACTTATTATGTTAATAGGCTAAAGGCTAATTACAATAATTCTTCCAAGTGGTATTAGATAAGTTGTGTTTAATAATTTAATCTACACAAGAGATGAAGACAGTGATATTATGTAGCATGAACAAAAATTTTTAATTTAATATGGACTTAGTAGTAGTTTTTTTTTCTCCAGAGCTTTTAATAATTTCTCACAGTCTTGATCAGCAGATGTCCAACTGAATCTAAACTAACCCCAAACACAGATGAAGACTGTGAGATGTGGCTGAAAGTTCCAGAATAAACGTTACTAAGTGCACCTTGAAACTGGTATTTAGAATGACTTCTAAAATTCACTGAGAATTCTGTGGTCATCTTTTTTTTTTTCTTTTGAATGAATTTTCATCTGTGCTTCTGGAATTAAAACAAACATCTCAAAATAAATAAAGGTCACTGTGAAGTTAATCACATGTCAAAGGGCTCATTATTATAAGGGAGGGATGGGCCTGACAAGAGTCGGACAAAAGCAACATAGGGGAGGCGCTTCAGTTTCAACAAGCTGCTCTGATGATGCTGGGGTGACATCAGAGGTCCTCTAAGCTTTGTCCCCCCCCCCCCCTCGTTCTCACCAGCAGGTTGTTTCCTCCTCCTCTCATTAAGCCCTCATCCCCAAATTAGAAGCTTCTCCACACACCACATATGACTGTTGTGACCCTGTATGAGGGAAAAGACATGTTGTGGTGATAGATTTGCAACCCTGTCCTAAAAATTACATTTACATTTACACTGTGTTACAACTTTGTACCATAAGACCATTTCTGTCTTAGTAACACTGAGCGACTAATGCAGGCTGTAATCCTTTCCTTTCTGATTTACCAGAGAACATTACCCGTCAGATACAATTAATCCAGAATTCTGCTGCATGAGTCGAACATTACCCGTCAGATACAATTAATCTAGAATTCTGCTGCATGAGTTCTGACTAAGACCAGAAGGAGGAAACATATTACGACATTCTTAAAGTCTTTACATCGGTTGCTTGTTAGTTTTCATTGTAAAATTTGTATTATTCTATAAGGCACTACATGGTCTTGCACCAGACTGTCAGATCCTCTGGTTCTGCTCTTTTAGGTGTTCCATACAGCAGAACGAAAACCTGACGTCACACAACCTTATGTTACATCACAACGCTCCAAATACATACATATTTTGTGTGAGATTTTGCCAACTTTTAAATTATTTTAATGATTAACATCCATTAACGATAGTGCCATCTGCTGTTAACATTTGACTTTATCTCGGCCGGCCTACATATGACTGCTCTGCAAAATGTGATTAATAGCAGTATTGCTAATTTATATTCTGTAGCTTCTACTGCTTTGCTGGTTTGCTTTGTACAATATATATTAGCCAGTGTTGTTTCAGATAACCATAAAAATGTTGATCAGCTGATTTTGTAGGTAAAATAATGAAGAAAACTGTCAGTCAGCATTTTGCAAGATGAAAAACATTTTATGGGTCAGGAGTATCAATATTTGCAGATGACGCTTCATTGTCTGTCATTGTTAATGTGAGTATATGCAAAGATTTTATACATGGCATCTACCCACTTTTGTCATTCAGTAAAAACATTTCAACATGTCATGTGATCCTTAACACTAAAAGAGAACCGTGTTCCTGGTTAAACAAAGATGTAACCTGTTTTGGAACACAAAGCCCTTTTGCATGCCAGAGGCTTGTTTCAAAGAAAGCATTGTGAATTTTAAATTCCTCATGGCTTGATCCTTCCCATTAGACACCGAAGATTCTCTCAAACCTCATACTGTACTAACAGCAATTACACATTTATGTCAGAGCTGTTTATGCCCAAATTTTGTACATACCACTGCTTCTGACTGTTGCACCATAGCAGGTTTACATAACATAAATAATATATTCTGAGTTTGACTCCAACACA
Source organism: Monopterus albus (assembly GCF_001952655.1). Classification (NCBI taxonomy): domain Eukaryota; kingdom Metazoa; phylum Chordata; class Actinopteri; order Synbranchiformes; family Synbranchidae; genus Monopterus; species Monopterus albus. The sequence goes on from NW_018127993.1 coordinate 175,557, forward strand.
AGCTTTATATAGTTTGTAAAAAGTTTTATAAGGTCAAATAAGTTGTACTTTCTCACACTCTCTAAAGCTTCATGAAGAGGATCTCCAACAATGATAAGCTGTGTTTGTGATTCAGGACGTTATGATCAGATAATTTCCATAAAGCCTGTGAACTTCAGGTTGCAGTTCTTAGAATCTAAAGCCCGCATTGATGTTGGGACACCAGTTGTACAATTATACAACATCTAGACTGATAAAAGATCCCATTTATCTTTGAGTTTGATGGGAAAGAG